>NW_027526460.1:163440075-163877886 GCF_048455015.1 Haemaphysalis longicornis
GGTGCCGGTGCAATGCAGCAGCGTGGTTCCGCGGTGCCGTGCATCACGGTTGCGCCGTCAGTAGCGCCCCTGCGTGTTTACAATCGAGTGAGGTGCCGGCATAGTCGTCTGCTAATCATCCTCGCCTGTCGTCCTCTACAACTGGATGTTTACGGCCATCTGGGTTGCGTTGTACGCATCAGCGGCGACGCAAAGTTTGTCCCACGCATCTTCGAGCTCGACGGACATTTTCACGTGGTCGCCGCAACTGCCGGTACCGCCTGCCAGCCCGCAACGCCCGAACGCTCACGGCAGCGATTCGCTGCACCTCCTCCGTAGCAGGTGCAGCGGTTCTCTGCACCGCGGCGGCACCGCTGCAGCACCATAAGCAATCGAGCGACGAGGTGCACGGCACCATTCCTGCAGCAGCGAATCGAGCGTTTGGTGCAGCGCACCGTGCAACGGTGCAGGCGTTGCAGGGAATCGCGTCTGAATCGAATGGAGCTCTTATCGAAGCCGCCAGCGTATAACAACCGATAACCACCGAAGAGTCAGCTGCTCGTTTCAAACAAGTTGTTAAGAAAGGGGCGGGCGAAGAGAAGCAGAGAGGCAGGAGGCCACCGTTCCGAGCAGTTTCTTCCTCTTCTCTTTATTCCTCTACCTCTTTTTCTACATTCTCCCCCCACCAGAAGATGGAGGTCCCATTTCTAGGAAATGAAGTGCCTGCACCGGTCTCTTAATTATCTTCCCATCCTGCGTCTTCAAGCTACAGGCCCGAGTGAGCCCGTCTCGTCCAGGAAAAACTTCTGTAACACGGCCCAGCAACCAAAGGCTCCTGGGGGTGCCAGTTGCCTCCACCAAGACCACGTCCCCAACTTGTAAACTTCGGTTGGACGCACTTGGATGATGATGAAAGGACCTCAGCTCAAGGATATACTCTCTTCTCCAGCGATTCCACAAGTGGTCCAAAAGCTTCTGCCGGTACCGAAGCTTGCTAATTGTGGTTTCACGTGTCACCTGGTTGATGTAGGAGTCGTCCTCATTGCCTGGGCCAGGTATGCTCAGCAAGGAAGTTCCAATGAGAAAGTGCGCAGGGCATATAGGCGAGGGCTCCTCCGCACTGGTGTACGTATAAGTAAGAGGCCTTGAATTGATGACAGCTTCTACTTCTGTAAGAAGCGTGGTCAGCTCCTCTGCGCTCAGGCTCGTCTTTCCAAGCACCTTCCGCAGGCTGACTTTACGGAGCGAATCAGCCTCTCCCACCAACCTCCCCACCACGGCGCTGCTGGGACTATGAATTTCCACTTAATTCGGTTGGTGGCGAGAAATGAGGATAATGGAGAGGTGCCCATTATCATCCTTGCCTCTTTGATATCTCTTGAAGCTCTTCTGAATGCGAGCGCGTTGTCGGAGTACAAAGTGCACGGTACCCCTCGGCGCGCCAGGAACCGACGAAAAGCGAGAAGGAAAGCGTCCGAAGAGAGTCCGGTTGTTAACTCCAGGTGCACAGCTCTTGTGGTAGAGCACGTGAACAGCAATACATAAGTCTTTGAAGTAGTTGCGCCCGGGGTGTTTTTCACGTAAAGTGGACCGGCGAAGTCGAGTCCAGTTACCTCGAATGGTTTGGAAGCCAGTAGTCTGTCCTCAGGCAGCGGAGCATGTTGTACGTTAACAGGTCTGCTGCTGAATCGTTTACAGAGGAAGCAAGCACGAATCACCTTCTCCGCCTCCTGCCGAGCATGAATAACCCAAAAACGTTGACGTAACTGGGCCATAGTGCTCGCTACGCCACCATGAAATACACGACAGTGGGCTTCAACAACCATTAACCTTGTGAAGGCATGCCGCTTGGGTAGTACGACCGGATGCTTTTCCTCGTAGGCAGCTTTCATTCCATGAAGACGACCACTTAGACGAAGAACTCGGTTGTTGTCGAAAAATGGGTGGAGGTTATGCAGGACAGATTGTTTGTCGACACAATGGCCACATCGAAGTTGCCCGATCTCTCGGTCGAAAACTTCATTTTGGGTATGCCGTATCCAGAAAATCTCAGCCCTGTCCATCTCCTCGGCGGTGATCCACGCAGGGAAGGACCTTTGCGTACGTCGACAACGTTCCATGAACCTGAAGACCTGTGCTGTGATACGCAGCAGCTTTTGCAGACTGCTAAATCTCTCGAGGCATAAAATGGGCTCTGAATTTCCCTGTATCTGAAGAAGCACCCCTGCAAACTGAGAGACCTTATCACCCGGCTGTGGGGGCACCATCTGTTCCCCGCAAGCGTCTTTCAATCTGCTTGGGTCAGTAGGCCAGTCAGAACGCGGTTTCGGCAGCCATTCTGGGCCTCTCCACCATATTCGACTCTCACGTAGAGTAGTCGCCGACACACCTCTCGTCAACAAATCTGCAGGGTTATCTTCACCTGGGCAATATATCCAGTCCTCTGGTTTGGTTACAGTTGTAATTTCAAGTATTCGGTTCCGGACAAACTGGTTTTGTTTGTTCAGATGCCCTCGGATCCAGTTGAGTACGGTTGTAGAATCCGTCCACATGACAACGCTCAGCGACAACGTATCCCACGATGTTCGCAGGTATTTCACCATTCTCGTTCCTACCACTGCGCCCATCAGTTCCAGTTTCGGAAGAGTCAAGGCTTTCATCGGTGCCACTCGAGATTTGGCCATAATCAAGGAAGTGACAACATGATCATTGGTGTCTGAAGCCTTGAGGTATGCGCACGCTCCATATGCTTTCAAGCTGGCGTCTACGAAAACATGAATGTCAGCAGCTTTCACTACTGTGTCAAGCCCATGTCTCACGCACCGTGGGATCCTAATCGAAACCAGCTGGAGTAAATCGGCGCACCAGGCTTTCCACAACATAGCTACATCGGTGGGTAGCTCAGCATCCCATGACACCTGCCTCATCCACAATTGTTGAAACAGGATCTTAGCTATGACAGTAAATGGCGCGAGAACTCCAAGTGGATCGAAGATCCTGGCCGCCGTCTTCAGCAAAGAACGCTTCGAGTTAGATGTGACCGAAGCCAAGTACTGGGTTACTGCTTTGGGCGATAAGTCAAAACAATCATGCTCTGTATTCCAAAGCATTCCCAGCACGGTCCCAGAAGTTGATGCTCCGTCAACGTTTTCCTCTTTCTGGTCAAAAACCTTCTGAAGCTGCTTGTTATTAGTTTTCCATTTACGAAGATTCATAGCAGCTTTACTCATTATAGATTTCGATCTCTCGTAAACGTCCAATCCTTCGTTGTATGTGTCCGCTCCTATGAGTAAGTCATCCACGTAAAACGACTTCTTCAGTTTTCTGGCGAAGTCATGGTCGTCCTCGCTCACCGTATCCAGATGATGGTGGATAGTGGCCATGAGCAGAAAGGGACTTTAGGTTGAGCCGAATGGCACTCTCGTCATTCTCCATTCGACCATCTTTTCCGTGGAACTGGTGGGAATGTTCTCAAACCAGAGAAAGCTGAAAGCGTCCCGATCCGTTTCTTGCACTTCGATTTGAAGGAATGCCTTTTCTATGTCCGAGTTTATAGCTATGGGATACCACCTGAACCGCAGCAGAACCTGAAGTAACTCTGGGTTGAGGTTCGTTCCTTTGTCGAGACAGTCATTGAGGGATGGTACACCTTGTGAATGCGAGGACGCGTCAAAAACAACTCGCAGCTTGGTTGTCAGTGACTCCTCGCGCACGACCTCGCGATGCGGCATGTAGTAAACCACCCGATCGTCAGGAACTACTTTGGGTACGACTTCAGCATGGTTGAGCAACAAGTACTGCCTGATCACTGTGTCGTACTTCTGTAGCAGCCCTTCTTGGTGAGAAAGTCGCTTTACTAATCTCTGCAGCCGGTTCAGTGCGATGTCACGAACCATGCTCGGAACGTCTGAAGGTACACCCCATTGTCTTTAGAACGATCGTTCGACTGTTCGTTGCTGCTCTCTCCAGACGCTTGAACCGGGGCCGATACGCAGACCGTTGTTCCCGGTGCACCCTCGGTTGCATTATTGCCTTTGAACGAAGGGTCGCACATGGTGGTTGCATGCCTCCCGTGGCACGACGCGCAACTCAATCTGGCCCTGCAGTTTCTCGCTTGGTGACCCTTGGTCGTGCACCTAAAACATCTTCTGTCCCTTGCGAGATGCTCTTTCTTAGTAGCCAGCGAGAGGTCGGCGGTGCATGAACGCGTGCTGTGCTTCTGGGAATGGCAAAAGAAGCACTCCTCCTTTCGGTCTTTGCGGGCAGTGACGTGTAATGCCGACGCCGTGAAGGGGCAACTTCGCTGCTTCTCTGGTCGGTTGCCAGCAACTTGTCGCTGGGGCAACTCGCAGCACTGCTCGCGGCTCTCTAGCTCCATCCTCACAAAGGTGAGCAGCTCTTTCAATTCATCGTCCGCTTCAGCTGTCACTGCCAATGAGCGGGCTGGGAGTGCCTCGTCTGCTGGGGAAGGGTTCAGCTCTCCCGATGAATTGGCTGGAGGAGGGCCGTACCCTGGGGAGGAGGTCAGCTCTCGATGCCGCTTCTCTTTAGTAAAATTCAGCACAATATCGTGTGGGAGCGCGTGC
This sequence comes from Haemaphysalis longicornis, assembly GCF_048455015.1. Taxonomy (NCBI): domain Eukaryota; kingdom Metazoa; phylum Arthropoda; class Arachnida; order Ixodida; family Ixodidae; genus Haemaphysalis; species Haemaphysalis longicornis. The sequence continues at coordinate 163,444,641 of NW_027526460.1, forward strand.
TGCAATATATCTACGAGCATGGCAGAGAAGCTGCAGGTGGGCACCTTCAGAGAGTTCAAGCAGCGGCTATGCAGCTGCACCGCATCGTAGAGCTGCCTGAGCCCCCGTATGTCAGCAGACGATTTTACAGGCGACAGATTCCTCAGTGCGGAAAGATGATGCTGCTGAATCCTTCGCTCGTTCCCGTATCGCTGCTTGAGGATTTCTATAGCATCCGCATAACAGGCGTCTGTGGTCGGTAAGCCTGCGATTGCTGCAGCCGCCTCCCCCATCACGTAACGGCGCAGATAATAAAACTTCGACGTGGGCGTCAGAGCGTTGTTGTTGTGGATGGTTTGCTCGAACTGCTCCCAGAAACCCGTCCAAAGCTGAAGTTCACCTCGAAAGACCGGTACGTCTAGCGGCGGAAGCCGAGGTCCCGAGGTCGTGGCCGCACTTTCCTGTCTGAACGGGACCATTTCGTTAACAGCCGGCGAATGTGGGGCGTTCTGAGCGGCTCGTTCAAGAAAGTCGATCTTGCATCGAATTTCCGCCAACGTGTCGAGGGTCTTATCATTGTATTCCTCGGCCGCTTGATACTCGATGTCTTGTTCCTCCACCGTAAGGAAGGCCTCGAGCTCCTCGCTGATCTTCAAGAGCTCGGCGTGGTTGGCCATGAGTCGATCTTGCAAGCCCGTGAGCTTGGCGATGTCTTGACATCCAGCGTCGAGCAACGAGCGAGCTTCCTTTATAAGCCTCGTATTCTTGGCTCTTCGCGGAGAAATCTTGCTCTTCAGTCGCTCCATTACGCGGTAGGCTGCACCTAATCGTCCCCCCAGCCGTGACGTTCCAGGACCACTTCGTTAAACGATTCCTCCCCCACTCGCAGCGCGAAGGGGCGGAGCAGATGAAAGACGGGCCCTTGAGGTCGTGCGTTGAAGTCAATCGTTGCCGCACGGGGTTTTCGGCACCAAATGTTAAGAAAGGGGCGGGCGAAGAGAAGCAGAGAGGCAGGAGGCCACCGTTCCGAGCAGTTTCTTCCTCTTCTCTTTATTCCTCTACCTCTTTTTCTACACAAGTGTTGCGTCCGCGTCACTTTATGTAGCTTCGCGATGCCTAGTTGTGCCTTCGGCTGCTCGAATAAGGTCAGCGCAGTCACGGCCAGCTCGGCTGTAGCAAGCTGTAATTTATCAAAGCTCACACATGAATCAATGTTAGCTGTACAGCATGAAAAGGATTCACAATTGCGCTTGTTACCGTACTTCTGGCCTTGGAATACGGTAGTTATTATAGAATTGGGCACTACAGCTAATTGTAAGCTGAGCGCGCTCTTTGTGCGAGCCTGTTCCAGATATGCCCGACAGGGCCGTACTGGAAGTAATTGTGAACGCATATCGCACGAACATTGCTATGCCACGGACGCACTGCCAAAAGTACAGCCGTCTTGGGCGAGGCCAACGAGGAGACGCGAGAACTTTAACCTTGACAGCAGCCTACAACGACGTGAAGGTGACATATATTTTGCAACAGCGTCAAAGCACCGTAAAGTGCACGGAATAAAGGTGGCATGAATGTCAGTAGCTAATGCGGGGCGCATACTCAGCGCTGCCTAATGATCTACAACTAACGCAAAAAACGCGAACGCAAAAAAGGCAGCGCAGCGCTCGAACTGCCGCGAACCAAGGTCACCGCGAACCATGCGCAAGCCCTCTGTGCAGCGCTTGCACGACCACAATTTAATCACGCAAATGCAAGAACGGAATTACTGTAACAGAGCAATTTGAAACGTCCACGTTCGATCCTTTCGCGTTCACGAACTATCCTGAGCAAACACCGCGCTGTCCGTATGCGCCCGCGACATCCACCCTGCAAATATCCCCTTTTAGACAAAAATATACAACAAAACAGTCTCACTTAATGCGTGTTGGTAAAACGGGACTCTAGAAATACTATTAATGCTACCAAAGAGCGATTGCGGCGCGAAAACAAGAGCAAACTGCACGAAAAACTGCAGCGAGCGGCCCGAAGCGTTGCGAGTGCGTCTGCTCTGAGGAAGCCAACAAACATGGCGGACCCGCCGCGGAGTTAAAGCATGGAGGAGTTAAAGGGACCGCGGCGCCGCGGGTGAGGGGAGAAAAAAAAGAGGAGGGCAGCGGAGACGGATGGAGCAGTTGGCGCTACAGGGACCTTAGTCTTGCGCTACTCTCGGCGCGTCGTCTGCTACTGCGGCGGGCCGCCGCAGCAGCCGTCCGCGGCGGGCCGCCGCCCCGACGTACCGCGGCGGCTTTCTAGTTCTGCTATGGCTAAACTTAAACATATATCATCTTCCCGGTCGACAGGCTTAAACATCTTCATCCTTCCAGTCGACGTTACCGCATCCCATTTGTGCACTGTTTGAGTAGATATGCATACGATCGTCTGTATGCGCATTGACTTGCATGCGTTGCTCATTGGCCTGCTAAGAATCGACGGTGGGCCTATATTTGAGCTGTGTAGATTGCGTTTAACTTCCATATACGAGAGTTTCTTAGCGAGTGAGCATTTTCAGCGTAGTTTCGATAAGTACTGAGCTGTTTTATCTCGACGAAAAATGACCCAACACTTTCGTAAAAGCCGCGCCTTTATGTCTGTGCAGCAGCACGACAGTTTTTGTGAATCTCGTGAGTGCGTGGTTCCGTTAACCAGCTTCCGATGTAGAGTTCTTATTCTCAACTTTATGTTTGTGGGGCATACGAGACATTAGATCACCGAAGATAAAAGTTCGCCTACAGTTCTGACGCTCAGTTCATCTCTCGCAGATGCACTCGACTTTTGCGAAATGACGTTAAAGCTTTAATCCACAATTTAAAGGTACGGATTCTACGCCTAAGTTCATAAGGATCTTTGACCACCTTTTTGATGTTTTGAACTCAAGAAATCCCTCCACCTGATCGTACAAGGCACCTCTGCGAAAGGCGAATGAGGATTCAATGATGACTTTTTAAAGGCTGAATTGTACATAACAGGACTCCAGGATGCACAAGAAAAATCAGCGATTGAGGGCCTCAAGAAAACCGTATGTTTAGGACTCCCCATACGTATGAACATTGTCATGGCAACTTTTGACAGGCTTGTGGAAACAGGGAAGCTGCAGAATTTGCTCACGCACAAGATGTCTCATAACCACCTGAAAGCATTTTTTGGTTGCGTAAAAGGAAAGGGGTGTAAAAAAACAGCAAGCCTTTTGTTTAAGGCAGTTGTTTAAGCAATTCCATATTAGCCGTGCGTGATTAAATATGATCGAATACGCATTCAGCCGTTCGCGGGCGTAATGCGCATTCGCTTGAAACATTCCAAAAGTCAGGTACTCGGTGGAAGCAACAAAGGGGTATATGATTTTTATTCACCCGGAAATAATTCGAAAGGCCGTACAAGGTGAGACCAGCCCGGCACACATAAAAATTCAGCACAGGAACTCTACACCGGAAGCTGGTTAACGGGACCTGCCACTGATGAGGTTCACAAAAACTGTCGTACTGCCATGCGGGCCGGAACGACCACCCTCACGTGTTTTGCCTTCGTTAAGATCATCGGTGCGAGTGCGCGTGCTTTGCAGCGACCAACATTACTAGTAACGTTGGCAGCGAGTGTGTACGCTTTGCTCGTCGGTCGTTTTTGGAACTGTTTTCGGCCATGCGAAGGAGCTTGCACGAAGACAACCACGCCATGTACAAAGCGTAGGAGGAGCAAGAGATTCATCCACGGTTCGGCATGCCGACTTGCTTTGCGCCGGGGTGCAAGAGCGGCTACCGCAACTACTCCACTTCACGCCACTTCTTCGGGCCACCAAAGGAACCCACGTAATTCAAAAGGTGGGAGCAAGCTTTACATCGCAAAGATACAAAGCTAACTGCGAAATGCCAAGTCTGTGACATTAATTTTGAAGATGACGACATTGCAAAGCACTACCGCATGTTGTTGCCGGTCAAGAAATTTTGATAGCACGCGGAAAGTGGGAGCTCGCGCCCGGTGCCATTCCGCGTTTGTTGCCAGCACTTCCACCCCATATATCGAAGCCGAAACTTTCGGGATCAAGGCGCAAATCACCCCAAAAACGCACGGTGTCCCGCAAAAGTCCAGTGCCTAGTTCTTCGGCGGAGGAGCCGCCGGAAGTAGAACAGCAAGACGAAAGGCAAACGATTATTAGCAACGCTGTCGTGACTCAGAGTTGCCCTGGCCTCACACTGACAATTGAGAAATTGTCAACTGTCACGCTGCCTTGAAAGCAGTGGATTTTCGAGAGTTTTTACGACGAGGCAACGAACAAAATTGTGGAATATTTTACACTCGCCGGCTCGTGAATAAAGTAAAATATAAAATATAATATAAAGTAAAATAAATATAAAGTCACTATTTTACAAACGCGTTGGGTCGTTTTTGGTCGAGATAAGACAGCTCAGTAGTTATCGGAACTACGCTGAAAATGCTCACTCGCTAAGAAACTCCCGTATATGGAAATTACACGCAATCTACACAGCTCAAGTATAAGCCCGCCGTCGAATCAGCCAGCAGTGCGCAAATGTGATGCGGGGTGTCAACTGGAAGGATGACTAATTTTGAAGTTCGTGGACTGCAAGGATGATAAATGTTCAACTTTGGCCATAGCACGACTAGAAAGCCGCCGCGGGCAACTCCGCGGTGGCCCACCGCGGCACGCCGCCGCCGCCGCAGTAGCACACGACGCCCCGAGAGTAGCGCAAGACTTGACTGCAGCGCCGCTAGTTCTCGCGACCGCCGTTTGGCCCACCCTGCTCCGCTGGCGGAGATGCGGAGCTCTGAAACTGAGTTTAGTCTAGTAACGTTGCTCTGTACTGCAGCAGCTATGTGTGGCCTGCACGTGGCAAATGTTTCTGTCTAAGCATTCATGATTTTTCATCGTCGCTATGAGTTACAACCGCAAGGATCATCAGCTCTCCTTTGCTGTGCAGGAAAATTCGGGCCACGACGATGCAATGTCAAAGGTCACCGAGCTCCTGAAAGGCCTCGTCGACGAGCAAAACATCTCCACGCTCGCTGCTGCGTACAACAGCAGCATTCCGGATGCTGAAGGTGGTGTGACAAGTGTGAAAGCATGCAAAAACAAAAAAAATGAATCATTTTCTTCTATGTATCACGCAAAGATCATATCGGTGTTTTGCCAATGACATGCCGTGGACAGAAACGTTCGTTTTCTTTAAACGTTTTATAGTTCTGGTTTTGCTTCGACTAAGGGTGGTCGTCAGAGCAACAAACTCTATAGGTACCAAGTGCACAAACTTAACAAATATTATCATCGTGCTGCGGCAAAAGCAATCGCACAGTGGTATGCTTGTGCACTTAACGTACTACAGACAAATTCATTGCCGCGACACCCTGACTCGAGGCAGCTGCTATCCAACAACGGGAAGTATTTTCGTGATTTAAGAGAATGCTGCAGACTCTAAAGCTGGATGGAATACAGGAGCCAAAGTTTAGTTGGTCTCATACACAATAAGTAGGTTTCCCCACATGTATGAACAAAATGTGTGGGATTCTACATTTCACACCCCAGTTATTTCCCACCCCGCAGCCTTTCGCGCTCAGCAAACATGCCTCCTGGGCGCCGGCGGCGGACGGGTCCGTTGTTTGCGGAGACAGACAGAGGCAGGGCCCACAAGGGCAAAACACCAATCGCAGCATTTATTGCAATGTGCAAATGAAATACACTGCATACAGACTAATCGTAGGTCATAACGGTAACATTGGGAGCGGGGCACTAAACAACGCTAGAGATCGAGATGGTTCGACTCACCGATGGAATACCGGAGCAGCGGGGCGCCGCGTGTGCGAGCGCGGGTGGGGTGCAGTCTCCGGGCTCGCCCGGAAGCGTCCCTTTGTGGCGGGTCCCCAGGTCCGGATCAGCGCGCCGAAACGTCCGCGCGCTACTGCATCCCCAAGACAAGAGGCCGCCCTCTCGTCATGCTACATCCTACCAGACCTCGCTAAACGGTGGCGCTAGTGTCGGAGGAAGACCTGGTTGTCTGGTAAGGCAGAGGGGAAAAGGTTCCACTCCACCCCGGCGACAGCAAACGCTACGGTTGCTCGCCCGCGCCCATCGCGCGAGCGCGGCGTCATGGGCGACACCGGCCGCATTGGAAAGCTAGCCACAAAAAAAGGGGGGTAAGAGGGGGGGGGGGCTCGCGTGAAAGTCGCGATCCCCACAAATGAAATCGAGGGTTCCGCAAATTTCAAAACCATCTGCAATTTTCACGATTTGTTCAAACTGAAGTACTGATGGCACTGTAGAAACCCGATATAGTCGGTAGTTAAGCCGCGGGCTTATCAACATTTTAAAAAAGTCAGAGCTTTTTTCCCTCCGCCAGGCAAAAGCTTATCAGCGATACAGATTCAACCGCTCAAACACAAACAACGATGAATACCTATCATATAATACGAGGACTATCTCAGATGCTCCCCGAGAAACTATCAAACGTATGTATCAAGTGCGGGGACATATCCACCCTACCCTATACATCCTGGGGTTGCTCTATTATACGGCCCCCAGTAAATAACACCGACTTATATATGCTGTGGGAGACAGCTCTGGCCAGCTCCGACCCTGGAATTCCGAAGTATCGGTTTTTTAAGGCCACGGTTGGGCCGCTATAAGTAGGGCCCTGGAAAGAGGGAACCTGCCCAAACCCAGTCATGGCCTTTCATATTCAATAAACGTTCATCTCTCTCATTTCAAGGGACGCGTTCAATGAGCAACGCGCTGTGTTTGAGTCCGACCGCAAGTCTGTATGCAACGGACATTGTTACACGGGGTTGGCCAATACTTCACGAGAGCCATGAAATTTCAAAAAGCGTCCGTGAGGTGGACAGTAGCTTGCTTGCACATTCAAAATTGGTTTTTATCTAAGCGGATTAGATTAATTACCTTAACAATAGCTGTGCGAGAACACAGCGTATGTTTTTAGTTATTTCATGGGGGTGTGCTTGTCCAACAGAAATCCCACGTCAATCATTTCCACAATAACGAAGAATACACGGGTTCACAAACCTAGAAGGATAAAAATGCTATGCGTTAATTAGAAACGGTGGTCATTGTTTTTTCTCCTTTTTTGAATGCTAGAGACTTTCGTATGTAAAATGCGAGGTTGGAGTGCAATGCACGTGGACATTAGGTTCCCAGTCACTATGTGTCAGCCATCCCTAAGTGGCATCCACCCAGAGGAGTGCGACCAAGCAACTGTTTCGTGTCAAGTTGAAGCTGACACCAGAAGTATAGAAATGCAGCTACTATTCGTTCAACACTTTCTAAAAAACCGTGCTTCCGGCTTTCTAAGGTGAAGGTTTGGGCCAGTTGGTATATCATACTTGAATATTCAAAGCGCAAACGACACGAGGACGAAGAAAGAAGGCGAGACAAGAAAGACGAGGCTTTCCTTTGAATCCTACTAAACAAGTAAGCCTGATGGGAACAAGAAATGCTGCACTTTTCCGGTGTCCTATATCTAGGGCTCCGTGTTTTCGGTGTTAATTTTTCATGAAAATCACCGGGCGTTTATCGAGGTTTACTTTTTTGGCGAAAGTTCGTCGTTTATCGGAGTAGATTTTTCGTAAATCCCCAGTTCTCCAAAATTCGCAGTGCTCCATTACTCTCAAAACCCTAAACTCTTAGATCAATTCATATCTTAGTACTAAAACATCAAAATACACGAAGAACATTTTATGTTTTCCAAAAGGTTTGAATGCACAAGAACGCAAATGCACAAGCGAAACAATTGAACACAAAACACCTGTATTTATGCGTAAACAACCTTAGTTTAAAGCTTATGTAAAACACGCAAGCATACTTTGCGAGGTTGCTGCCAGCGATCGAAGCGCCCTCCTTTCGATTGACGACTCTCAGCTTTAAAAATGCCCTTTCAGCGTTAGCGCTAGAAACAGGAAGCGCCAGAAGACGCAGCGCGCAGCGAGACAGAACTGGCCACTCGACATTGTCAAGCCTCCAAAACGACAGGGGTTTAACAATGTTTCATATTTGATAGCACTCATAGTTTGAAAAATCACTCAAGAGCTAGTTCATGTCATCAGTTTCAAGAAGCACTAATTGAAAAATAGGCACATAGGTTTGGAACGCGCAGGGCAGCTCAGGCTTCACATTTGGATTCACAATTTTAACAGAGTACCAAAACGATTCTTTGGTGTACGGAAGTTGATCACACAGGTTCCTCTCAGATGTCTGTCTCCACTTTTCGGTGACAGCAGCGTAGCATCCGTGAAAGTCTGCGACAGTCGTTAAGCAGGTCCAACAGACTTGTGACATCTCATGCGAAGACCTCGGTTGGATCACGCCATTGACTGGTAAGTGCGCGCAATCGAACCCCCGGTATGGGATAAACTTGGTGTACCAGGGTACTCACTGCCTCAAGGTCTGCAATGATTGAGAGCACGTAACACGAATTGGTCTTTAGAAACCTCATCTTAAGGAGCAAGTAGTGCACAAGTTCAGGCGATGAAATAAGACTCTTGAGCTTCTCACTCTTCACACCCTTGGCTTCGTCTCTCTTCAAGAAAGAGAAAATGGAGCGCCAGTAATCCAAAATATCTTAAAGAGCTTCATAAAAAAAAGAACCACCTCGACGGACATACGGTTTTCAGCGACTTGATGGTCATGCGCATGGCCAAGCACACAAGATCAAACTTACGGCGCAGCTACCGCGGCGACTTCAACCGGGCAGGGAAGTGCGCAACGAAATCGTGAACAACGTTAAACGGGCTCGTCCTGATTCCGTCCTCCTGAGCGTTGTTGAGTGGGTGGCACGGATCTTTGAAGTGAAGCGCTTTGAATTCCGGGTTGGAGAGTTGCAAGTCCTCGTGAAGCTTCTGCATGTAGGAAGCTGAGTCTACAGCCACGTCGCCTTACGTTTTTCCAACTTTCTGAAAAGCGGTTTGTATCAACATGGTAATTGATACTGCGTTACACTGCTGAACTATTTGCAAGTCTATCATAAGGATTGTACGTCCAGGAAGCTCGTCATCGAGAATGTTGCAAGCACCGCCATGGCTGGACGTCCACGAAATTCCGGCGACTCGTCGATGGAGACAGAAATGGGCTGTTCTACTATCAAAGAGATCATTGTCGCAAGGTCCTTGTCACTGACCACATGTAGGTATTTCCACTATAGTTGGTCACTGGCTGGCATCGTGCGTGCCGCCAGACACTTGCCTTCGAAAGAGGCTGCCAAGAGGTCCATCAGCCTGGCGCAGTGGAATCCCAGCATGGCAGAGTGCACGGCCAAACTGGTGCGGGATGTCGTTCGCACCTTCGCTCTTTGGGCGGGCCCGAGTGATGCATTCTTCAAGGAACTTTGCTGTGGCGAGTTGCCTGTGAGATAGGAATAACAAGACGATGTGGACAAATCGGACTCCGACCATGCAAATCTGTTTAGACCCTGGCATAGAAGCAAGCGTGCACGACAGAACCTCGTGAAACTGTACGAAGCGTGCTGCATTCACTCTTACGTAGCTGTAAATTCAGAGCACCAACAGTTCAGCAAAACTCACCTCTGTCAGGATGGCGCTTCTTCATACGGACGTGGCGCTGTGATTGTATATGCCCCGCAATTCTCATGGCACCCTTGCCGTTGGTAATACTAACTGTCGCACGACAAAGCTTGCAAACAATGACTCCTTCAGAGCATGTTGATTCTTCAAAATCACCATACTCCTTTACGTAGTCGCTGCAAAGCTTTCATTTCCTTCCCATTTTGCTTCCCCGAAATTTCTGTCGACGCGCTACTGAAATGCGTCATGTGAGCATGCCACGCATTTCGCCAGCAGGCTTTCCCGAATGACCCTCCTGCCGTGGGTGGCTGTCCGAAACTGTTCTCTCTCGCGCGCGCATGCGAGAGAGAGCAGACCAATCACAGGCACCCAATACGCCGCGCGGCTGCAATCGAAATCTCTTGAAGGTGGCAGCGGCTGCAGCGGGCGGCGAAGCCCGGGACACGTATATCCGATGTCTGTGCCCTAGCGCCGCTGTCGCCTGGCGCGGTTTAGTGTCGCTAGGGGATCGTATATCAAAATACCGTCTTGCGCTCCCGGGGGCCCTACATTCGTTGACCTGTTGACGTCTCTCGCTTCGTGCGCGGCAGTGCCGTTGTTGAATGTACGATGGGTGGGGTCTCCGAGATACTGTCGACGAGCGGTACTAAACTTTAAATCGGTCAAACCAGAACATCTATCAGTGAGCGCTTAGAACTTGCCCTTTAGATAAGGAACGACACCAGGTCATCTTGGCCCTTGAAATAGTTTCTAGGATAAATCTACATTGTGAAAAATTTAACCGGCGAATGTTTATCGAATTTTTTTTATAAAACCGAAAACACAAAGGCCTCCCTACAGTAGCACTGCCGTCTCCCGGCATCCTTGTTCGCGCGCCACCTGCAGCGGAAGGGTGGGAGCCCTTGGTTGCGACTGCAATCGCAGGCGGACCCGAATCGGAGTGGTGGGCCCACCGCCTAATCGGGGACCTGCTGTTCGTCTGCCCGCTGGTGCGGCTGGCGCTTGAGCTAGCAGCCGGAAGCCGCAACAGGGTGTCCGGTTTCGAGTTTGACCACCAGCTCAGCAATCCGGCTACCGAAGTGAGCGGCCCGGGTGCTCCGCGTTTCTCGGAGCTCGACTTCCTCTTCGGCCGAGTCTTGGATGCCACGGTGCGCCATGCCACGGATGCTGAAAGAAGACTCTCGCGACTCATGATCGACACATGGGCAGGATTCGCCAAGACTGGGTACGAACACCGCATTTGCGCTGCTCTGCTTTTCAGCTAAAACCTTCAGCCTTCAAAACCCTTCCAAGCCCTAAGCCGCTACGATATTTGGTGCAAGTCTAGCGGGGGGAGGGGGGAGAATACATGGTGTCTGAGTGGGGATGGACTATACTTCTCGAAAAATTAGTCTTATTTTTCTGCGCACCATTCTTGAGGCAAAAAAATTCGGAATCTCTTATCACAATTTTGGTTTCCGGTGACCTCGTGATTGTACAATACTGCATTTCTTCGTCGTCCTATTACTGCTGGTCTGCGTTTAGAGAATAGCTTGAGATTTGGCGGGTTGGTTGGTTCGTAATCATTATTATGGTCATCCTACACATACAACGAGATACGGTCGACAAGAACATGCTGCATTTTCTATGCGAAAAGCACTGTAAAATTCTAAAGTAGTGTCTGCACTTATCGAGAATTGCGTTTGTGCTAATTCCATGTCAGAAAGGCATTGTTGAATACTAGGAAGCGGACCCAGTTAGATGAGCACCACTTTATTGGCGACCTTCGACCGCGTGATTCGCTAGGAGAAGAAGATGGCACGAGCCTCGCTGCTCCCTCCTGGTCCCTCCTTCTGTCTCGTCGTTTTCTTATGCCTTTTCAACCAGATAGTTTTTGGCAATAGGTTCCGGGCAGTCCAAATAAAATGAATCGAATTGCATTGAAGAAGCTAGCTTCTGGAATCTTCAACGGTTACAGTATTTCGATCTGGAGCCTCAAGACAATAAAGCAGATGATGTACGCGCTTCACATGAACAAAACTTTCCCTGAACGAAACTTTCTGTGAACGAAACTTTCACATGAACGAAACAACCTTAGAAAAGCTTAGTCATTCGACCCAACTTCCACTTTTGGCGAGAGGTGTTCCTCTCCCCAAAATGAACAATGTCTCTGATATGGATTGAAACTAGAGCTGCCCTTCAACTCAAGTGTCGCCATCTCTTCCAGAGTCTTTCAAGTAGTTGCTCTCGGGGTTTCCACGAAGTTTCCCGGCGGAGGAAGTTTCAGGGCCTGAAGTGAGGCACGAACTTTCGGGGGGGGAGTAACCCGCCTACTGTCAGTGTTCCTTCCTTGTTGAAGCAGGGGTCGAGGCGTTGTTTGCAGCGACAAAGCCATTCCCGTGGCAGTTGATCCAAATTCGCCTTTTTTTCGTGCGCCGGATCTAGTACAATTCCTCTGCTCGTGTTGCGCTCCTTTGGAGGTTGCTAGTGCGTTTATACATCGGATTCTTGCAGTTATCAATGAACCTCTTCAGCCAAGCGGTTACTCGTACGAGGCGGTTGTATGGGCTGTGTGATTCGATATCGGGAACAGCACACAGGAGGTGCACGTTGGTTGAATTTCACTTACATTTATTGCTTGAGCTGTCAATGTCTTCGCAGTTTTCGAGATCCTCGGTATCAGTGATGTCAGTTGTCGCTGACTCAACAAACACCGGTTCATTCCACCAAAGTGATCTTTGTAAAAGTTGTCGTGCAGTGATGTCCCTGCAGAATAAATTCGATGGGATCTCATCCTCAGCAAAATGGTTCCACGATTCGAAATCTGTCAGCATCTGCATTTCGGTGATTCTCGCTTGCGGCCACGGGTTTCCTTCCTTCCTTTACATTTATCTTTAATGAGGTGGAACCGTCGCGTCAGTCCACATGATGATGTCCATGTCTTCTCTGCCCAAAGCCTTTTTATGCGTCTTTATAAGCCTGGCTGTAATATTGCCTCCCACCAGTTCCATGCGTGGAAGATCAACTTCCGCCGTGGTGCCACTCTTGAAGCTGCGAGGAACACCTGAATGGTGGGAGGCCTGGTTCCGTCTTGAGTTTTAAAATACAGCACTGCTCCGTAAGCTGGCAGACTTGCATAGCTTAATGCTATGCAAGTTGTCTCGTCGTCTCGTCGTCTGGGAAACAACCGAGCTACCTCGGGAACGAAATCTTTGCAATATCTTTTAGTCCCTCCGTCCATGCTATCCAATCTTTGAGCAAGTATTCATGTACAGGCTTGTCCCACTACTACTTCTGCATCAACAACTTCTGTAATAATATTGTAACTGCGAGTACGACAGATGCTATAATTCTAAAAGGGCCATATGTTTGGGAGGCGGCTCTTATGATTTCTCCTTTGTTTTTTTGGGCTCTTGCCCTTGGTTAGGCGTATGTCGCAGGTCTGACTTTATGGTGTCCTCCCTGATGATCAAGACTAGACCCAGAATCTTCTTTTCTCCACCAGTTTCGAACTTTAGTCGACAACCTTCGCTGTAGGTTTCTCGCAAATGTCTGCTCTTGGTAGTCCATTTCGTCAAGCGCAGTCCGGCGTCTTGTAAAATGTATAAGCAATCATTCACAAGTGTTCTTGCTTCCTCACAGCTGCTGGCCCTATTTCCGAGCTAGTCCACGTAAAAGTGATTTTTCGAACGAGGAGCACTAGTCGGATACTGATTTTCCACGTGACGGAAATTATGTCGTAGTTTTGCTGCGAGGAGAAAGTGAGTACTCGACGCACCGAAGGGAACTCTGGTCATACCAGAGGAAGCGGAATGCATCGCGATCTCTTTTCACCAAGGAAACCCGTAGGAAGGCCTTTTCTATATCTCAAAAAATTCCAGTCCGATAGCTGCGGAATTTAAAGACTAAGCGAAGAATAGGTGTGTTCAGGTTGGTCCCACCCACAGAACGTCGTTTAGAGACGGACATCCAGGAGCGTGAGAAGACGAATCAATAACAAGGCGCACTTTGGTTGTATTTCTTTCTCTCGGCTCTTACGTTGCTGTCTGTCGGTATGGGAACAAAAAACGGCAATTACCGCTCAACATAGTTTACCATTAGGTACTGGCGACACACCTACCCGCCTGCAAGCTCGTTTCATTGGCTGCTGAGCTAACGCCTCACCGAATACCGTCAGCGTCCGCTACTGGCTCTGGGACTCCGATCACTCTGTCGTTGGCGATGATGTTCTCCGACTGTTAACGCCAATTTCAGATCGGGCTTCTCCTGTCGCTCGTGTGAATTAAATTTCATGCGGTTAATTATTTGGACATATCAGTAATATCCCAAGTTGAATAAAGAAAGTGCCGTTGGAGACACTTGCTTGAAATTGAATTTTAAAACTGAATACGTCCGCTACAGGAACCACAGATGATTCATTAAGTTTGCGGTGTTTTATTAAAACACACTGTTCGGTAGGCTCGTACTAACGGCTTTAAAATTGCACTGCGAAAAACACAAGGAAGCAGGATGACAACCACCTCAATAGTTGACCTCGCAACCCAATGGAATTTCGTGTGTCTCTAGCGTAATGAAGCTAACCCATAACGCTGTCATTTCGCGCCACTTTCTAATGTAAGTAACCCAGTCCGAAGAACTGAATGAGAACCATCTTCTACGACAAAAGCTGACCATGCGAGTATGACGGACGAAGTATAGTCTCTTTTCTGAAACTTGTTTCTTGTAGATTCTCCGGGCGCTCTGTCGACGAAAACTCGGCATTGTTTAAAAACAAACTGCAGCAATGAATGGGCGTTTACATCCCCATCGTCACCACAGGAGAACGTATTACTTCGCCATATACAATACTGCATTAAAATGCCTTAGCAACAAAAAATTACACCATCTTCCCGCAGGGGAACTCTGAGTAGTATACGAAGCAGCCATGGGGTCGACTGAAGTTCCCATTAGTTTTCAGTTCGTCGTTTCCGATGACGTTCAGCTTCGCGTGCCTTCGTTGTATCAGTAGCTTCTTGATGTAGTTAGAATGAGTGAAGGACATAAGGCGCGTTCGTAGCACATGCTCCCGTCTCGGTTTGTAGCGCAGTAGGAAGAGCGCCACGTACCTCCCGTTGCGGCCAGAGAGTCGTGGGATCGAAACCGGCCGCCGCCTAACTATTTCTTTTTATAATGGACTGCGCTGACGTCAGCCCAAACCCTGACGGGGCTGAATAGACGTGCATGCGTAGTAGAGTGCGGACGGCGGACAACCACAACGAGGGAGGGAGGGACAGAGCCCCGAGTATGAGGTGCTTCGCATCTAAAAGCACACACATTCCGTCGAGCTCAAGCATGGTACTCCACGAGCACATCAGAAAATTATCGTAGCACTGGTAATTCGCACTAACCACAATTTTGTAATGCATTGCCACGACGAAACTGCTGTTAGAACAGCAGCAAAAGGCTTTTAATGAGGAGAACTTGTTCCTTGTTCTTTTAACTGGGGAATCACTGATGACCGGCTCTACGAGCACCCGCTCACGAACATCGTCATTTTAAATTCGGAGCATTTCTTAGGCTCGCGATGTCACTCGTCGATGTTGTCGGCGCCGTCCACACGCTCACTGCGCATGCGCGTCGCGTCGAGGCGCCGGTGCGCGTCTCTCCCCCGTACCCTCCTCGCTCCCAACAACAGGTGCGGAAGGAGCGCGTGTACCCCGTGCGCTCCGTCGCTCTCAACAACAGCTGCGGCGGTGCGGGGGGAGTGCGTCTGTGCGCGCATGCGTCGTAGCTAGCCGTGCGCTGCGTCGCGCTCAACAGTAACGGCGGCAGGGCGTGTACACGTGATAACGGCGTGGTGGCTGCGTGGAAAGTTCGCGCGCTTGTGTAAGGAAGTGTGCGCATGCGCGTCTCTCCCCCGTACTCCTCTCCCTCGAACGCGCGCGGTGTGTATATAAGCGGCGGAGCGCGCGTTCGGAATTCAGTCAAGGGCGTCTTTGCTTGGCTTTCGCTTGACTTGACGCTTTGCTTGACGGCACCAAGCAATAAAGACAGACTTTAACTTTACACTCCTTGCCTTCGCTTCTCCTTCATTCAATAAATAAGAATAATAAAGAGGAAATAACAATTAAGCATTCCCAAACCATACCCAATTACGCAACATTCACGCGATACCCCCACCACTCTGCGACGCATTTACTTGAGTTCCCCCCGTGGGAAGATGCGGGCGGGTTTTTTCGTCTTCTCGGTTGGGCGTTGGTGATGGTGGTAGGCCTTGCACGCCACAAACGCTATGGGGGATTGCGGCTGTCGAGCAGACAATGTGGCACCACCGCTTTCTACGCTCTTTTACGGCTCAGACATGTGACAATATACCAACCATGCAGCACCCTTAACTCGAACAATAAAGGCGTTGCGATGCTTAGCACGAGGTCGCGGGTTCGATTCCCGGCCGCGGCGGCCGCTTTTCTGATGGAGGCGAAAAGCAAAAACACCCGTGTGTACGAGATTTCGGCGCACGATAAAGATCCCCAGGTGGTCAAAATTAATCCGGTGCCCTCCACTACGGCGCGCCTCATCGCCTGCGTTGCGTTGGCGCGTTAAACCCCGCAATCAATCAATCATCAAGAATTAAGACTACTAGGTTACTTTTATGTTTTTTATTCTACATTGACATTTCTATTGAGTGCAGTCAATAAAAAGTCAACAAGGTTTCAATAGACAAAACTCAACAGAATATCAAATGACTTCGTTTAATTGGAACTCAATAGAGTTTCTACTGACAAAAATCAAGTAAAATTGAGAGTCGAGCTAGTTGGTAAACATACGTTGTTGAAAATTATACCAGTGTCCTTCTTTTTTGTCCATGTTTTATGGTTCGAGCTTAATTTTCAAAGCTGATAAAACTCCTTAGGCCAGTAGCATTTACCAGCAGCATCTTCGCCCAGATAATAATTATACCTGCTAAGTGGGGAAATCAATTATAT
The DNA here is from genome assembly GCF_048455015.1 of Haemaphysalis longicornis. NCBI lineage: Eukaryota > Metazoa > Arthropoda > Arachnida > Ixodida > Ixodidae > Haemaphysalis > Haemaphysalis longicornis. The sequence continues at coordinate 163,461,134 of NW_027526460.1, forward strand.
TGGACAATTTTTGACTGCATTTTCTCAAATACTGCCGCAACATGCTTTGCACAAAACAATGGAGGAAATAAACATTGACAAAACTCTAGTGACTCAGCATTTTTGGCACGTGACTTCCGCGGAATCGTTTCCTTGCTATACAGCGGATTTTCTTCTTTATACCTCAGCACGCATTGACATAATTCGTGCAGCAATCTCCACTACTGCTAAGCTGCCGCTGCGGCGGCAGCGGACATATTCGAAGTCAGTCTTCCGGCAAAGTTGGAGCGGAATCATGAAGCATGCATATCTCGGCCGGGAAAAAACGGAAAGGCGGGGGAATGGGGGGGGGAGGGGGAGCGGAGGCTACACATCTCGGGTCCCAGTTCTCGGGACCAAAAAAGTCGTCACTCCCCCTAGCTCTTCTCACATATACAATGCTGGGATACCTTCTGTTACGGGGAGGGGAGGTGGGGAGGAGGTACATTTAAAACGCGATTGCATCTGCTACACCTACAAAAGGCATATGTGACATCGCATCCTAGTGCGATGATTCAGTGTTTTTCTGTGGAGGCACGATACTAACAGCGCTGTTTTGCAGAAATGAATACTGATCTCACAAACCCAAACGCACAAGAATATTCCAGTGACGAAATTGTGCCTATAAATACTCAAAAAAAACAGCAAAACTTTGGTGTGAATCCCTACACGTCGAAAAAAGAACAATTAAATTTTTGTACACAGCGAACTAAACAAGCGTTCAAATCAAGCGAACGCAGGCTTGGCCTCGTCGTCGTTCACTCGTGAACTTCATTACTCCAGTTATCACTCGCGCACCCCGCCGTGGTCTGAGCCCAAGGACGCGAATTCTATTCCCCGTCATACATAACTTTGTTGGAGGATACCGTGAAATGTCTATGATAACAACAGTAGAACAGCAATGTGGAATGCAGAGAATCCCACAAGGAGCAAACGCGCATCTACGCTCTATTAAAACAGGTGAAAACAGTTATTTCACTGTAAAAGAACTCCGTACGCCAGTCCAAAGCACCGCCGCTCACACGAACTGAACGAACAAACGAAGAAAAAAAATGAAGAAAGACAGACACACTGAAGCGCTGATTAACAACTCATCTTTACTGTACAGGGTCACAAAAAGAAAGAATGACCCTGACACTGCTTCACGCCACTACAAAAAAAGAAAAAAAAAGAGAGCGAGAAACCGAACAAATTAGTGGGCTGGCGTGCGGCTTGTTACACTCCGAACCGCTCTCTCGCTAACGAAAGCATGTTGTGAGGCCGCGTGTTAAGCAGGCGGGTGTGAGGCTCGCGGAGGAGGATCAACGACAAGTGATGCCGTGGGCTCAGCACAAGTAAGAAACATATATTCTGGGAAGGACACACAAACACCCGAAGAAACAACACTAGGGAACTAACGGCAACAACAGAGAACAACACGCGGGCGACGCGGCGGAATGGCTAACACCAGTCCAAACCAAAGTTCGTGCGAAACGGAAAACGAGGGGACACGCTCACGTTCCCGTCTGCTCGACGCTGGGCGGGATTATGTCGATGGCATGTGTGGAACGTCGGGGGACCGTCGCCTGTTGAATCGCAGTGGTCGTCGGTCGGAACGCCGATGCTTGCGCTCGTGCCTGGCCTCTCTAGGCCTCGCCCCGAACCTCGGCCCGGATCACGCTTCGGGACCTCGCCAGCGGGAACAGGCAGCTCTCGTCGCGGCAGAGTAGTCCCGGAACAGCCCCCGAGACGGTTCTCCGAGCCCGGTGCACGAACGCTCCTGGCCTGCCTCGAACCGCCTCCCGAGAAGTACTGGCGCTGTCTCGCCCCTGGTTACCGCCGGCACACTCCCCTCTCGTGCTCTTCCCTCCGCGTGGACCCGCTAGTCGTCGTCTTCTTTTCGACGGCCCCCGTCGTTTCCTGGCGCACTCTCGTGGCCCGGGGATGGCAATCATCACACTCACCCCCCTTCCCGAGAGGTTTGTTTAGGAGAACAAAACTCGGCACAGAATGTCACAGAATGTCACTCGGCACAGAAAGTCTGAAACAGTCGCTAACACCAGAAAATGGAATCCAACACGAGAAAGGAAAAAAAAAAACTCACTCCACTCAGATACGGCTCAAGTAGTCTGCACCTACATTTTCACTGCCTTTCACGTACTCTACTATAAAGTCGTACTCCATCATTGTGAGGCTCCAGCGAAGTACGCGGCTGTTAAGGTGCCTGGCGGAGTGTATGTAAGCTAAAAGCTGGTGGTCACTCTGTAGGATGAACTGCTTCCCATATAGGTATATGTGGAACTTCTTAATCGCCCAGACTAACGCCAATGCCTCTCTCTCCACAGTGGAGTAGGATGCTTCTCGAGGTAAGAGACGACGGCTCGCGTAGGCCACTGGATGAAGAACCTCTGCATGCTGTTGCATGAGGACTGCGCCAATGCTTGTGGACGACGCATCCGTGCGGAGTACGAAAAGCTTGGAGAAGTCCGGCGCTTTCAGAATAGGTTCGGTTGACAACAGTTCCTTAAGAGTTTCAAACGCTGTTTGTTCCTTGTCACCCCAAATGAGCCTGTTGGGTGCCCGCTTGCGAGTCAGCTCCGTCAAGGGGTGACATTCTTGAGCGTAGTTTGGCACGAACTGCCGGTAATAGCCCGTGAGGCCGAGGAAAGACCGCACCTGTCGCTTTGTCGTCGGTCGTGTGGCGTCGTGAACCTTTTGGAGCGTTTCTGCTTGCGGCCGTAGGAGGCCATGGCCAACGATGTGTCCCAGGAATTTTACTGAGGAGAAGCCGACTTCGCTTTTCTTAGGTCGAATCGTAAGTCCCGCCTTCTGCACCATCCTGAGGAATGTCTCGAGCGCTTCTAGGTGTTCCTCCCAAGTCTCGGTAGCGATGAGAACGTCATCGAAGTAATGGTAGATATGTGGGAGACCACCAACCACCTTACGCATAAGGCGTGTAAAAACCGCTGGGGCGGTCTTGATGCCGAATGGCATAAACCGAAACTGGTATAGCCCCGATGCAGAGGCGAAGGCAGTGAATGGCTTCGATTCCTCATCCATAGGCACTTGCCAATAGCCCTTAGTCAAGTCAAATTTTGAAAAGAACCGACTCTTTCCCAACTTTGCAAACATCACGTCAACCCTAGGTATGGGCTCATTGTCGGCGACAAGGACAAGGTTGAGTTGTCTGAAGTCAATGCAGAGCCTTATCGTTCCATCTTTTTTGTCTACTGGCAAGATGGGAAACTGGTACGGCGACTCTGAAGGCTCGATAATACCCATTCGCAGCATTTCCTGCACCTCCTTTTCCACGGGCTCTTGCATGGCAAATGGAATCGGGTACTGCCGCACTTGAACAGGTTGGTCTGTTGTAAGGCGCAGCTTGCAGTGAACCAGGTCTGTCTTCCCAGGGAGATCTGAGAAGATTTTCTGGTAAGATGATAGAAGCGTACATGCCTGCGCGTGTTGTTCAGGAGTCATAGCCGCCGAAACGTCCACATCTTTGTAGGTCTCTTTTTGTCTTAGAGGGACACACGGTACGTCACCTCCTTCATTTTCGTCGGATCTAAGGGCGACGGAAACATGTTGTGGATCTGGCTTAGACGGTTTTCGCTCTTCGTATCTCTTCAACATGTTGATGTGGAAAAGGCTCGTCCGGGTTCCAAGATCAATCACATAATCGACTTCGTTGCGCCTTTCCAAAACATTGAATGGACCTTTGCATGTGAGGATTAACTTATTATTGTCGGACGGGAGCAGAAGCAAAACTTTGTCACCAACGGCGAGGTAACGTGTCTTCGCTTTTCGGTTGTAATACTTTTTCTGCGCCAACTTGGCCTTCCGGAGCTCTTCGTGCGCCAGTCGGCAAGTGTCTTCCAGGCGCTGGCGAAGCTCGACGACGTATGCATACGACGTTTTGACCTCAGGATTTACATTCTCTCCTGTCCAAAGTTCCTTCAGTATAGCCATCGGTCCTCGGACATGTCTGCCGTACAGGAGATCGAACGGTGCAAAACCCAAGCTAGATTGGGGCACCTCGCGGTATGCAAACAGCAGTGGTGCCAAGTAGCGGTCCCAGTTTTTAGGAGTTTCTTGGCACATCCGCCTTATCATTTGCTTTAGCGTGCCGTTAAATCGTTCAACCAGCCCGTTAGCCATTGGGTGGTACGGTGTCGTGGGCAGCTGTGCAACTGAAAGCAGACGGCTGAGCTCCTTCATAAGTCCAGATGTGAAGGACTTGCCCCGATCGCTGACGATCTCTCGAGGAAATCCCACTCGAGCAAACATTTCTAGGAGAGCTTCAGCGATCCTCTCGGTATCAATGCTTGGTAACGCCACGGCATCGGGGTAGCGGGTCGCGAAGTCCACCATCGTTAGCACATACCGGTTGCCGTTCTCTGTGGTGGGGGAGAGCGGCCCCACTATGTCGATGGCAACCCGCTGGAACGGTGTCTCGATCACAGGCATGTTTCCTAGTGGCACGCGGCCTACTAGATGTTTAGGTACAGTCCGCTGACAAATGTCGCAGGATTTCACAAATCTTGTTATGTCACCCTGCATGCCAGGCCAGTAGAATTCCTCACACACGCGGTCCAGAGTTCGTTTAACTCCCTGGTGTCCAGCCAGGATTCCCTCGTGAGCCATTGTCAAAACAATGTCTCGAAGCTCGATTGGGACAACGAGCTGCTCTATTTCCTGTCTCGAGGGTAAACGGTACCGCCGGTATAGAACGCCATTTACCATTTCAAACTGGATAGCAGCCGAGTTCACCATTATCTTTTTCCCGACCTCACCGAAAAACTTTTGCAGCGTAGGATCATGTTGTTGCATTTGTCTTAATTCAGCAACGCTGATCGTAGAAGGGCTAACAGTAACCGCCGGTAGCCGCGGCGTTTTTCTCAACGCCTCGCGTCTTGCTGCACCCACGCGTGTTTCGGGCTTTGACTCCGCGTTCGTTGGTGGGCACGGCGGTTCGTTCCGGCTACACTGGACTTCTGGAACGACTGTTGGAACGCTTCCTGTTCCGTTCGCTGGGCCAATACTCGTCGGAAGAGATTCCGACTCCTGGGACTCCACCCATCTGTTTTCCGAGTAGCGGGTCGGCATGGATGCATCACGAGCGCCCTCGATGTTCCCTATGATAACGTCATAGAGAGGGTCCTCCATACAGGTGGCTAGTACTCGACCAGAGAAAAATGGAGACACGATCTCCACTTCCGCTTCCGGTAAAACGAGGCGGGTTCGGTCCAACAGATAGACAGTGCTGGTATTCCCCGTGAGCTTGGTATCGCGAACCAAGGACCGCTTCACGATTACGGAATTACAGCCCGTGTCGCGTAACAGTGTCACAGGTTGCCCTTCAAGTAATCCTTCGGCGGTCGGCATTTGCTCCCGGTTAACTCTCGGTTTCCTGTGTTTTGGATTCTGTTTCCCCTGCCTTGACAGTTCCGGCCAGGATGCGTGTCCAGTCAAGGAACAGGAAACTTGGCCCGTGTTTCCTGGTTGGTTGGGGCAAAGGTCAGATCGGTGTCCGTGTTTTCGGCACCGTCCGCAAAAGAGCGCCTTCTGGCTGGGCTGACTGGAACCCCGCGATTTACTCCAGCAGTCTGATGGCCGGTGCCCTAACTTATTGCATAAAAAGCAATGTGGCTTGGTCGTCTTGTGATCCTGATGATCAGGAGCGCGAGGGAGTCCAGGGGGCTTGCTGCCCTCTTTCGTTTCCTCTCGGCCTTTACCCAAGTTGATTAAGCCCTGGGCTTCGACGTATTGGTCAGCTGCTTCGACGAGCTGATCTAGGTTTTTGTAACCCCTCTCTTTGAGAAAAATGGCCAGCTTATTGTGGCACCTGTCGAGAAATTGCTCGGCCACCATTTTATCTCGGAGCGCGGCGTACGTCTGCTCCGTTTTGGCCAGCTCCTGCCAATTGTCAAAGTAGCCGCGTAGGCGGCCCACAAATTGACGGCCTGTCTCCGAGTTCTGCGGCTTGGACTCCCTAAATTTGCTCCTGTAGCCCTCCTCGGTGTACCTGAACCTCTGGAGCAGGGTCTTCTTTAATTTAGGGTAATCCATGGCATCGTCGGACGACATGCGACCAACAGCACTGAGAGCTTCGCCAGTCAAGCACAAGTGTAGGGATAGCGCCCACTTGTCTGAGGGCCACCCTTGACTGGTTGCCACCCTCTCGAAACGTTGGATGTAGGCGTCAAGCTCATCCCGGTCCTCGTTGAAGGCAGGAATGAACTTGTGCGGGCTGTGGACGCCTTGTGCTGCATTAGGCGCGGGGTCACCTCCTACCTCGTTAGAACTCTGCGACCCTTCCTGAAGCCGCAGCTTAAGTTCTACCAGGGCGCGTTCCGCCTCAATGCGAGCTCTGGTCTCGGACTCTCTGTTCTGGGCTAGTATTGCCGCTTCTTTAGCCGCCTCGCGTTCAGTTGCGCGCCGGTCCCTTTCTTTTGTGCGTTCCTCGTCAATAAACTCTTTTAGAGCTGGTCCGGACAGTCCTAGCTCCTTCCCAATGGACATCAGCTTTTCGAGTTCCATTCTCGCTTGCCGCACCCGCTTGCCTGCTTAGTCTCAAGATGGAATTAGAGCACGCGTCCTGTCGCGGACGCCAGAAATTGTGAGGCCGCGTGTTAAGCAGGCGGGTGTGAGGCTCGCGGAGGAGGATCAACGACAAGTGATGCCGTGGGCTCAGCACAAGTAAGAAACATATATTCTGGGAAGGACACACAAACACCCGAAGAAACAACACTAGGGAACTAACGGCAACAACAGAGAACAACACGCGGGCGACGCGGCGGAATGGCTAACACCAGTCCAAACCAAAGTTCGTGCGAAACGGAAAACGAGGGGACACGCTCACGTTCCCGTCTGCTCGACGCTGGGCGGGATTATGTCGATGGCATGTGTGGAACGTCGGGGGACCGTCGCCTGTTGAATCGCAGTGGTCGTCGGTCGGAACGCCGATGCTTGCGCTCGTGCCTGGCCTCTCTAGGCCTCGCCCCGAACCTCGGCCCGGATCACGCTTCGGGACCTCGCCAGCGGGAACAGGCAGCTCTCGTCGCGGCAGAGTAGTCCCGGAACAGCCCCCGAGACGGTTCTCCGAGCCCGGTGCACGAACGCTCCTGGCCTGCCTCGAACCGCCTCCCGAGAAGTACTGGCGCTGTCTCGCCCCTGGTTACCGCCGGCACACTCCCCTCTCGTGCTCTTCCCTCCGCGTGGACCCGCTACTCGTCGTCTTCTTTTCGACGGCCCCCGTCGTTTCCTGGCGCACTCTCGTGGCCCGGGGATGGCAATCATCACACATGTCTTTAAGATGTCAACACGTCCGCGGACTACGTTTCTCAAACACAAGCGCCTCGCAAATATCCTGCGCCCGCAAGCAGATCAAGAACTTTGAAGCTGTTTTCAAGGATTGGACTTTCCAGAATTCTTCCATCCTCTCTCCTGCTTCAGTTCGCCGAAGCGGGCGCCCGGACACAAAAGACATGCTATCCACATGCACACCCGGCGATAACCAGTTCTTTTGGTTCCTCTGGCACCCTCCTACGCTAGCTAAAGTGACCGCGCTGTCACGAATGTCTAGTACGCGGCGTTGCCACTGCCGCCAGTGGCGCTGAGAGCCAACATCGCGACATCGGCGGAGTTCGGTTATCTGCAATATAATATTACTGCTGCTAGAGGGGTTGGTTGTAATTCTATAAAAAATAATTGTAAATATTAATATAGGACTCACAAGCCGCCGTAGGTTTTTTGATATCTCGTGTCAATGTTTTCACGCTCAGTTTTCACAAGAATGCGTAACTGTGGCATAGCCATCACAAACCGACTTGAAACCAAGCCAATGTCGCTTGTTCGAATCGCAATCCCGATGTGCGGGCGCCATCGCGGTGCGGTCTTTCTCACTGTTCTGTGCAAATTTACAGCTTTGCTCGTGTTGTTGGCGATTTATGTGCCGTGTGCGAATCTTTTCAACAAGCATCGAAGGTCAGACATTGCAGTGCAGCTGGCGATACATCGAATTTATTGAAGGAAAAGCCATCGTATGCGCTCTTCTACAAGGTAAATATAACTGGTAGCGAAGCTTCCATAGAAGCCCATACGTTCAGAAAATGGCGGCTCTTAAGCTGCTCATGGGGCTTAGCGCCATCTGTGTGAGGAGGGAACACTTCCGGCGGAACAAAAAATAAACAGGATGTGACGCAAGATTCGGTCAGAAAGTGACGTCATTTTGGTGGCATTAGCGGGAAAATTTCACTTCAAAATAGCCTTAGCAGGACTCTGATCGCTGAGGGCTCATGTCATTGCCATCTGACGCAAGTTGGCGAGCCCTTGGCGTGTGTGCTTCAAGTCAACGCCAGCTTATATTCGTGACTAGAGAAACGCACTTTAGCATACTGTCGTATGATTCGCCTCGGTGTTTATAAAAGCATCTTGCATCTTCTCTGAACCTTTATTCTGTATTCATGCCTTCCACTGCTGTATAAAAGCAATCAGTTGTTTATTTTGATTGCAGCGGGTGGCAAACGTACACCCCCCCCCCACCCCCCCCCCCCCCCCCGACCGGAATTTTTTTTCTGCCTTGGGATACAGAGCCCAAAATGACACTTGACCACTCTACCCGGCCCCCTTTTATGTAAAAAACGTGCCAACTCCTTACCCCGATACCAATTTCTACCAACGCCACTGCTAAGTTTAATTGCCTCACACATACGCAGGTAGGCGTGCGTGCCTTAAGTATAGATCAAGGTTATATAATGCTTGCTCAGTTTGTGTACAGTGGGGTCCACTCTTAAAGGGAAACGGCGAGCGCGTGGCCACAGCGCTCCGCGAAGCGCCGGCGCCGAGAAGTGGCGAGAATCGGAAGCAGCCGGCACATGCGCGCTGGCCTCAGGAGGAGGAGCAACCGCCTGTCGTCTGCTACGGCGCGCTCCTGCAAATAGAGAGGGTGTTGGCTCCTGCCGCAGAGCAGGCGAGAGCCGGGAAATGCCGCTGCCGAAGGCTGCGTTAGACGGGATGCACGCCCATCTTCTCGCTCGAACTAGAGCGCGGTTCGTTCCGCCCCATATTTCCTGATGGGTTGTACTCACTGACTAGACCCCCCTTTTAACACAGGAGCTGTTCTAGAGATGGCCCTGACGAGTCTCTGCTGGTATCGTGTCATGCTCTCTGAAGGCAGTTTTTCCGCCGCCCAAAAGCAGGTACCCAGCATTTAAAAAAATTCACAAAAGGTAAAAAAACGCCCTAGGGCATTCATATTTTCATACAAGAGGGCTCATATCTGCCCTGACAAAATGTCTTCCCAGCAAAGCATTGGTGTTTATAGGTGAAGCCAAGTTTAAGGGGATCGGTGTAAGCTTGGAAGCTGGCTTTTCCGTATTGCCTGTTGCGCAGTGAAGCATGACCATCTACGGAGGGTGTATGATTGCAGAAAACGGCTGTAACTGTTGTTTTAGCGGAACTATGGGAAAATAAAATGTGTGAAAATCAGCCGCCAAGACGACTCTACCTTTACGCACCACAGCTTCGCTGATCACCCTTCTTCACAGTGAAAGGGCACTCAATTTTTTTGCCCGTAACCGATATGTGTGAACCAGTCGAAGTGGCTGTCAGGCAGAACACCTGCATTCCTTGGCCACTTTCTTGCAGCGTATCTGTTGTAGGCTTATCCCCGTGTGTGCTTAGAAGGATAAAAGCCGCCCATCTCCTTACCATTTCACACACCATCTCCCTATGGGCCCCTTCGCGCCACCGGGGCTTCATAGTTTGGTAGAAGTTGGCGTTAATGGAACCCTAGAAATCGTCGTACCGACAATTCATTCATGTTTAGAAAGGAGAATGACTGTAGGTCTGTGTAAACGGGCTCTCCGAAATGAAGGGTTGCACAGTAAAGCCGACTCCAATCCCGCTGAACGCTTCCCTGGCACGGCGGCGGAAAATTGTCGTCAACAAATTACCAAATTGCAAGTTACAAAACGATGGGGTATTCCGATTTAAAATAAGCAAAACGAAACTGTAAAATACGTGAAGCTTGACGGTAACCACGCAATGTACAGCGGCACCATTTACACAGACCTACAGTCATTCTCCTTTCTAAACATGAATGAATTGTCGGTACGACGATTTCTAGGGTTCCATTAACGCCAACTTCTACCAAACTATGAAGCCCCGGTGGCGCGCAGGGGCCCATAGGGAGATGGTGTGTGAAATGGTAAGGAGATGGGCGGCTTTTATCCTTCTAAGCACACACGGGGATAAGCCTACAACAGATCCGCTGCACGAAAGTGGCCAAGGAATGCAGGTGTTCTGCCTGACAGCCACTTCGACTGGTTCACACATATCGGTTACGGGCAAAAAAATTGAGTGCCCTTTCACTGTGAAGAAGGGTGATCAGCGAAGCTGTGGTGCGTAAAGGTAGAGTCGTCTTGGCGGCTGATTTTCACACATTTTATTTTCCCATAGTTCCGCTAAAACAACAGTTACAGCCGTTTTCTGCAATCATACACCCTCCGTAGATGGTCATGCTTCACTGCGCAACAGGCAATACGGAAAAGCCAGCTTCCAAGCTTACACCGATCCCCTTAAACTTGGCTTCACCTATAAACACCAATGCTTTGCTGGGAAGTCATCTTGTCAGGGCAGATATGAGCCCTCTTGTATGAAAATATGAATGCCCTAGGGCGTTTTTTTACCTTTTGTGAATTTTTTTAAATGCTGGGTACCTGCTTTTGGGCGGCGGAAAAACTGCCTTCAGAGAGCATGACACGATACCAGCAGAGACTCGTCAGGGCCATCTCTAGAACAGCTCCTGTGTTAAAAGGGGGGTCTAGTCAGTGAGTACAATCCATCAGGAAATATGGGGCGGAACGAACCGCGCTCTAGTTCGAGCGAGAAGATGGGCGCGCATCCCGTCTAACGCAGCCTTCGACAGCGGCATTTCCCGGCTCTCGCCTGCTCTGCGGCAGGAGCGCGCCGTAGCAGACGACAGGCGGTTGCTCCTCCTCCTGAGGCCAGCGCGCATGTGCCGGCTGCTTCCGATTCTCGCCACTTCTCGGCGCCGCGCTTCGCGGAGCGCTGTGGCCACGCGCTCGCCGTTTCCCTTTAAGAGTGGACCCCACTGTACTTCTGTTCTAAGAGAAGAAATAACGCAAAGTCATGATATAATCAAGGCATTTGAATTTTATTCCAGGATGAACATAAAACAAATTTACCACACTGCACAAAATGAGCACGTTACAATAAGTACAAAATGTTCGTGGCCACTACATGCATTATGATTTTCCTTACGCGCCGAAAAATTGACTTTACCCGTAACGCATAGCATTATGAGCAATGAAAGCGTCAACAGCAGAACTACTTCGAAACAAGAGAAAAGAACTAGGCACTGCATCCTGACGTAGAAAACCGGGCCGCAGGAATGCCGATTCACGAAAGTGCAGCGAGCACACTGCAGCTGTCCCGGCGTCTTATCAAGTAGACAAGGGTTTCTACAGAAGTTCACTCAGCATTCACGCCTGCAATTTCCTGGTTGCATTATTAGGCAAGTGTCGCAACAGATATGTAAAAAGAGGAAAAATGGATAAATGCAAACGAAAGCGACGGCAGTATGTAAAAGCACATAGCAGGAAAGATCTGGCAGCAGCGCAGCACGGAGCAGCACAACACAGTACTGCGATGGAAATAATGCTTGCGCATACAAGTGCGGGAAGCAACGAGCACTACAATCGTTGTAATGCAATAGAGAAGACACTGAGATAGACAATTAAAGCGACTCGTTTAAATTCGAGTGGTACTACGGCGAGAACGCCCACAGTAATTGACACAACTTGCTCTGAGCCAGCCTGAGGTGAAATCAAGAGATAACTGTGACATAACAAAGCTTTAGACCTATTTTTTTCGAAGCACCACCACGTCCCCTTACACAACCCCTGTGCACATATTAACAGTACAATAGTTTCGCGTTACCTGTGGAAATGAGAGGAAAATGGTGCAGTAAAACGCCAGGTGTACGGGAGTTGCTGTTGCAACTTGTACAGCACATCGTTTCTCTAGGTACCGACGAAAGCGCTCCGCTCCAACCGTTGGCAGTATCGTCCCGTAGTTCACCGTGCCTGCCGGGCACGGTATTACACGTGTTCACCGACGATACAACGCACCTCGCAACTCCACGCACAGCAAAAATTAAGTGCACACCAAATTAACAAGGAAAAACGAATGCAAATGCGCACCACCAAAACACGCGAGGGGCGTTTCCTAGCAGACGAACTTTAGGAGCGCCTTTCCGATCACTACAAGGACTGCATCACAAAGCAATGACATGTGCCATTCTTCAGAGGGCGCTACAAAAACGGTTTTTGAGAATGAACGGCATTTTCATAAATTATTTATACACTGTGCCTAAATAAATGTGATTCATAAATAAATATAGTTCGTAAAATATAATTGTTGTTTTATTGTTGAACAAAACTCAGTTTTTTGTTACTAGTGTTTGTTCCCTCCTCACCTAGTCGCGCTTCAATCGCCACTCCCATAAGCCCCCATGCTGATGTCGCTGGCAATAGGTTCTGAACCGATTTTTGCCCGAACCTTCGCTACCATTTATATTTACCTTGTCTTCTACCGCCGGTGAACATCCTTTGTGTGTCGTGTTGTGTTTGTGCGCTGTGATCGTACGGTGAAGAAGCTTGCGAAGTGAGGTGTTACCATCCCTGTTAGCCACGCTTTGGAATCCGTCAACTTCACCACGCTGGGAGCACCGCTGGGAGCGACGTTGTTATAAGGTAAGTTCATTCTTTCCGAGCGCTCCTGTACATTTCATCATGACATGTTGTGCAGACCTACCTGAATGGCTATACTCACGACTTGGTTATTTGTCGCTATATAAGCAGTGTTTTTATGCATGCCGTCTCGAGATCGACCTAGGGTACGATTTCACTTCAGCTTTTCAAAAATACTGTACGTAAGTGTAACAAATTGAAGGGGGTATTTTACCGGCACACATTTTGACATCAATCGGTAGTTTACTGTCTTCCGCGCTGCTGTATTGCTTTCGCGTGTAATATATTTGTATGTATCTTAAGCTAAAGGTCTAACAAAACCTTTGAAGGCAAGTGACGAATGAATAAAATTCTAGACGCAGTGCCGCTACAGAACGGAGCAGCAGCCCTGTATTGCCTGGTACGGAGTGTCATAAAAAAAGAAAGAACACCATGATTAAGGTAAATAAAATGTTTGACGAACGAAGTTAACGAAAATGAAAAAAAATGAAGGAGGTCGAATCGAACAAGTGCCTGTCGGATCAATAACAGACGCACGAATACTGCGCTATGCAAACACACCTGACAGCGCTATAGGCTGAGAGGCAGATCTGCCAGTCACACACAGTATAGTGTGTTCAACCAGTTAGGAGACATGGCCGTAAAATATGCTTACAAGCTAAAGTGCTGGCTGCCGGCAATATATTTGCTTCCTAATTTGAACGATTGTTTGAGAAAGAGCGTTCCCGTAGTGCAGAGCAGTGACTCAGGTGACAAACGTGGCCTAAAACGTACTTCATTCCAGCTAAAGAAATAATGCCCAAGAATATAACAAATTCATTTATTACTTTTGGAAAATAGAGACTGTGTATCCGCAGAAGCTAGGGTTTGAACCCAAAGCATCTTTACACAAGTCTGATGCGTTACCTTGACACCCTAAAGGCAAGCAGACACTTTGGTTTTAAAACCAATGAAGAAAAAAATGTGCTGCGTAAGGAGTAGTTGCAAACAGACTGCACACTGTTATATATTAGTCTTTTACCACAAAGTGCCAATTCTCTCCACGTACGATCTTTCTGGGAATTTCTCATTTGCCAATTTTTGTCTCAGGTGCTAGGCAGCTTGCACTAGAACATGTACAGGCGTCAAACTTTCAAACTGATGAATACCAGTTTTGACTTAAGCACTTGCTCGACTTGCTGGCATAAACTGAAATTTGCCATTGCTTATAATCACAACCTGCTGATTGCCTTTCTCGGAGCAGTTTTGAATAAGTTGGGCTGAATGTGGTGTGAGTAATAGCGAAATCACTGAATAACATTTTGGCCTAACGTGGCATCAGACGTGCCACTGACTGATGCTACACCGGCATTGCACGAGGGCTTAGTCGATCTGTTGTGACAAATGTTCTGCCTCTAGGAATTACCCAAATGATTGGTCGGCACGGTATCACTGTACTGTTTTAGTGCTGCTGCTGTATAGAAAATCTCCCCAAGCAAAGGAAAAAAAAAGCTTTTACATTTTTTCTCATTTACAGCAACTCTGCTGTTTTTTCCTCTCACCAAAAAAAACTGTTTCGTGTTCTCGTTGTGTGTAAACTGGCATCACGACCTTGTTATACTGGGACACTCCTCTGGCATTGCAAAAATGTGGATATACCCATATCTCATATGATCCCTTCAAGCTGCTGCTTAGTGCTACTTGTTTGTTATACGTACTGCAAGGCACACACCATACTTCGGCGTTACAAGAGTGTGAAAGACTGCAAATTTCAGCTTACATATTTTTTTCTGTCACGTTCTTTCTGGCAAGTTCTTTTTTTCTTTCGCGGTTCACGGTTTATGTAATTTTTTTCCACTAGTCGGTAAGCACAAAGTAATATGCGCTCATTCATTCATAACGCCATTTGTAATGATTGCCTGTTGTAGTAACTTTAGTTTACAGTACCATCTGACACTAGTTTTTTTTTAATCAAGGCTACAATTTTGTAAACCAGCTCATGCAAGACATTTTCAGCATTGAAATTTCACAAAAAAAATCCACAGGTTGACAGGTATGCTTTTGGACAGGTTTGGTAGTGGCTCAGCCAGTCTTGATAGGCCTAAGCGGATTTCTTTTGGGCTTTAAAAATTTGGAAGGCACGATAACTAGCCCATGCGGGTGATTTTGTGGCTCCCTGCGGACATAGTCGTTCCTCTAGATTTCAGGTGCTTTAATGCGGACGGCATTCAAGTAAAGGCGTTCCACTCCCTACCCATTGTAGAATTAATTGATGCGGTTAGCTTGCCTTGATGCACTAAAACCTGAAACAAGCTTATACATTTGTTGAACTGCTGTCTCCTTGCCTTGCTTTCCAAAAATACGAACCATCTAACATATAAAATAGCAAGCTACTTAGACCAGCATGCTTAATAAGAAGGGACGCAATCATTTCGTACTATACTGGTGGAAACAAACAAGCCTGTTTCTTGTATTTTGCAGGCTACACAGTCAAGTAGCCAAGTGGACCCTGCAAGGCTCCAGTCCTCCCGTGCTGCTTTCGTGAGCAATAAAGCAAGCGTTGCCATGAAACACCTCACTATTTCACCTGCTCAATACACACCTTGATTTTTTGCATTATTGAAGCAGACTCACTATATATTTAGTACAGTCAACTGAACTTTATGAGGCAATTGTTGAAATAACTTGATAAAAGACTAAAATGAAATCAAACGGGCTGTCTTGAATATGCTCAATAGGTTTTCATTTGACATTTCTCACCAGGAACTCAGCAGGAGAATCAATAGATAGTTAACACAGACTCAACTGGAACTCCACCGACTTTTCTCAATAGACTTTCAATTGATACATCACAACAGGAACTCAACAGGAAAAGTGTATTGAGTCAACAGAAAGTCAATTGGAAATCAACAGACATGTTGACTATAGTCAATAGACTTTCAATTGAAACACAGCGTTGAGTTTCAATTGAAACACGGCGGCCAATTTTCAACGAGAACTCAATACAAAATTTCTATTCAAAGGCAATTGACTGTCAACACATTGCACTGAGTAAAGTCAATTGACTTTCAATTCAATCTCAATAACCGTTTTTGTAAGGGCATACGCATGTTTATTCGCGGATTGCTGCGTCATTTTTCGTCCAGTTAACTACTCTCATGATCCTCGCATATCCTAAAATTACGTGAAACGGCTGAAACGTCGTGCAGAATTTCGCTAGAGATCATGAACATTAGCAAGAACTATGTCGCTTTTCCCACAAAAAAAAAGTTCTGTTGCTCTTCAGCATAAATTTTATAGCTGCCAAATATAAGCCGCGCAAACTAGTTAATATTAAAACTAGTTTTGCGGGGTCGCTTCGATAACCTCTAATATTACCTGGTAATCCAACATAGCTGTCCAGTGTCAAAGGCAATGACGGGATGCACGAAATCCCCTGAAACAGAATAAACACCGGAAATTTACAGTGCGCGCCAAGAGCGGACCGTTCCAGAAACGACGCGACGGAGCCCCACGGCGGCATGACGAACTGTGGTAGCGAACTGGGCAGCAAATCCGAGACGGACGCGAAAAAGTCAAGCGGCATTGGGACTAAACATTGAAGCGAAAAGTGAGGAAGCCAATCAGAGTGCGAAGCGATGGAGCACAAGGGGTATACAAGCCAGGAGCACAAGGAGAGGAGCAAGGAACCAGGAGGCGGAACAAGCACGTTAGCTTCGAGGAACGAGCCAAGGGGACACGGCCAGGTCACCGACTATGCCTGCCAAAGTCGAGGAGGAGCGAGCCGACCTCGCATCGGCTGTCGCGTCGTAGTCGCACCACCAACCTGCGTATTGTTGGCCCCAGTGGCAACGGTCGGGCACCCGTTTCCCAGCGCTAACGCCCCGTCAACTATCGCTTGGACGGCCCTGAAAGGCTACGTCCGGCAACCTCGTGGGTACCTCCGGCGGCAGCGGCTACAAGGCGGGTAGCCACCGAGGAACTGCTTTGGTGCGTGCGGAGCCAACGCCGTTCACGCAACGAGCGCGTGCAGCGACGCCGGCGTAACGACAAGACGACGATGTCTATCAGTGCGTCGCAGCCAAACAACGTGCGTCGCAGCCAAACAGCGCCGAGGAGACGTCAGGGTCGACGACCGGGGTAGACCAGTCCATTAAGGACACATGTCGTAGGACACAAATAGGGACTAGTTGGGGTAGAGACAGTACTTAGGACGTTATGATCAGGTCGTAATGACCGGATTTCAAGTAATTTCGCGATAACAAATGTAGTGACTTTTCGGTTTTGGTTTGCATTGCACTTTCGGATAATGAATTAGTGGTTAATTGTT
This sequence comes from Haemaphysalis longicornis, assembly GCF_048455015.1. Classification (NCBI taxonomy): domain Eukaryota; kingdom Metazoa; phylum Arthropoda; class Arachnida; order Ixodida; family Ixodidae; genus Haemaphysalis; species Haemaphysalis longicornis. Next base: position 163,478,216 of record NW_027526460.1, read on the forward strand.
GAATGGTTTTGTGCTGTTTCTTGCGTAAGTGTTTTTCTTTAGGCTTCTACGGGCGTGTGTATTAAATGTCTGTGTTAACTACCCAACGCCTCTCCCACGTCCATTTCTGCTCGAGAACGATCACGTCACAAAATGTTTTAATGCCACGAATACAATCCCTAATAAGTGCACATGAAAAGTACGACTTCTATTAACTCTAGTTTGTTGGAACGTGAATAATGCCCTTGCGCTCGCCTTCGTCTAAAATCAATCAAACCAATCCAAAACGTTAAACTCGTTCGGAACCCGAAACCAGGTTTATAACTACTGTCAGACTGTTATCATTCAAGCGTCGAAAATTTTAACAAGTAAGCCAATGTACTCAGCATACAGTTGTGATGGAGGGTCGCCTCGCTAGTCATCTTTGACAAGTTCTTACATTCACTCCCAGAAGCAATCTAGTATCAACCTCGCCGTTCACATCAGTTCCCGCCGTGGCCAGCAAATCCTGCTCACTCTGTGCATTGCCGCACAACTGCCCACATTCACTCCTTTGCTCAAGCAGCAAAGTTCAGTATTGATCATATCCCCGGCATTCCAATTCGCCCTAACCTTTTGTGTTCAACATGCTCGTTTAGGAAACTCGGTACCAATGTGAACTTCACTCAGATTGCACACTTAACAATACGTGTTTTTGAAGCATACGAGATGTTTAAAAAGGTTAACGCCAAAAACAAAAAGTATTTGATATTTTTTCCGTGGTTTGTAACTTGATGGTGGTTCATGGGTTTTCGCTCGTGGTTCTACCCCGCCATGCGCGGTGCCTGTAGCCACGAAGCATGTAAACAAGCGATCACAAAAGCAAGCTAAGGACCAGTGGGCGAGAAAGCCAGCAGGTCTGTCTCTAAGCGGACCTGGAAATCATCCCGCCAAGAGGCTAATCGTTGTGTGACAACGAGGGGTATAAATTAAGCACCCTGACTACCGATCGACAGGACGATTGAGTGAAAGCACGCAGAGAGAAACCGAACCTGTCAGCAAAAACTGAGTTCCCAACACTCAAAACATTGAGATTGTTCTCCGATGACAGCACTCGGAATCCTAAAAAACCTATCAGCTGAAGAGGTTGGCGCTATTCATTCAACAGATAAAAAATAACGTGTTTATCGCTTTCTCCGTTCTTGTGCTTTTCTGGCTCTAAGTTTTAAACATATCAACTAAAATATTCAGAAGCGTGTTTTAAGTAATCAAAACATTAACCGTATTACTCAATATCATGGAACACTGTGTATCAACGTGTTTAGCATCTGACAGCTATCTTCTGCTTCCAGGAGGTTACCCGCCGTGGGTGGCGAACCATGGCCCGTGTACAGCGAGGGAAAGGCGGTGCACGTCCGGATCACGAATGGAGATTTGCAGGTAAACTGCTTCTCGGCAATAAAGCGTAGGTAAGACGAACAGGAAAAGGAGAGAAGCTGGTGAACGCCTGGAAGGGCAGTTTGGACTTTGGACCTACAAGACTACGTTTTCATTAGGTATAAAAACGTATCTCGGATGCGCGCTTTTTTCGGTGAAGCCAGTGTTAAAATTCGGTTGTAATGCGCGCCAGGAATAGGAAAAGCGTTCCGATCAACGAATTTTCTAGGATGTATCGTAACAAATCATTCTCACCGACGTTTTCCCGCCGCGGTGGCGGAGTAGCAAGACTTCATGCTGCGAAGCGGGAGGAAAAGTGTTTGATCAAGGCAGCGAGCAGAGTCTGTTTTACTAATGAAGGTCAAAAACAAAAAGACCCATGTGCCAAAATTTTGGTGCCCAGTAAAATCCCAGGAGATGAAAAAAAAATTTCTCGGGCCCTTAGGCCTATTTACGTGCCTTGAAAGCGAACGGCGTGCGAAAAATTGTAACGCGCACCTTTTGCATTCACATCCACCCGCGGACAAATCAGCTACGCTATTTTGCCGAGCTTAATTTACCTTACCCTTTTCATTATGTTTTAGTATATCTTAATGAACCTTAATCTAACCTAATCCACCTTGCTCCCGCTTCACTAATCACTGCATATAACTGACTATCCCATCATTAGTTTACCAATTGTTACTTAATGTTAATCCTCCTGGAACACACCTTTCTAATCATTGCTATTGTCACGATAAGAAGACTCAGTGGACCAGTCTGCCCAGTCATTCTAATAAGAGCACATAATGTAAATACATCCCTCCAACCCACCTCATCGTTCGTCTCATCTTAGTCCTGTCGCCACGTGACATGTTTGGTATAGGTGCAGCGTTTCTCCCCATCCCGGCCCCGATCGAATTGTCCCGTCTCGGCTTTTTCATCGCGTTGTAAGCCATGGACACAACCGTTCCCCATCCCTGTGCCCCCCACCTGTGACCAGCCGAAACGAGACCTTCGTGAGCCGAAGTGACGATGACACCGCTACCCACGCCCCGATCACCCGTGCGTCTCGAAGTTCCATCGGCGTTTCTGAGCTGCAGGACGGGCACCGTGGTTCTGGGGCCGTGGTTCCGTGGCAGCAAGGCCGTCTTCATTGTTTATTGTCCTCTGATCTTTCCTCTTCTCCACCCTCACCCATCCACTTCGCACTCGACGGGGAGGGAACGAAGGGGACGAAGCTGTGGGTAGAGCCTGGCCGGGCCCAGTTAGTCTGATGGCCTGCCTTGTCCGCATTATTACGGAAGAACGACACAATCGAGACCTGGGCCATGGCTGCCCTTAGCGGGGATGATCACTTTACTCACACGGTTTACACGATGATGGTGATTATGATGATGACTGGCGCATAGCCAGTGGGAGATTCAACGTCCTTCCGCGCCCGCAACATTCGTACTGGCCTTAAATATAAACGCTTTACTACACACCGAATTTTCTATCTGTTCAACAGCTTCACCAGCGGGTGCTGCGTCTCGAACACCTTCCTGCGATGTAGTTTCCCGCAGCGCTGCTTACGGCTTTCGCCTATGTACGATTCTCGCGCAGTGAGTTCCGAAGTCCATCCAACTTCTTCAGCGACAGGTGGGCTGGTCTTAGCAGTATGCACGGAGGCGCCGCTTTGCCATGTCTGGGGCACCTCTAAGCTGCGGCACAAGTTAAACGTGCGTATCCAATACACGCCGTCTACAAGTACACTGTAAAAACAATCCGTAATTTTACGGACAAATTACGGACCAGATGGACGTAATAAACCAGAGCCGTGTTCCGTTTGATGCAGAACAAAGAAAACACCCGTAATTTAGCGGAAGTGTGCTCCGTCCCTCAGTATACGGATGCTCTCTTCGTTACACGTCAAACGGGATCTTTTTCTGCTTTGCAAAATACGGGCGTTTCGTCTGTATGATGCAGAACGGAAACATATCAGTTTATTAATAGGAGGAGGAATAAACTTTTATTGAGGCCCAATCCGAATCCGTGTGTGGAGGCAGACCAGTGGGGAGACTCCTTAGTCGAGAAGTCCCTGGCTCTGTCTGGCAGTCCGGGCCCGTCTCACCAGGTTAAGCTGGGAGCCGGGTTCAGAGCTGGACAGCTGCGCCGCCCACTGTGAAGGGGAAGGTTGGGGATTGGCAGGGAGGTCAGGCGTGTGGGAGCATTCCCATACGATGTGATAAAGTGTACCCCTTTCGAGGCAAAACTTCCACTGTGGTGAGTGAGAGCTGGGGAAAATCAAATGCCAAAGTGTATTGTGACGGAGAGCTTTTGTTAGAGACGGCTTTTGTTAGAGACGGGTGAGGAGGAGAAGGTGCGATGAGAGAGCTTGTAGTGTGTGAGAATGTCATTGTAGGTGTGTAGGGGGTGGCCATCTACGGTGGTAGGAGGGGGGTCGGGGGCAATGGCCTTTTGTGCCACTTCTCGGGCCGCGTCGTCCACCGCTTCATTGCCGGCCAACCCACAATGGCTAGGTGTCCATAAATTGTGGCACTCCTCGGGGAGGTAAGTGGAGTGTTCAATAATGCGTAGGGCAGTGCGAGGGATTAGACCTTTTTAAAGATGTCGGCAGGCTTCCTGCGAGTCCGTGATTACTGTCACGTAGTGGCGACGAGTGGAGGTAAGGGACAGCGCAATGGCTATCTCTTCCGCTTCAGTTTGTGTTGAGGCTCGCGTGGAGGCAGTGGCGACGGTACGTTTTTGACCATCTACAGTCGCGACAGCGTAAATCGATCGGTTGGGGTATGGGAATGCATCGACATAAAGCGTGTCCGGCAGATGCTGGTAGTGGGTGCAAATGTAGTCGGTTCGCGCGGTGCGCGAACCGGTCGTCCAACTACCGTGGCGCGCGGTAGTTGGACGACCGTCGTGGATGCCTGGATGCATGTTCCGGGGTAGCGGGGTGACTTTAATGCGAGCGCGTAGTAGGGAGAGGGAAGTCATGCCAGGCGGTGAGGCTGAGTCACGGTCGAATAGCCCAAGCGAGCTAACGTACTACAGCCAGTGGGTGTAAGCTTAAGGCGTTGGTATTGCGAAGTTCGTCGAGCTTCGCACAGCTCTGTCCATACTTAAGTATTATGTATTCCCAAGCGTACAAACAAGTCAGTAGAGGTGTTAGTGGGGAGGCCAAAGCAGTTTTGTATGCTTGCGTAATTAAAATGTCAAGTTTCTTGTGCTCTGCTGGTTTGAGGGACAGATAAGGAGCTCCATATGTAAGGCGACAGATGAGGAAAGCTTGAACAAGACGGGCAGTTTCAGCTTCTTTGAGACCAGTACGTTGGTGGGTGATGCGCTTAACTAGTTGCGCCAATTGAGTAACTGTGCATTGAAGTGCGAGGATGGTGTGCGAGCCGGAGCCATCTTATGGGATTGTGAGTCCGAGTACCCTGAGATGGGTTACTACAGGAACGGGGCCAGTTTGTAGAGTAAGAGCCCGGTCCGGCGTCGGCGCCGTGTGTCGTCCCCGAGTTCTCTGCTGAAGGGTTAGCAGTTTAGATTTTTCCGGGGAGCAGGTCAGACCACATTTAGAGAGATATATGGTAGTGATGTAGATGGCTATGAAGCGATTCTTGTTGTTCGCCCGTGGAACGTGAGTTGGTCCATATCGTAAGGTCGTCGGCATATAGGGCATGGTGGAGGGATGGGACGGTGTCCAGTAGCGGAGGCAGAACTTTGAGAGCTATGTTAAGTAGCAAAGGAGAAATGACGGAGCCTTGTCGTGTTCCTCGGGGAAGCGCTGTGAAGGAGGGTGTGCGTAAGTGGGCGATCCCCGGTGTTCGTAAGTGGGCGATTCCCACTGTACCGGTGCGGTTGGTAAGGAAGGCTCTCACATAGTTGTATAGTCGTGTCCCAACATGGAGAGTGGCCAGGCTGTTTAGTAAGGCGACGTGGGAAACGTTATCGAACCTGCTCTTGATGTCGAGAGCGAGGATACAGTGTTTTTAATGCTTCGGGAGGTTATTGAGAAGGTCTTACTTGAGCTGCAGGAGGACGTCTTGGGTAGACAGTTGAGGTCGAAAGTCGTACATCGTCGTGGGGAAGAGGTTGTTATTTTCTGTGTACGCCGTAATGCGATTGTAAACCATGTGTTCAAGCAGTTTCCCGAGGCATGAAGTTAGGGCGGTAAGACGCAGGTTGGGTATCTCGATTGGTTTTCCAGGTTTGGAGACCAGTGAGATGTCAGCGTGTTTCCAGGCAGGCGGAAGCGTCCCTTGTGTACTGCAGGAAATATATTGTCGTGTCGATCGTCAGGAATCGATCGAGAAGCGAAAACTGCTCCCCGACAACATTCGTGGCGTAATGAATGCGGCTCTGTTTCGTTAGTGTCTAAGTGTAGTAAACTTAGTGAGGACCATGAGGCCCATACCGCTCAACACGAGCGCTGCATCTTGTCTTTACGAAGCTCCGGCGACGTCGCATGCCCCCCACCTGCAAAATGCACATGCGTGTGTGACCGGCACACTTGTAGAACATATAAGGTCATTTGCGTGCAGAAGCAGAGTTGCGGAAGGTAATTTAGTTCTTAAGGAATCAATATCGGCCGAAGTATTTAGCCTAAAGCTTAAAACCAAAGCACAGCCAGCCCTATTCATGCAGTGCGAAATCGCAGTCGCAGCCACTCGCACACAGTTTTGCGAGCGCTTTCTCGAAACAGCGAAGTTGATTGCAATCAACTATTGTGGGGGGCTTCGCGGAACCTTACTGCGCAAGTGCTATTTAAGAAATCGCACTTTAACAGCCAGGAAATCTGTAGGCCAGCTAGTAAACACCGATGCATGGCACACGCCGGCTGTGCATTCATGTAGTATACAGGTTGTTCGGCAGAAGTGCAGCGTTCGTGCGGTGATGCAGTGGTCTCGACCGTCGTGCCCGTTCGATCAACGTCACGGGTTCGATTCCTCGTCGAAGTATTTTTTTTTTCTTTTCTGAAGGTTCTATCAATGACGGAAAGACGTGCTTTTTCAAACGGAGTGTTTGTTTTGTTACGGCCTTTCCGTACTAGTGAATGTCCGCCTTAAAATTCTTTCCGTTTTCTAAATTACGGAAATGTGTCCGGCAACATTTTACCAGCAGCTTTCTCCATAAAATTGGCCATTTTTTACAGTGTAGGGAGCACTTTGATCTTTGGCGCTTCACGACACTGCAAGGTTTGCGCTGCAGCGCCACGCCTCTGCTGCCTGCTACGGCGAACGGAGCCAAACGGGGAGAAGCATGTGACAGTCTGTTCGATTTCAGCTTGTCTCGCAGATTTTTCTGACCCTCACTGTGCATGGCTATGCTTTCTTCTCCGGCGGATGAGCAGCTGGGAAAGACGAATGCTTCTTGTACGCAAGAACGCGACGCAATGACTCTCTGTTGCTCCACAGGTAGCTGAATTTCGTCAGTTCGAAACGGCTCGTCTTATTCCCCTCTCCCATCCGCGAAGAAACCCTTGTGGGGTTGAACAATTGTTCCGTAATCATAGTATATTGGTTTTCCTTGCATAAGGTCATTCCTTCGAAATCTGCCCTGAATTTCTGTCACCTCTTTTGCTTCCAGCGGTGAATCCCCCGTCTCGCAGCTTTGAGGACAGCCGAGTTTCGACAACCAAACTGCTCTCCAAGCTCGATGACACGTTTCGAGTCCCGTGTGTTCATAGAAATTGTAGTGACAGCCTTGTCAGGCAATTCTAAAATTTTCGCTGTCGCTCCAGCTCTGGTACATCGTGTCGAGCGGTGTTCCCAAATAAGCTTCCTTGCGTTTGCTTTTGTGCAATTTCTGTTTCCAATTAGTTAAATTTCGTGGTTATCAACTGAAAATATGGCTATGTAGCTTCTCGAACAGGTCTCATAGCCTCCTCGCATGAGAATGGAGTAATTAGCAAAGGTTTCTCAGCTTTTACAACTTAGGTGAGTTGGAACGAGTCAGCTTCCCGCATGACTGCAAGTTCCTGCATTACTTAGACGGTTTCAGCTGATCGGGCTCCACGAGATTCCGGTAAGGACTCGCCCTTCATAAGCTCTGGAACAAACTCAAACTATGGCGGCTCTATCATTTCTTTCCCGTACTTAACCTCATGTTTTTTGTCTTCCATTTGTACGGAAGCAGCCGAGACGTCCTTATCTGTGGCTGGCGTAGGCTCGCGTTCTTCACAAATACCACTCGTTTGGACGCTGGATGCTATCTCGCTTCTAGGTCCTACCTCCATGTCCTTGGGTTTAGCCCAATCTTCAGCCTTGGATGTTGAAGCCTGGGCTGCAACGACGGCTTGTTTTTTTCACGCAAAAACCGGAACGGTTTATGGACAAATCGTTCTTGATCGTCATATCTTTTTCTTATTGAGGTGGGCAGCCCTTCTCTGCGTCGCCCGTTGCATTGTATGGGACGGGTTCTTGCACCACCGTCGTAGAGCAGTAGTTCTGGAGAAGATCACCTGGCCTCATGTCAGTCTGAGTCGAGGTACCGGTCGTCACTGTGGGCGCAAAGCGGTCGCATCTGCCTTTATTTCGTTCGCTCCTCATCATGGACGCGAACGTCGAGACGTCTGTCTACTACGCTGGCAAGTAGAACTGTTTGTTCCGCTGGCAAACGGTTGGCAGTGCACACGTTGGCAATATCGGGAAGGTTCGGGTGATTGCCGGCCATTGTCTTCACATGGTACACAATCCGCGTGGACCCACGTGGCTCACCGTCAAAAGCAGAAACTTGTAGCCTCGGCAAGACAACGGCCGAGGTCGATGTGCGTGAGCCGCGTTGAAGACGGTCATCTGGATGGGCGAAATAGCTGTCGGTCTTATGTCTGAGGCCAGCAGCCTTCGTAGACTTCAAGGCGGAGCTCAGCTTGTTGAGGGCACGACATATATGTCCTCGGTACGCTAATCCGGCGAAGTAGGCACGTTCTACATCTTCAGGGTCAAGAAGATTGATTATTCCCTGCTCCACCTCATAACGTGTGCTTTTCTTACTTTGGAGAAGGTCAATGGCCTCTTGAAGGCCGTGATGAGTCGCTGAGACAGCTTCAAAAAGATCGTTTGCTGCCTTGACCAGTCTCGTACTTGCGTCGCGAAGGATACGTTATTTCGGCGCACCTTATCCATCGCACGCATACGGTCGATCGTCAGTACGAAATCAGGGCCGGCCGTATTGACCTCCGGTTGAGGGCGGAGCTAATCAGCGGAACAACAGCCGAAATCACGGGGTTCGAGGAACCTCAAGCCGGAGGGGACGTAGGTGGTCTCCTTCGTCGTCGCATGCGGTAATCCTTCCGGGTTTAACGGCACCAGTAAATATTACGGAAGAACGACGCAATGGAAACCTGGGCCATGGCTGCCCTTAGCGGGGATGATCACTTTAAGACACGGTCTACACGATGATGGTGATTATGATGGTGACTGGCGCATAGCCAGTGGGATATTCAACACATATTGTAAATAGATCCCTTCACCACACCTCATAGTTCTTCCTTTTGTGTCCTACCTCCACGTGGCACTACTAATTACTAATAAAATAACTTTGGCAATCTTCAACCACCTCTTTTACGCAGCTCGCACATTTTGGTCCACTTCTGGCCTTCGTTGGATTTTGTACCGTTCGCATAAACACCGAAGTATTTAAGGCCACCTCTCAATGGGACACTAGACCTGATTATCAGTATCACCTCAGCACCGGGCATCTCATAGGCAAGGCGTAGCTTTGGTGCATAGAAAGCAACTTCGACTTTACATCGGTATCAAATCGGAGTGAGCATACTTCTGTTCGATTAGTGGTCTTAAAATAAAGCTCCAGGTTTGAAAACTCTTCACGAACAGGTTAATTTCAGCGACTCCCAGAAGGACAATTCCAGCAAGACCCTTTTGTGGATCCAAGAGCATCCTTGTGACACCAATAAGGCGTCCTATCGGCACTCAATCGGCCCAACACCGAAGCGTTGGCTGATTGATAAATTTGATGGCATTTATCGGCTTCCCAACACAATCGGTGAATGGCAAGAGACGCTTTTTTTTACATTTATTGGCGCGACAACAGGATCAAACAGCAGCAACGTAGGCCTTGTAGGTGACTTGTAGGGCCATTAAGGTTCTGTTGGTTTGCAAACAATGGGACCTGAAGTACCGACAAAGTTATCGTGATTGTTAGAATACTGTTAAAATCCAAGCATATATATGCTGTAATAGCTGCGGTTTTGCGCATTTGTGAATTAAAACACAATTAATCAGGACGACCAACGTCTGTGAATCACCTTATTCGCCTAGACACAGCCGACGCTTGCCGAAGTGTGTAAGGTTCACTTTATCAAAAACTGCCTGAAAGAAGCCGCGGGCTTCATTGGCTGCTGTAAGAGTTATATAGTAGCATTAGTGCCTATTTTCTCCGAGAATTGCTTGAGAATGCTTGCACTCTCAGCGGCTCTGTGTGTTTACCGTAATGAACCAATCCTATTGGGGAAGAAGAAGAGGATGATCAAGCCTGTAGCGGCCGCCGTGGTTATCCTGTTCAGCGAACGCACATTATCCCTGTTCCTGACCTCGGAACCTGCTCCTTTCTCTCTCGGAGGTCTGTGAACACCTTCTGCATTCCTGGATACTCAAATACAGCATCAACATCAGGTATCTTCCCATGTTGAGCCAGTACTGGCTCCAGCCGGCTAAGCCTAACTGTGTCTAAAAGAGGCCTGGGATCCGCGTCGTGGCGGCCGCGGCCTCGCTTGGCCGGACCACGAATCCTACCGCCGCATACGTTCCCTGGACCCCGGACATTACTGCGCCCTGCCTACTTTTGCCCCGAACTGCGATCCTGAAGCTCACCGACCACACCAACTTGGCTGAGGTGGACCCCAGCACTATCGGACAAGCCGTCAAACAAGCAGCCCACTTGACGAAGCAAGAATTCCGAGACGTCTTCATCAAGCTGCGACGCCGTCAAAATTTGGTAGCGCTGGATGTATATCGAGATTCCACAGCCGCAAAAGTTCTTGCACTTCAGCAGATTGCTATCCTAGGAAAATCCCACCCCACCATAACGTACGAGGCCAACAACGCTCAGGGCGTTACACATGGCATCTCCCTTGACCTGTAAGAAGAGTTCCTGCAGTCCGAGCTTCTTGTCCCGTCTCGAAAAATTTTACGCTTCCGCCGGCTTGGTCATACGGCCTCCCTTCTCATCACGATCGAAGGGCCTACCCTACCTCGCCCCGCTGTCCTCTGTTCAACAGTGTAAAGACTCTACCCGCCCCGCCCCAACAGTCAGCAATGCCTTCACTGCTTCAGCTTGGAGCACCGGGCCCTCGATTGCCCTAACCGAAATGTGTTCCTGTGCTGCGTGACCTGCGGGACCAAGTTTCCTCCAGACCAGTCACCTTCCGACACTCGTCACAACTGTGAGCCTCGGTGCGTCAACTGCAATGGCGAACATCCAGCGACGGAACCCAATTGCCCTGCACACGACGAGGCAACGAAGGTACTGTGGAAACGCACGAGGACCATGCGACGGTGGCCCATGAAAACCCAAAAGAAACCTCCATTGACTGCTCCTGCCAATGATATGCTTTCTTTGTCCACGTCTAATAGGTTTGAATTTCTAGCTTCCTCACACACCCGGAACAAAGGACGGGAGAAGTCACTCTATGACTTGAAGAACCGGAAGCGGAGCCGGGACAAACGTTGGGAGAAGTCCCCCCATGGCTTCAAGAACCGGAACCGGAGCCGCTCCCGAAGGTGCGGGCAACGGGTGGTCCTGAAAGTCAACCACTCCTCGCTTCCCCGAAACATTGGATTTCCTCCACGCCTTGATTCCAGAAAGCACGAGGTTATCGCCAACGTACCGTGTGTCAACAGCCCGGCTCCTCCTCCAACTCGACAGGTGAGCGGCCCAGCTACTCCCTCATCACCCACATCTACACCTTCCTTCAATCCTCCTGCCGCCAACACTTCACCCCCCAAATTGTGCACACAACAGCTTCCTTGCCTTCCCCTACCCCACAAGTCAACCCGTTGTCTGCCCCCACCACGTCCTCCCAATTGGTGCAGCCCATGTGTACGCACATCGATATTCAAAACATTGTTCCTGCCACCTTAGATCAAATCCTCCTCTTCTTGCTTGAACAAGAAGTCTTTTCCATCGTATCTCAAGCTCTATGTCTGGTTCTCACTTCTCTTCAAGAGCTTACCGCCCGCCTTTCTTCGCTTGAAGACGACCGCCTTCCGCATAAACGCACACCCACCTCTGCCGAAGATTGCGATTCGATGCAAAAAGAATAATACGGCATTGGCTCCAAACCCTCCTCATCTCCGTAAATCTCTCATAATCTGGCAATGGAATTGTCGCGGGCTCCGAAGAAAGAAAAAACTTCTCCTACAGCACATAGAATTCACTGGAAAGCACCCAGATATCTTAGTTGTTCAAGAAGCTGGAGGGACATTCCCACTTCCCCTCTATGGAGTGTTTTCACAACCTAGTATCATCCATCGTCGCCGCGGCATCGTAGACACCAGCGCCACACCTACCATGACACTTACCCACGTGCGTAAAGACCTCTCTACCACCCAAAATGACACCACGCATATTAATACACCCTCGCACAAACATGTCTGCACCACTCCTCTGGTAGGCGACCATCCACTCATGGTCATCAATGTGTACTGGAGCCCAAACCAACCTTCAGCACCTTTGCCTCCGCTACACACCCTCATTCCTACTGCTAGGTCTCCTGATACTGTCCTCCTCCTTGGTGACTTCAACTGTCCTCATACTACTTGGGGGTACGATTGTGTTGTACCACTTGGCCACAAATTGGCACATTTTGTTAACTGTCATCAATTCACACTCCTCACCGAACCATCTGCCCCTACATGACTGGGGACAGGTCGGACACCACCCCAGATCTCGCATGGATCCGAGGACCTCTCAGAGCAGCATGGGAGAATACTGAAGAAACTATAGGAAGCGATTATTACATTCTCAAAATGCATGTTCATTTTAGTTCCCGCATTCGTCAAGCTAGCACCAACTTCTGTCGTGCAAAACTCGTCAACTGGTCAGACGCTAGAGCAGCTTTGGACGCCACTGACACGCGTAATTTGCTGATATGCATGTGGAGTACTGTGATACATTCAACGATTCGCCGACACCGTAAAGAGATCACGCGCACCGAAGACCTTCCACATGTTGACAGCCACATCCTGTCATTATGGGACAAGCGTCGCACATTATTCAAACGCTGGCGCCTAAACAAACCGAATGTGACTCTCCACTCAAGAATCGTAGCCTTAGAGCAGGAATGCAGGGAATACGCCGACACACTGGCCACACAGCACTGGCTTGACTTTTGCAATGCCATGAATGGCCATCTTCACATCTCCCGTGTCTGGAACGTATTCAGATCCCTCCTTGGAGGGAGAAAACCTCGACACACCCTTCAAAAACTACTATTGGCACAGCACCTCGATCAACCCGGCCTCATAGAAGAAATTCAAAACACTTTCTACCCACCATGCACCCATCCAATACTCACTGTCGAGTGTATTCCTGATCAACGAGAAGATGGCGTAACGTATAAAATGCTCCATAACCTTCCTGACTCTAAATTATAAGAGCTTCTTACGCATATCAATCGGGTGTGGCTTTGTGGAAGTATGCCGCCAGAATGGGAAGAGGCCCACGTTACCCTTATCCCCAAACCTGGCAAACCAGCAACTTCAACGACGAACCTCCGCCCTATATCAATGACCTCCTGTATCAGGAAATTAATGGAGAAAAATGGCCCTCACTCGCCTCTAACGGCATCTAGAGGCCTGAAACCACTTCCCCCATACCCTGGTTGGGTACCGAAAGCATGTCAGAACCGAAGACATAGGCGCTCCGGATTACGGAAGGCGGGGTTGAAATCCCAAGCACCGCCCAACTCCGCACTATCGTCGGGGTGGACCTAAAAAAGGCCTGCGATAACGTTGCTCATGACGCGATCCTCCAAATCGTTCAAGAAACTTGGCCTGGCACATGCCTTTTCAATTATATCAAAGATTTTCTATCCAATCGCACTGCCCGCATTATTGGACCCGACAACCAACCATAAGCCCCCTTCTCCGTGCGCCGTGCTAGGCCTCAAGGCTCCATCCTATCACCCATTCTGTTTAATTTAACTATGAGAAACCTGCCCTCTAAATTATTTTGTGTGCGAATCTCCGCCATGCCAATTATGCCGACGATATTGCAATTTGCAGTTTTCGAGGCAGTCCGGGTGCCCTGGAGCGTACCCTCCAGGATGGCTTGGATATTATTGAAGATCATGCAAAATCCGTGGGCTCGGAATGCTCCCCAGAAAAATCATAATACGTCTTTGTTCTTAATCAGAGTAGCAAACAGATAGACATCTATCGTTTCTTTATCAGCCTCACTGTCAACGGCCACCCGATTCCCCGACGACCCCACATCCGCATCCTCGGCTTTATATGGCAACAAGATGGGAAGAGGACAGTATGAACCAAACGTATTATCAATCAGATCAATGTAATCAATAGCATGCTCCTTGGAGTCACCAGCCACAAAACAGGCCTCAAAGAACACGGGCTTCGCAAGATAGTGGAAGCAACTATCTTTTCCAGAGTTTTGTACGCCCTTGCCTACCATAACCTCACGAAAAGTCAAAACAATAAATTGGAGATCACCATCCGGAAATTGTTACGAACAGAGCTCGGTGTGCTCATGTACGCCCCCAACTATCTTCTTGCCGACACAGCCCTCGACAATACTCTTGAAGAGAAAGTAGCCGCGCACATCGCTGCTCAACAGAACAGGCTCACGACGTCAACCCAATAGGGTTTGCGACATCTCACTTATCTCCTCTACCAAAAGAACCTTACCATGGGACACGATTCCTAGAATAATGGTCAACCCATCCCACGTCACATGGACCCGTCTTCATACTCCGCAGGCACCAAACTAGAGCCGTCCATCTTTCCAGCCCATCACATGACACATATTACACAGACGCCACGTTTACCGACAACATAGCCACAACTGTCGCGGTAGGTTCACGTGAAGAAATCATCCGTCAACACTGTAATGTACCTTCTTATACATCTGCTAAAATTCAAGCCATTGCCGATTCGTTCATGCTGCACCCATTCAACTGACTAAATTACTATCCGCACGGATAGTCAATCTGCCCTCACAGAATTCGCAACTAACTCCTTACCTGCTCACATTCATCACTAGCTGACATGCTACATGGCAGCCCACCGTCACATGCACGTATTTCTAGAATGTGTCCCCGGACACCAGGGAATTGTAGGGAATGAAAGGACTCACACCCTTGCTCGTGCAAATCGAAACCCGAGCGACCCTCAACCCTGGCCCCAGGACTACAGCCCTAAGGAAGAACATGCCGCCAATCGCCAGGCCCGGAGGCAACAGCTGAAGGACCTTCGCAGTTCCCGCCGCCATCTTCCTCCTTCTACTTCTGACCTCACACGCCGTGACGGCACTTACATCCGCCAGGATGAGACTCTCTCCCTCCCTTCTGACCTCGTTCTTCACTATATAATGACCCGAGATGGCACGCACCACTTTGAGGTGTGTGGTGCCTATCCCGACGTTACACACACCTGCTGGACTTGTCCACGAGCCAGGCAATCACCTAACTTTCTTCATCCACACCTTTTACCATCCCACATTCCATACTCATGAGAAAGCTGCGCCGCTCCCCCGCCTGATCTTCGCCCCATCCTTCAGCCTCGCCTCGCCCGGCACATTGCCCACGTGCGGGGCCCGACACCTGTGGAATTCCCGCCTCAACGTATTCCAGTCGCACCAGAACCACATTTTCGGCAACCCGGACATGGGCCGATTTAAATAAAGTTTGATCTCTCTCTCTCTCTCTCCTGTGATAATGAAGACACTTCCTATATTTGGCGCACATTCTTAACTTGCCTTCTGTTAACCAAAAAGAACCTTCCCTGCTGACACACATCTCACTTTAGCAAAGCTTGTAAACGAAATGACGAGATTGAGAGATTTAGATCAATCTGTACAAGTTGATTTGATAAACCTTTCATAGGGTCACGGTAGGTATTGTTTATTGATTGATTGATTGATTGATTGATTGATTGATTGATTGATTGATTGATTGTGGGGCTTAACCCACCGACGCTGCACAGGTGAAGTAGCGGGCCGTAGTAGAGGGCTCCAGATAAGTTTTGACCACCCGGGAATCTTTAACGTGCGCCGAAATCTCGTGCACACGGGCGTTTTCGCTTTTCGCCTCCATCAGAAAAGCGGCCGGGAAGTGAACCCGCGTCCTTACAGTTTTTAATGGCGACAACAGAACGATAACCATTACAAAATACGACTCCGGGCAAATTTTAACAACTGTCGTAGATACGGTTTATTTATACAATGCGTGTTACTTGAAAACGCCGTCTTGGAAGGAAATAAGTGCTTTTCTGGTAATACCTCGTAAATGCATCAGCAATTGGCCGCTCCTTGAAATAACAGCCGCTGCAACGTAAATGTCGTGGCGTAGGTACATCCTCTGATCATACAGAATTCAAGCCTTCAATGTTCTGCCACAGTTACGTAAAAGCGGACACTTCTGCCTATAACCTCACCAGCCGACTCTCTCACCCACTGCATTAGCGTTCACGTGATACCACTGGGCTGCAAGAAGGTCCAGTGGTTAAACTGTTTCGCACATGGTTGCATAGAGCAGGAATCGTACTCTATAAGAAGTGCCCACCCATTGTCCGATGTGCGCGTCGTTTTCCACTGCAAGTGTTTCAGGCTGCTGGTTTTAAAATCTGTTACATTCAGTCAAAACTGTTTGATTCAATGATTCAAAGTCCGCCAAGGAAGTTCTTGCAGCCTCTAACCACCTTTTAATTTTTTACGCCACCTTTAGACATTATTTGTACATAAACCTAATTGTTGCACAGATTTCGCACAGTGAACCGACTCATGGTACCCCTTGTGCTTCCCCAAGGTGCCCCTTAATCACATAAAACCGAATAGTGAGAACAGTAAGTTTACCGATTGCATACTTTTTCAGGTGCATTATTCGTGGTATTCATGGCAGTTTACCCTAGGAAACTGTTCAGGCTATGCGCAGCCTGCTTAGCTTATTGCGCAGGCAAATGTTACTAAAGGATGTCTGTATGCTTCAATCAAAGATATGCCGCACTGTGCCCCTTTCCAGCTGTAATTTTTCTTGTGTAGGTAGGCTTATTTTCTCATTGCGTTGCGGCTTTTTATTGCAGGTGGTTCCCGACTTCAAGAAATCCAACTGCTCCATTGTGTACGATTACTTATACGCTTCTCCAGAGAAAAACGACAGCCCTTCTCCAGACTTCGCCAACTCTTCATCAATATCTAACGACTACATTGCGCCCCTTTTATAATACTGCGCGTAAAACGAATTTATTTTTACAAGTATTCTCTTTTTCTGTTTTCCTCTTTCTGAAGTCGCGTGTAGAATTGCACCACTGCGCCCAAAATGAACGAAGTAATGTAAGGCGCGAATTTCCTACTTTTCGAATTTGTGGACTGAAGCTGCAACGTTCATTTGTATAAAATGAATCCTATATGGATGGTTTCTTCTCCTTTTGTAAAATGCGAAACAGTTGGTTAACACTGTGTATATACCGCATCACGGCATAAATGACGTGGACTAAGTACCTGCTTATTTTACAGCAAACTGTGTTCATTTATATATTCCAATCAAGCGCTTAAAATTGTGCACGTAGTACCGCACAGCGAGCGGGTGGCTGTGCATTGAGCGAAAAACAGCGTTTCTGCGGCGCTTTGTGTACCAAATGCACAACATGCAATAACCTCAACAATTACATATATTTCGTTATGAGGTGTGCATCAAAGCACCGTGAATTCTTCAGCACAACCAGTTGCGTCTTTGCCCCAGACGCACAAGAGGAACCTGAGGACGTTTATTCCTTCTCCAATTTCAGTCACTGGTGATTTTTTCAGACGTTCTGCACGTCAAAAATTCGCAAAAGACGATATTCGCGAAAGCGGTCTAAGCGCTGCAGACACCTGAAAGGTGTCTGCCTTACAAACTAAGCACGCTAAGCAAGTTCTGTGCGATGGTGAATAAGGTAGGCAAAAGCACAACCATGTAAGATTAACCACAAAACGAAGTACGTGGGCTGCCGTCAGAATGTCGTTTACGAAATCCCCCTGGATTGCAAACGAAGCTATGTGGGTTAGACGGGAACGTGTATTAATCTACGGCTCCAGGAGCATGCAAATTCACTAAAATCGAATGTCGGCGGTCACCTAGCTGCGCACTGTCGCCAGTGTAAGTGCAAACCAAAATTTGATCAGTGTCGTATTATTCGAACATACGCAAACAAACGCACACGTGAAATTTTTGAAGCCTTTCGCATTAGTCACAGCGGCGATAAATGTGTAAGCAAAGCTTCCGTGCTGGTGTATGAAAATGAAATCGCGTATCTTTCAAATGTATAACTGGGCCTAACTTATGGATGACCATGTGACAATAACATGTGTTTTTCTTCCTCCCTTGCTATCTGTAATTTCCTTTTCCCTTTCCATTGCTTTGTAGATATGTATATAAGCCGCCTGCAAGCAATAAAACTTGGTTGTTACTCAGCGCCGCGTGTTCGTCTTCTACTCTACGTCCTGTCATTTGCGCTGTTTCTTACATTTTTAAACACGCACCAACCAGCCCACTTGCTCCCCGTTCTAAGATACCTGAAAGGAGTTCGTGTATTTTTTTTATTTTCGATAAGATATCCATTTCTCGCGCGTTTTAATGATTGTGTACGGTGTAGAAATAGGGCTTTTCTTTTCTCTCAATGACGTCACTAAAAATAGGTTTAGCCGCCTTATATTCGTAAACTACTGTAACTACTACCATAGATATCGGCGAAATTGATTAATATCTGTATGTGGTGTGTGCGTGCGCACGCGCTTGCGTGTGTGTGCATGCGCGTGTAGGTGTGTTCGGTTTCTGTTCGTGTCTGCATCCGTGTCTTTGTGCATGCACGCGTAAGTGCGTGTGCGTGTTCGCCAAAGAGCACCAACTATATATGTAGTTCATTGTTCCAGTTGATGCACGATACAGCGTATACGTCACTGCAGCGCACGAGTTATGTGGAACAAGACACGAGCAAAAAATATGTACACGCACTCTCCACAAATCTTTACTGGAACATTGGGGTAACAGTAACTGCAACCGCCAACAGCTCATCCACCATTAATTCGGTTCAAGATAACAACCACAAACCTAAAGAAAGCAAATGAACAGTTCCAGATAAGATCCACTTAAATTTATCGTTCCAGTTGTTTTTT
This sequence comes from Haemaphysalis longicornis, assembly GCF_048455015.1. Taxonomy (NCBI): domain Eukaryota; kingdom Metazoa; phylum Arthropoda; class Arachnida; order Ixodida; family Ixodidae; genus Haemaphysalis; species Haemaphysalis longicornis. The sequence continues at coordinate 163,496,936 of NW_027526460.1, forward strand.
GTTCGGTGTCATGTGTTAGGGCACCCCCCCCCCCCGAGAGGGGATGCATGAAACCCCCTGAAAAATAGAAGAAAAGAACAAAGGAACGAGAATTTTGAAGTGCGCGCAAGGAGCGCGCCAATCAGCAAGCGCCAGCGCCGACGCACCAAGGAATCGTGGGAAAAGGTGGCAGCACACTGATCGGCCAATCAGGGAAGGCCACGCAGGTGACAAGTGGCGAGATGGCCATATAAGGACAGGGAGGAGGCGAAGAGCCAATGGGAGTGCGCCACGGGAGAGCCCAGAGGGTAGAAAAGCGGGGCGCACAAAGAGAAGGGGGAGGCAAGAAACCGAAGAAACCAGGAGGCGGCCGGAGCACGTGCGCTTCAACGAACGAGCCACGGGGACGCGGCCAGGCCATCGACCACGCCATCCGAGCCTGGGCGGGAGCGGGCCGACATCGCATCGGCACCGTCATCCTAGGTGCACCACGAACCTGCGTTTTCGTGGCCCCAGCGGCATCGGTCGAGCACCAGCGGCCAGCGTCCACGCTCCGTCGACGTTCGCCTCGACGGCCCCGAAAGGCGACGTTCGTGCCAAGCCTACCTGAGACCTCCAGCGGCAGCGGCTACCCGGTGGTAGCCACCGAGGAAGCGCGCCGCCGAAGGGATGACCGCGCGCATCGAACGCCGGCATCAAGGACATCCAGCGGGAGCGGCTACCAGGAAGTAGCCGCAGAGGAAACGTCAGGACGCGCGGAGCCCACGCCGTCCACGGAGTGACCGCGTGCATCGAACGCCGGCACCGAAGAAGCGAGACGAGGACGGCTACCACCGGGTCATGGTCACGCAAGGGTGCGACACGTCAGCGCCGAAGACCGGGGTAGGCCAGTTTAATACGGTCGTAGTCATAGGACACAACTAGGGAGTTGTGGTTCAGAGATCACCTAGAGGGTGATTGAATAAGTTGAGTCGGACGAATTGTGTAGAACGTTATTGTAGAGACTCTTGAGTTTTGATTTGAATTGTGTATTGAGCTGTTAAGTTAGGGGTTTGTATTTGAGTTGTGGTTTGGGAGTGTTAGAGTTTGGGTGTGTATCATTTGCGTGTAGTTTAATTATTGAGTGCTTTGCATTAGGGTTTTTGAGTGTGCATTAAATGGGTGTTTTGTCCAACTCGTCAACGGCTTCCCTGTGTCCATTTCTCCGAGCTGGTTAAGACCACCCCACCATCCGTTCACGTGACATTCGGACCCAGATAAAAATATGTGTATTACTCTGTTTAACTGGAACTTACATGAAACCAGAGTAAGAGTGCTGCCTTCGAGCGACGCTACCCCGAGCCTGGTTCCTCAAAATAGACGCCCACTTCGTCATACGTGGCATTGACTTCCAGACCGAGCGCTACGCACCACCACCACCCTGCTTCCGGCCGACCTACTCTGTGAGCTCCGAAAACACGGTTGAGCGGCCCTACGGCACCCTGCAGGCCTACGTAATGGCGCGCGTCGAAACAAGACCTTCCTGCCACAATGACGCTGCAAACGCCTCCTGCAGTGCTTCTTCGCGCGCAGTAACGCACGATGGAATGGGAACGGTGCTGTCCAGCTTGCAGCCTCCTTCGCGCTCTAACGACGACTCTGCGACCCCAGATCGAAGGAGCGTTCGGCGACCACCCAACTTCAGAGGATGTCATCCACTAACTTTCGCCCACTCGAAGCAGGCTGCACCGAGTCACTCTGCTACTGGTGATCCCACCACTCCACTCAATACAGTGGCCTTGCCACCCCGCCCGCTGTTCTACCCCAAGAACCACTAGGTATGGATTTGCCAGGTGGAATGATTTTTAGAACTGTACGGCGTCACAGCGCGGCAGTACCCTTACTTCCTGGTTTACGAGCTCCTACCATCTAGCTTAAAGGGGTACTGACACAACATTTTGAAAGCGAGATAACTTCGGAGATAGATTGGTCTGAACGCATATACATCTGCAAAATATCAGCGGCGAATACAGGCTAGAACATATTTAAAATCAATTTTAAAGTGTGCGAAACGCAACCGAGCAGCCAGCAGAGGACCACGCGCAATCGACATCCCGTGGATATTGTGTAAATAAACAACATCCAAACACGTCACGAGTTTGTGTTTGCGCTTCCGCAGAGCCGGCGTGTTTCGCCGGCTCGTCCGGCTCGCCGCTGCAATCGGAGGGCCGGAGGGCGGGGCTTCTGCTCTCGAGAACGAACGACCCGATCGTTGGCGGCGGAGGCGCCGTGATTTCGTCAGCTCATCGGGCAGCTGGCCACGACCAAAGTTCTACAGCAATTCGAGGCACTCTGTTTCTATTACTTTTTATTTACATTGGATGCGAAAACGCGTCGGAGACACGAAAAGCCCACTGCGTGAGCCGCATGGTCACTGTGCAGGCGACGGCCACGCCCGCGAAGTGGCCCAGGCCGGCGCAGGTAGCTCGAGTGATAGCTTGTTACCGTTGCACGAAATTGTCCCAAAGTCACAACCATGGCAGCTTATATGAGAAAGGAGTTAATGATTCGTTGGTGGGTTGCATTAAAAATTGTCATCTGCACCGCTTACGAGATTGGCAATCGAATATCCGCCGCAGAGCTAAGCCGAACACATCTGTAGGCGGACCTGTAGGCAGACCGGCCGGCTGCTCCCAGCGCGCGTCTTGCCACCCACTGTCTCGAGCGCCGCGCGTCGTTCTTTAGCCGCGGTAGCATTTGCACTCGCAGCGCCTGCGTCACGTCCACGGTCGCTTTTTAATTAAGCGGCTCACGAGATCAGTACGTGGGGGCATATGCAGAAACTGCCGGCGATGCGGATTCGGCAGTGCTACGGCAGCTCTGCTCTGTGGTATCCCTCCGACGGTCACGTGGTCAGCTTTGTTCACACAAAATCCATCGTTTCGCGGCAACCGCTGAAACCGAAACTGCGACTGGCCGCATTGAAAATCCCTCTAATTAAACAACCGTCCAACGCTGAAGCAAATGAGGTTTCTACAGGTTATAAGTAGGTCACTAGCTACTTATCCCAACAAAAAAAAAACAACCCTCCCGAAAAGTTCCGTATATACGGAAATATGGGAATGCGGAGTACTTTCCTAAATGACACAGAGCCGCAACAAAACACGGAATATTTTTGAGAAACACATATGAATGAAATAGTGCACACTTATCCAAAAATTTGACAGCGATTTTTTGTCTGTAAGTTTACTAAAACCGCATAATCATTGTCCGTATGAATTCCGTATATGGAGTATACGGAAAATATACGGAGCGCCATTTTGCTTATTATGGAAGATAAAAACACGAAACCTGTGCCAAACGTTTTTATTGCGTCCAAGAATGTGATTCCCTCTTTTTTATAATAACATCTACTTTATGTGTGCTTGGGGAAGGAATAATCCGTATGAAATCCGTATGAACTCCGTATGAATTCCGTATATACGGAACCTTTCAGTAGGGAAGGTGTAAAATTCTTGTGTCAGTGCCCCTTTAACCTTCTCCTGGCCGGAACTTGGAGCTAAGCCCTGCGACGAGCACAGGGCAGTCCTGCTCGCGCGCTATGGTCGGTACCTAAAACCACCCGCTCCCGCCGCCCTGCCTTGCAGCATCCCTATAGAAGTCTTCTTGAACTGCACGCGCACGCTGGCATCGAAGGTAGTACCCCGTGACGACCACACAACTACTACAACCACATTATGCCCTACGGATGGCAGCTCTGCGGCAACGAGTGAGTGAGTAAGAAGTAAGAACTTTATTAGAGCACCCAAAAGCGAGCCAAGGGGAGGCTACCCTGTTAGGGGTGCCAGTGAGAGGGATCAGTGCTCAGCCGTCCGCTGAGAGGGATGTTGTTCTTCGAGGCACTGTCAAACCCAAGTAACGGTGGTGTCTGGTATTATCCTGGGCGGTGCCATGGGCAATCCCCTCTGGACGGCGTGCCGGCGTCTGTTGGTCTAGTGCGTTGTTGAGTGTCTGGTGGCCCGGGCTTGTGTCTTGCAGTCTTCGCTTCTCATCGCGCTTCAAACTGCGGTAGGAACGTAGTAGTGGTGCTAGTAGGAGGATGGCAGTTCCATAGTAGATGTACCAGGGTATTTAGTGCTTCTTGGTATAGACGACAGAAGTCCGTGGCGTACACCGCCAGGGCTGGGGTAAGAACAGAGTGATTTTGCAGTTGACAAAGAGTACCGCCTCCGTACGGGATAGACCCGGGTTTGGGGGAGACATAGATTTTCATCTGTTGCTGTACCATTGTTACATTTCACTGTAGGCTAACAGGGGTTCCTTGCCCGTGTCGCATATCTCCGAGGCGTCAGTGCAGTCGTTTTTTGCCGTGCGGCACGGTAGATCTCGCGCTGCAGAGTGGACTATCTGATTATAATTAGGGTTGCCTTTCCCCGAGACATCATCTCCCATGTGGGCAGGGAACTATTTGATGTAGGTGGCACGATCACTGGCTCGCACACCGCGAAGGATAGGAGCAGCTTCCGCACACACAGTGTTTCTGGGGTAGTGCAGGATTGCAGTCTTGGAGTCGCTGAGGACCGTTGTACACTGGGTATCTGTGATGGCCAAGGCGATGGCGTCTTCTTCTGCCTGGGTAATTGTAAATACTCGGACGCTGGCTGCTGACTGAAGTATTCCCGTAGTGGCAGGCATCGTTGCGGCGACGTATATGTTGTGCTACATATGAGCTGCATCGACATATACTGCTCCGTTGTCCCGTGCATGGAGGTCGATCAAGGTTTTCTACCTGGCCGTTGTTCTCGATTATGCTCCGAATACATGTTGCGAGGTAGGGGTGATACGATGAGGGGCTGTCGAAGTTTATCTGGTAGACTTTCGTAAATGAGCTCTGGGTCGCTTGAAGGTGCACGACCGGTTTTTTGTAGTATGTAACGTCCAGTTCGTGTTGCAGACAGTCGTTAAAGTTTGGCGACGCGCTGTGCTTCAGCTATTTCATCTAGGGCGTTGTGTACCCCTTGAGGAAGAAGCCTTTTGGTGCTCGGACTTTTTAGGACACCTCATGCGATCCTGTAGACTTGACGGATAGTAGCATTGATGGGGCCTTGCGCCAGTTGGGAAAGGCGGCAACATAGCCGTTATTGCTGATAGCAAAGTATTGAATGGGCCGTAGGAGACTCTTCTCCTTGATGCCTCCACTTCTATTGTAAACACGCCGGATCAGTTGTGACGCGAAGACTGCTTTGGCTGCAATCTTGGTCCCCGTTGCTTCGTTGCCACAACCCCGTTCAAGGTGCATTCCTAGCATCCTGATCTTGGACGCTTCAGGAATAAGATGCCCTTCTTCCGTATGCACTTGGATGTTGTGTGTATAGTCAATTTACGTCGACCGGAAGGTGGGATGATCAGTAGCTCAGACCTAGACGAGGAGCACATAAGTCCCGTACCGTCCAGTTACTCCTCTATTACATTGACAGCTTCCTGTGGCGTTTCTTTACTGTGACCATCACTAACTTCTGTCACCCATAGGGTAACACCGTCAGCGTATATGGTGTGCCGGGCATCTTTCGCTTGTTCTAGGCGGTTGGCTACGTTGATCACGACTAGATTAAAGAGTACCAGAGAGACAACGGAGCATTGCGGTGTTCCCACACTGCCCAGTTATTTATCTGGTAACTCTATTTGGCCCGCACAGATCTGGGTGTATCTTCCCGTGAGGGAATCTCTGATGTAGTAGTAAGATCATTGACTCATGTTGAGGTTGCCCACTTGTTGTAGGACAGCAGAATGTTGCACTTTGTCAAAACCATTTAGTATATCGAGACCGAGAATTGCTCTCGATTATCCCGGGTAGTGGGGTTGTCGACAATGTCCCCCTTGAGGAGTAGCACGTTGTCCTGGGTGCTGCCCAATCTATGCTACCCAACCACTATGGTGTGATTCCTGGGTAGCGCGTTGTCCTCTAGATACCGATGCCAGCGGTTCATAAGAACATATTCGAAGACCTTGCCAGCACATAAGATAAGGGAAATGGGACGTATGTGCTTGATGCTGGGCGGTATTCCCGGTTTCGGGATCAGGATGGTCCTAGCAGTCTCCCATTGGTGAGGAAGTCGGTCTGTGCTCTAGCAGACGTTGAAGTATCTCGTAAGGGGGTCAATTGCAGAATCGTTCAGATTTTTGAGTGCCTTGTTCGGCACCAGTTCAGGACCGGCTGCTGTCTTACAGTTCAGGGTTAGTAATGCAGCCCGAACTTCTTATGTTTCGATGTCTCGGTCTAGGTCGGCGTTATCTATTCCGGCGTATTCCGGGTGGTCGTCGTCCAGTCTTCTCCCTCCTTCGCTTTTCCTCATGGCCACCAATACTCTATGGAGGATACGTTGTAACCTGTTGTGATGATGGAACTTTGTCTTGGTGTTATCGAGAAGATGCCGGAGCAAGTTCCAAGTCTTACTCTTATGAAGTTGCCCATGTGCCTCCGCACACAGCTTGTGCCAGTGTTGTGCACATAACACCTTACAGTGGGCTAGGATTTGTCGATTGAGAGTTGCCACCTTTTTCGGAAGCGACGGTTCAGACGTTCCTTCTGCCATCTAGCCTTGATGGATTTCTTAGCTTCCAATAAGTGCGCCAGGCGACTATCCAGTTGGGGATATGGTCCGCAGTCTCGATTTCTTGCGTGACTTCCTTGGTCCTTAGGACTACAGCAACCGCAAAAGCCTCAATGTCATCTATTTTCATTCTTTCTGTGGGTAGAGATTTCCGGAAAGCTATCCAAACCGTATGGGTGTGTTTATGGACTTCCGGCGTCTTTTCAGATAAGGGAACAGTGATTTCGAGGACACAATGATCACTGCCTAAATCCTCATGGGCGTTTCTCCATCGGATAGGTCACTGAGTGTCCGGCGCACTGACAAGTGTTAGGTCGTGTCTCTTGAGATCGAAGTGCCACATCGAGTGAGATGGGTTGGGTCTGTGATCATATGGAGACCGGCTTCATTTCCATCATCTATGAGGTAACGACCTTTTGGTGTAGACGTTGGATAGCGTTGAAGTCGCCACCGATGATGAGTGTATTGTCGTTTGCGAGCCTCGATGCCTTGTGTAATGGTGTGAGAAAACGTTGCTGCCGGTGCTTAGGGTTACTATACAGTGTTACGAGGAAAGTGCTTGTGCGCTGTTGCTTCCCGTGATGACCTCTATAGCAAAAAGCTCGATAGCGCTGCGTTCTAAGAGTGGGTTCATGTTCGACAAACGTAATGCCTTTACGGACAAAAATGGAAACTCCGCGCCCAATTCCTTGTGCTTCCGCTCTTGCACTAGGTGGGCTAGCCTGCGTGCGTCAGCCAGAGAGCTTGGGTGTAATTTCGCTATGCGTTTCCTGTATCATTATAATGACCGGTTTGCGGGACAGACTTGTGAGGTGCTGTTGCAGGAGTGCTTTTTTACATGGGTAACCATCGCAATTCCACTGCCAAATGAGATCTTTTACTGTGGAGGCCATGATAGGTATTGCACAGGGGGTGGAACTTGAGGTAAAGGCACTGTCGCCTGTCCTAGGGTTGTAGGCACCGAAGGTATCATAGGTAGTGGCGCTGCGTGCAAGATTGTTAAGATGGGTGAGATTGTTAACGAGATTGTTAAGCTGGGCTTGCATTCGAAGCAGCCTAGGCTGAATTTGTCGGAAATGATCAGTAGTCTCCTTGCAAATGCTTCGAATCTATCCTCAAGAGCTGTGACACGCGCATCAAACTTGTCCTGTCGTGCTTGCCATTTCTTTGACTTTAGCGTGGAAGAGAGTTCCATCGCCCTTTTCTTGTTAGTCGGCTCACTGTCTTCTTGCGAGGTACTAGGCGTTACTGCCGTTGGTGTAGGAATCGGAGCAGGGGTTGGAGGTGCCTGCTAGGAGAGCTGCTGCATTGAGATTAGTTGATTCATCTTCTCTTGAATATCCCTGTTAAGTTGCTCTAGGTTTTTAATTTTCTGCTTCATCTGCTCGTTCTCAGTTCGAAGGGCCTTCAAAGTCGCCGATTCCTGGGTGGGATGATATACTTGCCTCGCAGGCATTTTCAGGGTATCCGCCCAGGCTACACGTTCCTTCGATTGGGACGGTTGGCTATTTCGGCTGACACTGCGTTGCCACGAACCATTGCCGCGTTGCTGGCTATTGTTCCTGGACTTCGAGCGACTTCTACTGTTCTTGTCGTTAGAAGGTTGACGCAATGGCGGAAAGTGGGAGTCTGCTAGGTCTCGAGCCGGGGGTTTGTGTAGCTGTTGACGTTGTTGGTCATCTTGCAGCTTGCGCTCCAATTGTCTTCGCTTTACAATATATGGAATCTTGTACCTGTTTGCGCACACCTTCGCCCAGTCACGTGACTACCGTTACACTGCTGGCAACGAGGTTTGCAATGACGGGCATGCTCGGCGTTAGGGTTAGCTTCACCGCATGTAATACAAACTTCTGTATCTGGGAAGGAACAAACATCCCCCTTATGTCCTATTCTACCACACTGTCGGCAAACGTCCAAATGTTTGCGGTAGAGGCTACATTTGAGTAGCAGAGGGCGGTATTTGACATAGTTGGCTACTTTATGGCCTTGGAAAAGTACGATGACCGTGGTTGTATTGCTGATTTTGTGGGCTTGCTGGACCAATGGGTTGGCTGAATTGACTATATTAGCATTAATGTGCTGTGGCATATCTTCAATAGCCACTCCTCTAATTGCACCTTTTGCGGTATCTTCCTGTGCGGCTTGGTACGAGCAAATCTCGTGGGTCTTGCCTCCAATAAAGAGATTCTTCATTCTGGGGTACTGCATAGCTCATTGCTGACACGGAGTACTGATGACTATTATATTCTGGGCATTATTATAGCAGATTGTGTCTGCGCTGGCATCTTGTTTCAAAACTCTGGATGATGCTAAGAGTGCGGGCATGACGATAGTTGCTTCTGTTCTTGCTACATTTAGGCCACCACGTGGTCGAACAATGACCTTGATAGCCTCTCTAGGCAGCACTTGAGGCATGCGAGCAGCCTTGGTAAGAGCTGTGGCTATCCTCTTGGCATGATTGGCTCTCTCTCTCTAGGTCTTGTTGGGCGATCAATGGCAGGAGACTCAGCAGTTGATGGTGTGGCTTGTTGTTTGTTGAGCTTGCCGGTGGTGGTCCACCCAGCTGTGTCCGTAGGTCCGGGGACTTCGATGCTCGTGTTGCCTTCGTAGTTGCCCAGTTGCATATCTGGGCTGCAATCTTCTTTCGTCAGCGTCGTGGTATCCACTTCCGTCGTTGTAGATGCCTAACGTGGTCAGCGAGGCCTATCGCTAGGCCTGGCCTCCCGAAGATGGCCCGTCGGTGCCGGTGAAGGGCTAGGCCTACTGTAGGCTTAGCGTGGTCGGGGCACCGCGCACCAAGATTTCGAAGAGAACTCCAAAACTACTGGGACCAGGTGGTCGAAAATGGTATCGGTAGATACCGGATGACCTCTAGAATACAGTATCATATTGGAAATCGTGGTACTAGCTAATTATGCTGCATTAAATGTCATTATTGCAGGAGCCGATTCGAAGCACGTCCGCTCGCCTCGACGAATGCAGCACCACCACGGACAACTGCACCTCATACCCCAGCGCTCTGTTGCCCACCCTATCTGTTCTGCATCCCCACTGTACTCGAGCACCAGTATGGCCGCTGAAAAAACCGCCTTTATCACATTTCATGCAAACGATTCCCATGGACCCAAGCGCAATTTCAACTACCACCACGAAATTTAGTCGACACAGCTGGAGACGTTCGGCGAAGACGCTGCTTCCCGACGCATCTCGACCATCTGTGACGTGGCTGCCGCGTCTACTACACCTCCACTGAAAGTCGCCGAGAAACACGCACGAACACATACTGAGTTACTCGTAATACCACGAGGAAAGCCATCGTCCGACGAGCTGCCGCAGCCCCGTACTGCTCTCCGATACCCCAACACCGATGGGAAGGATCTTCTACTCGACTCGACAAACCCCAGCAACAAAGCTCTAGGGTGCAGCTTTACCTTGTCCAGAAAAGCTTTTAAGACACAAGTCCCCGCGTTCTAAGCATCAGCCACCGGGTCAATGGCATTGCAAAGTACCCCCTCTGCACTTGAAGATACCCCTGTCAGTCTACCGACCTTACGTCGACGTCACAAGCGCCGACTACAAAACAGTCTTCTGCAGTGGCAAGACAGCAAAAATTCCACGTAAGCCACCTATTCTGACTCAGACAATAGCCCAGGCGCATGCCCTAGATGTGTCGTTCACGGCCATCGCAACCTCCTCTCGCCTTTCGCACTACGCCCATGCAGGGGTCATTATCATCGTCGTCGTCTACCTACCCCAAGTCAAGCGCAACAGTCGATGCGTCGTCCTACTGTACCCTCTCCACCTCAAACTCAACAGCACAGAAGTGATGCTGTCGCACCGGCAGATTCACACGGTAGAGTGCTGAGCTTGTAGCGCCAGCTTGAGATGGTACCAGCCGATTCCTAATCAAGCTCTCCCGCTAAACCACTCCCAGCCTAGACAACCAGAAGCTATAATGCGCTCCGGAAGCCTCGAGATGACGACTTGTACCGTCACCTGACAAAGCCACGCGCCAGAGAACGGCCCTGCGCTTCGCGGGTTACTCCTACTCCCACCGAACCTCACCAACGGTAGGCCCTGCTGCACAACCACATCGGCGTCTACAGGTGAACAGTCTGCAATGCTACGCACCAAGCAGCAGGCCCAAACACGCGTATCGCACACCAGAAAATAAAACTGCTGTCTTCTATTTCTTCCATTGTTGTTGACTTGTATCACGTGAATGCTTTTTCGGTGCCCAGTGCTTTTTTTTTCTACACTGCTCGTGTGGACAGAAGGTTCGTGTGGATATTTTCAGGCTTTGTGGTGGCATACAATCCCTTCTTCACAAATTGGCTTTCATTATGGTTACTTTCAAAAAGGTGCATGCCGCCGCGTGCGTTGTTCATTCACATGCAAATACAATGAGAAGGTTCGCGCTACGCCACCGCGAAACAGCGAACATTGTCCAGACTACTCGAAGGTGGATTTTCTTCCCCTAATTTCTACCGTAACTATCGCTATTATAACGAACTGGCTGTCAACTCTAACAATTATGACATGTTTATGCTGTCGATGGCTTGATATACTCGCTTGCGAACGCATTAAATTGTACACATGCCGGGTTCGAGTATAACAAGAATGGAAACCGAAGAATATCTTTAAGCAACTTTTTCTTGTTGTCTAACCCCTTCAGGCGTAAAGAACAAATTCTGGCCTACTTGGAATGACATTCCATGAATTGAAGGAACTAACTCTTGCTCTCTTGAGTGCCCTGTTACTAGGACGCATCTGTGAATATGGGGAAGATATGGTTGTGTAAATTTACCATGAATATCCCTCCAGGTCTGAACAAACAGTGTTACTGTATTTTTGCTGTAAATGTGATCAGCATGCGGCCATGCGTGTTTGTGTGCGTGAGAGTGCGTGCCTGCGCGTGCGTGTGAGCGCGTGTGTGCAGGTGCGTGCGCGAGTGCGCGCGTGTGTGCGCGTGACGGGTGGGCCGGGTGGGTGTTTGTGTCTGCTCCCATGTGTGGGTGCACGTGGTTGTGTGCGTGCGTGTGTCGGTGCGTGCGCTCGTATTCGATAGGAATAGAAACCAAAGCGTGGAATAGGAACGAGGAATAGAAAGCACCATCCAGGTCAACTAATTCAGTACGAAAATTTTTTCAGGTTCCCTATACGAAGTAGCCAGGAAACCGGCGGTAAAGTTGAATGACACCACAGCTTAAGATTTAAAGCTTACAATGATTGCTTAAGCCATTCTCCACCGGAACATTAACATTAACTTTAAATCGGCTATAAAACAACCCATACTCAGGAACAACCGATGAGCTCACGGAAGCAACCGGGCTTGTCGCTACACTTGCTTGCAAGCGGGTGCCGCTGGCGCTGGCAGGGGTGCGGCTCCCGTACTGGGAAGTTGTTTCATCGGGTGGCTTGCTAAAAATGGCATCGGCTTGTGTTTGCTAGGAGCGCGTACCGCCTTGCGTGCTCGTCAGCGGGCCCCACTGGGCAAGATGGCGTTTCCTGTTGTTCAGTTTCGGCGGTTCTCTTTTTGCAAAAGCTTGGGCTGGCCTTTGGTGGACATTCCATCTTGTGCAACTTGGGGCATATGTACCATGCTACTAATCAGCAAACCCTTGTCACAATTCGGACTGTTACTCACGCGACGGGCTGCTGGGGCTTCCAACGTGTTTATGTAAGTTGAAATCTGAATTGTCACATTTGGTGTTTCCTTATACTTCTACAAATCTCTGAAACAGAAACCTGTAAGAGAGCCTATTGCGCGTGCGTATGCGTCTGTGCGGCAGCATGGCTCAGGGCCATGCTGCCGCACACAGACGACGACGAAGACAACACCGACGCCTTCAGCGTTCCCACCTCGTGTGGCGGAGGCCCGCCAGCTTGCTCCAGTTCTACAACGGGCCAGCAGCTTGTGGACGCCATTTGGCACAACGGAGGACACCGAGACGCTGTGTACCAACCATGTAGTCCTCTGTGTGGGTTCGGACTCCAATACGACGATGCGGCCTCAACAAGGAGCTCGTGTGACACCGTTTCGAACCACACATAATTCAACGACATGGTTGTAAAGGTTGTAAAATGGTGCATCCGAAGATCATAACAAGACAATACGACGACGCGTGCTGCCTGAGGTCGTCTACGGGGTTAGCCTGAAGCCGTACTACACCAGACTAAAGACTATATTTCTTTAAACAATTGTTTTAGGAACTACTTTGAACATTTCTGCTAGTGCCGTATTGTACTAGCTGAAACATTTATTTACACGGGCAAACTTGTGTCTGTAAGCGAGCTGCAGTGTTTCACCTTAGCCGATTCGCGAGCTCTTCTTCCTTGTCGTCTACGGCTCACCACCTTCGGCTTCACAAGTTATTGACTGCTACCGCTCCCACGGTTTGGTTAGGTGCATAAACAACAGCAGCGGTCTCATGCGTGCCCAGGGGCATGGCGGTAAAGTTCAAGCAGATTACGAGCCGTTGGCGTTGCTCTCTTTATCTGATTAACAGTCATGTAAACAAAATAAATGCCTAAATCACTGTTCGCTTTCTTGCATATTTTTTTCGATAAGCTACTCAGATCTTGTTTTTATATTTTTATTACACGAGGCCGCATAGGATAACACCCTTTCATATATTGCCACCTTCGTGCAGTCGCCATGCAATGACTGCGTAGCTGGGCACATTGAAGAAACATCCACAGCTTAAAAAAATGTGAGCCATAAGTATCCTACTTCAGATCCTAAGCCTTTGGTTTGTTCGCCTATTGTTAAGTCGATCTATTTTGCTCTCTGTTGCACCGTCGATGAATATAAACACCCAGGGCCACCAGTTATCTGCTCCCGACGCCACTGGCTCCGCGTTGCTGGGGGCGACCAAAGATGTCCAGGACACCCTACGAAGATGTGGCTTACGAGGAAGCACGCCATGCTGCCAGAAGAGAATGCAATAGAAACGACAAACTTTACTTTGCGTTTCCTTCATCTGCTGCAGATGAGCGCCATATATATGTACAGGGTAGGTGCTCCTGAGTGTCTCACATGGTCCTCGTTTAAATTAGCTTGCTTAGAAAACAGTTAGGCTGTTACATCAGTCTTGCACCGTTGTGCAAGCTGGTTGTGGCTTTTTAAATCAAAGCTTTCCAGCTATACCAGCCAACAGTTATTTCGTGGCGTGCGGGACAACTCCCAATGCGGCGGAGGTGGCGGCCAGGGGTAGGGAGCGGAGTTTTAGGCACTGAGCACACTGTAGATGGAGCGGCGAATTTATCCAGCGTTCCCCATGTGGAAGTGCCTGCTCGCCAGCGGCAGCGTCGGCGATACGACTTTGTCGTCTCCTTTAGCGAGGGTTTTTTGGGGCTTGTTTTGGCGCAGTTTCACGTAAGTTGCGCGCTGCGCTCACATGGCTTAATTTATTCGGCAGCACCTCCGGGGTTACGCGCACCCGACAGAATTTTATTTATTTATTTATTTATTTATTTATTTATTTATTTATTTATTTATTTGTTTTTTATTTATTTATTTATTTATTTATTTATTTATTTATTTATTTATTTATTTATTTATTTATTTATTTATTTATTTATTTATTTATTTATTTATTTATTTATTTATTTATTTATTTATTTATTTATTTATTTATTTATTTATTTATTTATTTATTTATTTATTTATTTATTTATTTATTTATTTATTTATTTATTTATTTATTGGTATCCTCAGGGTAATCGATTACAGAGGGGAGTGGGTTTAGGGGGAAAGAGCATGAAAACAGGCAGGTATTTAAAAAATATTACCAAGCTGGCTCGAGCAATGTAGAAGAAAATACTCAACACATTTCTACAGACATACAAATTTGTACACGTACATACATTTCTGGAGTAATACAGTAATTTAAATACATTTCACGCGTACGAAATTGCGCGTGCACAAAACAAGACTTACTCAAGTAACACTACACAATGCAGAGCGAAACAAATTCACATCGTTAATTCCTACAATGTCTCGTGGAAGGTGGTTCCAGTCATTGGACGTACGCGGGATGAATGAATTAAAAAAAGCCTTAGTAATACAACTGATGACGCCGACTTTGCGCGTGTGATCCAGACGCGATGATACATATGATGGCGAAGTGCTTAACAATCTCGCAAAGTGCTGTCGAAAAAAACTTTATGAAAGAGGCAGAGACGTGCGATTTTGCGACGTGAACTTAGTAGTGGAAGGCCCAAATTGTTTTTCATTGTGGTTACGCTGGTTTTTCGGTGGTAGTTTGAGTTAATAAAACGTGTCAAGTTGTTCTGAATCATTTCCAGCAAATGAGTAAGAGTTTCCGTGGAAGGATCCCATATGTGTGATGCGTATTCAAGTTGCGAGCGTACGATGCTTTTGTAAAAATGAAGTTTTCCGGACGACCGGGCGGAATGAAAGTTGCGTTTTAAATAGCCAAGCATGCGGGTAGCTTTGTTGACGATAAATTCGATGTGAACTTTCCATGATAGATCGGATGTAACATGAAGGCCTAAATATTTGTAAGATGAAACAGATTGCAGAGGGGTGCCGTTTAAGTGATATGAAAACGGGTTAGTAGCGGCACGACAGATTCGCATGGATTTGCACTTGTCAACGTTTAAGGTCATCTGCCACTTACCACACCAGGAAGAGATACATTAATGTCATCCTGTAGCGCATGCGCATCATTAATTGTGGTTATTTCACGGAAAAGGACATAGTCGTCAGCGAATAAATGGACTGGGGAAGAAATACCGTTTGGCAATCATTAATTAAGTGGTCGTATGGCAAACATACGTTAAGGATTGGTTTGCAGGGCGGGGAAAGAAAGTGTACAAACCAAATACAGACATCTGGCCACTAGGGAAACGCTACCTTTTGCGTTCTGCTACCTTTTGCGCACAGCGCCGGCGTCCACCGCCCTAGCCCGGCCGTGGCCTACGCTGCTGCTGCGTTCGGGATGCCACCCCCGCGAATTCCAGCTAGCGGCTGGCAGAATATCTGGTTTCACTCTTTGTAGAGGAGGAGGAGAGGACAACTTTTATTCATATAAAATAAGAGCGCTGTGAGTGGAGTCCTCAGTCCAGGACCCCAGAAGAGCTTGCTGCCGCCTTCGCCTTCTCGATGAGCCGAAGCTGACGATCAGGATCTGAGCTGGCAAGCTCTCGCTCCCACTGCTCTAAAGGTGGATTTTCTATTGTGTCTATATTCTTATTGTGTTGGCAAGCCCACACCATGTGATATAAGGTAGAGAGCTCTCCACAGTGAGGGCAAGTGGATGTATATATTGTAGGGAATATAGCGTGGAGCCTAGTAGGGTGCGGAAAAGTATTCGTCTGTAGCTGCCTAAGTGAGGTTTCTTGCTCTTTTGTGAGGGATTTATGGCCTGGCGGGTATATCTGTCGGGAAAGCCTATAATGTTGCGTAATATCTCTGTACGTGACTAACGGCTGGTTAACCCTCTGCTGATCTTCTTGTGGAGCCCGGCCGGCTAATTCTCGGGCACTCGTGTGAGCGACGAGGTTTCCACGGAGACTGGAGTGGGCAGGTGTCCAGACGATAGTCACATTTCTTCGAGGAGGGTTTTGCTGGAGGATTCGAAGGGCGGTTTTAGAAATTCTTCCATTTATATAATTCCTGCATGCTCCCTGTGAGTCTGAGATGACAGTCATGGCTTCAGTTTGAGTGATGGCAAGCGCAATGGCTGTTTCTTCTGCTTGCAGTGTATTGGTGCGTCTAAGTGTCAGGCTCGTGAGTGTTCGCGCCGTGTCGGTGACTACTGCCGTCATAGCATGCTCTCGGGCGTAGTCTGCCACGTCCGTGTACACCACCCTACTTTTTTGCCCATATTTCCTCTCTAAGTTTTCGGCTCTGGCTGGTCTTCGGCCTTCGTGGTGCTGAGGGTGCATGTTTCGAGGTAGAGGGGAAACTTTGATGTGTTCTCTGAGTTCTTCTGGAATATCTTTCATGGCAGGCCCCGAATTCACTACTGAATATCCGAGACGGCGCAAAAGCTGACGGCCAGTTGGAGTGGTGGCGAGTCGAAGCTGCTGAGCGGTCAGGTGGGCTTCTATGAGCTCGGCTATGGTGTTGTGAAGTCCAAGCCCAAGCAGTTTCTCAGTAGATGTGCTTATTGGTAGTCCGAGGGCTTGTTTGTAGGCCTTCCTGATTAGTGCGTCCAACTTATTGCGTTCAGAAGATTTGAGTATGGCATATGGAGCAATGTAGACAATTCTGGATACAACGAAAGCTTGTACAAGGCGAATCGTGTCTTGTTCTTTCATTCCGTGCTTCTTGTTTGTGATACGGCGTAGCATGCGGGTGATTTGACTGATTGAAGAGTCGAGTTTGCGGATCACCAGAGAGTTAGAACAGTCTTCTTGAAGGATCATGCCTAATATTTTGATGGAGGGTGAGGGTTTGATGAGGACCCCATCTAATTCTATTTCTATGGTTGTCTTAGTGGCATTCTTGAGTCGAGATCTCTTCTGCACCAGTACGAGTTCTGACTTCTCAGGGGCGCATTTGAGGCCACAGTTTGCTGCATAGGTTCGGACAACGTCTGCAGCCTGTTGTAATTTGTCTTGCATGTCGCCTTCTGAGCCTTCCCCTATCCAGATCGTAATATCGTCAGCATATATTCCGTGGTGCAGACCTGGAATTTGATCTAGTTGCATTAGAAGGTTGATGAGGGCAATATTGAAGAGAAGCGGGGACAGCACCGCCCCCTGCGGAGTGCCCTTGCATCCAATCGTGATGGGTTGAGAGCTCACGTCCCCAACTTTGATGACTGCCACACGACCCGTTAAGAAGTCTCGAATGTATGCGTACATTCGTTCCCCGCAATTAAGGTTATTAAGGTTTTGGAGGATGACTTCGTGCTTGACGTTATCGAACGCCCCCTTTAGGTCGAGGGCCAAAATAGCCTTCGGTGTTAGTTTGTTGGCTTTGCTCAGAACATCTTCTTTAATTTGCAGGAGAATGTCTTGAGTTGAATGATGTGGCCGGAAACCGAACATTGTGTGTGGCATGCGTTGGGATTCTTCAAGGTAGTCCTGTAGTCTGTTAAGAGCTACATTATCCATGAGCTTTCCAATACATGAAGTAAGAGAAATCGGTCTCAGATTTTCTATGCTTGGGTCTTTGCCCGGCTTTGGGATAAGCCTGACTTCGGCTTCTTTCCATGTTGAGGGTATGGCACCTCTCTCCCAACAATCGTTCATGTATCCCGTGAGTGCACAGATTGAGTTGTCATCAAGATTTGACAGAGCTCTGTTGGTGATTCGGTCCATTCCTGGCGATATGTTCTTCCGGATTTTTGCAAGGGCTGCCCTAACCTCTGCCTCGGTGATTGGGCGATCGAGGTGAGCGTTTGGGGAACCATTGTATGGAGGCGGGTGGAAAGGGGGTGAGCTGGTTATGTAGCGGGATTGGAGAGCACGAAGCAAATCGTCTGTGGTTCCCGGAAATTGATGAATAATTGTCTAGAGCCACGTGTGTGAATTCAAGTGACGTCGAATGGGTAATTGTTGTGGGTGTCGTTTAAAGATTTGCTTTCCAACCACCTTCACCGCGTGGGTTGGAGCCACTTTTTTTGGTTAGTTTCATAAAAAGAAACCACTACAACACAACTGTGTCAGTAATGTTCGACGCGTGAGTTCCGCACCCATAGGCCCCCCTCTGTTACGGAATAACGACAGTAAGTGAGACCGCATACATAGCTGCCCAAAACGGAGACGATCACTGTATTTCATGGTCTACACGATGATGGTGATTGACTGGCGTATACCCAACGGGAGATTCAACATCCTCCCGCGCCCGCAACGTTCGTATTGTGGCAACACGAGGCATTGAAAACGCCGAGCCACAGAACAACACATATATTTAGAACACGTCAGCAGCTGACGGGCCAGCAGCAGCTATGCCTGGCCGAACGCCCAGAGTTCCTGGGAGCACTGACCGCTCGCGCCACGAGGCTCGCGCAGTGAGCCTCAGAGTGGTGCTTCGTCGTCTTCGTCTTCCTTGATGCTGCTACAGGAGGCCCCCCTCAAGTGACGGAGCCGTGGAGTAAGCCGGAAGGATATTTCTGGAGGTTGTCGTGTAGATTTTGTTGGCTGGGGAGTGTGATCCGCAATTAGTATTGTGGATTCGTCTGGTTCTGTAGAGAGCGGCTCCCCAATGAGCGCTGGTTTGAGGCGATCAACAGAAATAGGTGTCCTGTCTGCCATCCAAATCCACGGTGAAATGCTTATCAGCATGATGGATGACGCGGTAGGGTTCGTCATACGGGCGCTGAAGTGGTTTGCGCACGGCGTCACGGCGGAAAAAAACGTAGGGGGACGTTGTCAGCTCGCTGGGAACATGAACATCCGCACGCGTTTGGCAGCGTAGTGCGGGCGCACAAAGTGCGGGAAACGAACCTCGTAGTTTGGTCACGTAGTCGGTGGGATCAGGGCACGGTGATGATTCGCAATCAGTGAAACACTCTCCCGGAGGCGTAGCGGCCCACCAATGACCATCTCTCCGGGCGTGCAGTGCAGATCCTCCTTCAAAGTAGCCCGAAACTCAGCAGAACCAACGGAAGGGAGGTGGACCAATGGGTAGCGTCCGGCTGTGCCCTGAGTGCAGTCTTGAGGGAGCGGTGAAAACGCTCAACAAGCCCGTTGGCAATGGGGTGGTACACTGTGGTCCGAATTCGGGAAGTGCCGAGAAGGGTCAGAAGTTATTGAAAAGTGCCGACTCGAACTGGCGACATCGGTCGGTGGTGATAGTTGATGGGACACCATAGCGGGAAACCCAGCCTGCAACGAAGGCGTTGGTGATGGTTTCACTACGGATGTCGGGAAGTGGGAACGCCTCGGGCCAACGCGTGAACCGATCCACGCAAGTTAGTAGGTATGTGTTATAGCATGACTATATGTTATTTCTTCTCTTAGAACAGCAGTATACAAACTGAGCAAGCATTGTATAACCTTGATCTATACTTAAGGCACGCACGCAACCTGCGTATGTGCGACGCAATTAAACCCAGCAGTGGCGTTGGTAGAAATTGGTATCGTGGTAAGGAGTGGGCACGTTTTTTATATGAAAGCGGGGCTGGGGAGAGTGGTCAAGTGCCATTTTGTGCTCTGTACCCAAGGCAGAAAAAAAATTCCGGTCGGGGGAGGGGGGGGGTACGTTTGCCATCCACTGCAATAATAATTAACAACTGATTGCTTTTATACAGCAGTGGAAGGCATGAATACAGAATAAAGGTTCAGAGAAGATGCAAGATGTTTTTATAAACCCCGAGGCGAATCATACGACAGTATGCTAAAGTACGTTTCTCTAATTCACGAGTATAAGCTGGCGTTGACTTGAAGCACACACGCCAAGGGCTCGCCAACTTGCGTCAGATGGCAATGACATGAGCCCTCAGCGATCACAGGCCTGCTAAGGCTATTTTGAAGTCAAATTTTCCCGCTAATGCCACCAAAATGACGTCGCTTTCTGACCGGATCTTGCGTCACATCCTGTTTATTTCTTGTTCCGCCGGAAGTGTTCCCTCCTCACACAGATGGCGCTAAGCCCCATGAGTAGCTTAAGAGCCGCAATTTTCTGAACGTATGGGCTTCTATGGATGCTTCGCTACCAGTTATATTTACCTTGGCTACCGCGCGATGCACCAATCCGCACACGGCGTGTGGGCGGGACTTCGCTTTGCGCCAATAGGAAAGAACGCTTCCGTGGCGCCAGCTTCGAATCGCTCGGGTCAGCCAGCTCCGTCCGTAGCCCGTACCCGTAGGGAACTTTAGGCTTAACATTGCGCCAGAATACGGATCGCCGCTTACGGTGCCCCCGCGCATGACAATTGCGTGAAGTTTCACCACAGTATCATCCCCTTTCTCGTATGCGCAACTTGGTTTTTCCGATTGGTTCCATTCGGGCAAGCGGCGACAAACTGTAGCTGCACCTGCCGGCGTCGTTCAACGCGCGGAGGCAGCGCCATGGTGCCGGCGCTGGCGGCTCGCGCACCGGCCGGGCCGGCGGGCCGGTGTGTGCACGGCCGCGTCAGGGCGGCAGGCGTGTGCGCGGATCGTTTCTAGCTGCTCGCAGAAACCGCTTAATTGTTTACAGCTTTCTCAATTTCTCGCGAACAACAAGCGAAATCGAACACCTCAGCCAAGCTATTTTAGTCTGTGATCATGATCATCATCACCAGCCTATCTACGCCCACTGCAGGGCAAAGGCCTCTCCCATTATTCTCCAATTACCCTGGTCCTGTGCTAACTGCGACCAATTTATCCCCGCAAACTTCTGCCCATCTAACTTTCTGCCGCCCCCTTGCAACGCTCGCCTTCTCCAGGGATCCGCTCTGTTAGCCTTAATGACCAACGGTTATCTTGCCTTCGCCTTAAATGCCCTGACCACGTCCATTTCTTCTTCTAAATTTCCACCAATATGTCCTTAACACGCGTTGGTTCCCTGACCCACTCCGCTCTCTTCTTGTCCCTTAATGTTACGCCTATCATCTTCCGTTCCATTGCGCGCTGAGTCGTCCTCAATTTAAGTTGAACCCTCTTACTGAGCCTCCGAGTTTCTGCCCCGTAGGTGAGTACCGCAATGTTGGTCGGGAAAAGGTGCATTTAAGGTACGTCGGGAGATACCTTAAGTAGCGCTTACTTTTCACTCCGATAAGTTCGCGAAAAGGCCCCCTTTGAGCATAAGTTTTGTTCTTGAAACGCGTTAAGGCGCCTGAAGTTGTCAGAAGGGAAGATATCTACTGAAGGTCGGTTTATGAATACAGGGGTTAATTTTTACAGCTAGCTCTTCGGCACCAACAATCCTAATTTGATGTTCAACGCTTTCATCTTGTTTTAATTCTTCGTCCCATCTTCCTCAACAGTCAGCCTTCCAGAAATGTTTTCGCGAGTCATTTTCGCCTTGTTTTTTTTTTAAATATCACAAGCGGACCGGAGTACACCGCCTCCGACATGTTACCGCAAAGACACCAGAAAAACCTAAGCATTCACCATAAGCCCGTACACAACATTGAATATTGTTATTTAAGATTGTTAATGTTAAATTTTTTTTTGTCTTTTCTGATGGAGGTGAAAAGCAAAAACGCCCGTGTGTACGAGATTTCGGCGCACGATAAAGATCCCCAGGTGGTCAAAATTAATCCGGAGCCCTCCACTACGGCGCGCCTCATCGCCTGCGTTGCGTCGGCGCGTTAAACCCCACAATTAGAAATCTTTTTTTGTCGATTGTGTCGATGCTAGAAAACTAAACTTCACGAAAGATAACACACTTTGGCTGATGGTGCTGCTGAGCACAAGGGCACGGGTTTGATACGCGGCAGCGGCTGCCGTTTTTCTGATAGAAATGCAAAATAGAGAGTCAAAATTAATCCAGAGCCCTTCATTATGGTGTGCCTCACCTACTGACTTGCGTCGGCGGGTTAAGCCCTAATATCAATCACTTTGTATGAATTAACTAACCTGAAAATATATGATTCATATGATCCAGTCGCTATCCTGACCTTTACGAAACTGATGCATGCAGAACAGATTATGGCACCCAGATACTGAAATATCGTCTACCGCCCATTCTAATTACGTTACCACGTGAAAGAAACACAGATATTGTTTCTGTCTCACTCAAACGCTTGCGAGAAATTTCTTATAGTTTCTTTGCACTTGTGCTCAAACGTGTTGTCTCTATTTGCGATGTTTGACTTTAATGACTTCACGTTGTGCGAAGTTCTTTGCCTTTTTTGCTTTTTCTTGTCTGAGCTGTTCTGTTTTTTTTCCTGATATTTTTTTCTTTCTGTGTTTGAGTTGTTATTCATGGCAATTTGCTGATTCACTCACCATGGATATTACTGATAACGTACAGATGAAGTGGTGCATTTTTCCCTGTATTATTCACCCCATTTTAGCAATCGCACTGTGCACATCTTTCTTCTGTTTCGGAATCCGAATGTTTTTTTTTTGGTTTTCAGTGGATGCACTATTCACCAGATGTGCTAATAATGTACGCTTTGTAACATTTCCACTATTTGCAAAGCAGGGGGGTACGAGCCCAGTGAAGCCATGCTGTGGCTTTTTGCCCGTAGCTCCCAACATCGTGTGATATTGCATAAACTTGAAACACGTCATGGGTGCAAGAAAGCTACTTGGAAGTCCGCCGAAGACGCTTTCTTATCCGCTGCTTTAAACGCGGTCCTGGACGTGATGACGGGCGATCTTGGCCCATTCTCGCACCATTGAACAACAAGTTTGAGCGCTACACCCTCCCCGTGATGATGATGATGATGCTGATTAGTGGCTTTCCCTTTGAATCGGGGCGTCGGTTGTCAGCAACCGACTTGCCTGTTTTATTACGTTTACGTGTCCCGGTTATACCAACGCCACCTAGAGAAAGTTTTCAAGGCCGGGAGGCTGGCTCAGTGGCGTAGCGCTACTGGGCTGGCTTTGACCGCGCGCGAGCATGCATGCTGGAGAGAGAGAGAGAATAAACTTGTTTATTGTTTCTTAGGAACGAGTCTTTAGGGTGGCCTCCTCATTCCAGGAGTCCATTGACACGGGCCGCGTCTTCTGCCCTCTTCACCAACTTGCGCTGGACGTCGAGGGAAGAGCTGGCCAAGGCGCTCTCCCAAAGCTCATAAGTGTGGAAGGGATTGGGCGGGTCAAAGCAATGCGATCGCAATGATTTCTGCGGCAGCGGCCCGCTTCTCCCTTCACGAATTACTAGAAGAAGAAAGAAAGATGTATCACATAGACGAGTTTGTTTTTCAGTAGCAAAGAAACCTTGGTTTATTTATTTGCCAGTGTCTGGAGTTCAGTTTTTGGACGCTGGCTCTACGTGTCACACACTTTTTATTGCGCTGTCGGCAGAGGTTCTTGGCAGGCTTGTACACGTCATACTGAAAAAAAAATAACCGATTGCAATTACAGCCTCATAAAAAGCGAACGAAAAATTACTGTAGAGTAATCACTTTCTCCTCCCGTTACTTTTCACAAAATCTGTTTTTTCCCTTCTGGGGCACATATATACACATACCGACGGACATAAATAACAAGGCGGCCAGTGAAGATAGTCGATAAAAGCGGTACGTGCACGTATGTACCTCAAATTTTTGTCAAAGTTTATTTTACTCGTGCACGCTACCACGTGAAATTTCAAAGGACGACTCCGCTTATGTGAGATCGCCGCCAGGGGGCCACCGCAGATACCTCGAGCTCACCTCGGCTCCGATATTTTTGCCGTTCTCCATGCGATCTTTTACCAGTTATTCCTTCACATATGATGTGCGAACTTCCTAACGTTCCGAGGACTCTGCTGACACCACAGTTGTGACCATCGGACGTTCCCAGCGGATTTTATACGGTTTTCAATTTGCGCCACGCCAGTTCCACTGCTAAGCCTCTCCAGGCTTGCCGGGGCGGACGCCTCCCCGCCGCCTCGACGCGCCCCACCACGTATGCCTTCCGGCATCTACCCCTCCTACTGAAGCCACTCCTCGCGCTTCCTTCGTCGCCGAAATGGAGTACGCCGTCGAAGGTATCGACGTCGACCCAACCGAACTCCAACAACCCGGGTGGCGTACACTTCGCCGCCGCCTTCAACGCAAGACCCCGACAGCAGACAATCGCACTCCTGCCCCCGGTTCACGAGCCTCAACGACACCCAGCAACGCCGGGCAACAACACCGCCGCCGCAAACCCAACTACAGTAAGCCTCCCGTCACTCCCTTGCCGGAAAATGACATCAAAGTTATCCTCCGCCCGCGAGGCGGACTGGCCGTCGTCTCCATCGCCGCGGCTACGCTTGCTGATATCATGCAAGCTGCAGGACTCACCCACAATGACGAGGATCAAGTCCGCATCCAAGCTAGAGCCAACTTCATAATCATCAGCACCCCTCACGAGGAACGAGCCACACGATACACCGGCATCACGGCCATCAACCACAACGGGCAACAATACCCAGTCGCAGCCCACGTTTCTGCGCCGTCCAACACGGCACTGGGAGTAATCTTCAATATTCCCAGCACAGACACGGCAGAGCAAATCCAGCACAGCCTCAGGCACTATAATCCCGATCTAGGTATTCTGGACGCGAAGAGACTGAACTCTTCAAACATCGTACAAATCCTCTTCGAAGGCACGACCGTTCCGTTTTGGGTGCGATATCGTGCTGTTACCTACCGCTGCAAGCCTTTCAAGCGAAAAACGGAAGCCTGCACCACGTGGTGGCACACCGGCCACCGCAAGGACGTCTGTCCTACTACCCAGCCACCGTCACGCTGCGTACAATGCGGACTGGTCAACCCACCGTACCCACACAAGTGTACTCCCAAGTGCATTGTGTGCGGGGGCGCTCACTTAACGGGCTCTGCTGAATGCCCGAGGCGCTTTCAACCATGACGACAAGCCCCCACATACGCTCAAGTCACCGCTTCCGCCCGGATTTCAACGGATGAGGCCTCACCGAGTCAGCGACAGGCTTCACAATCCCCTGCCTTGGGGAAGCCCACGAAGCAACAAGACTCGAAGAACAAGGCCAACCAGCCACCCCGAAACCCGAATGCTGAAGCCACCAAGGTGAGCACCCAGCATTCCTCTCTCTCTAGCTCGCTGCACAATCCCCCCAACATTCCTAACATTTTTCTTCAAGAACTACGAACAATTCGACAAGAATTGGCACAACTTCGCAAGGAAAATGCCATGCTCAGACAAGAAAACCTTTCCCTCAAACATGCCGCTCAGCCCTCCACAATGCCAATTAACCCCCCTCCTCCCCACTCTTCCACACAAAGCTCTACCGAGTTGCCTCCTCCTCCCTCATCAATGCCGGTAGACTCCAACACATCGCCTCCCTCCAAGAGACGGGCAACAGAATCGACTGCTCCCGTTGATGACAGCCAACTTTCCCTCGTCGACCAGATTGCAGCCGTTGAACGTACTTGCCATAACGCTTTATCCGAGCAAAAAGCTGAGTACAGCCACCTTCATCAAACCCTATTGACTAACCAAGCTACTACACAGGCAATGGTAGAAGCCTTAAATGCAGAGATACACGCCTGCCTCACACAATTCCATGAAATCAAAACGACTTTTGCCGCCCTTTTGGTCCCATCCGCAAGCTCGCAACATCTCCCTGATCTTCCTGATGACCCCTCGCAAGACTTCTAGCATGCTCCGTATCTGGCAATGGAATTGCCGGGGCTACAAGAAAAAGAGAAACTCCCTATTGCTCCTCACCCAATCCCAAGACAAAGCCCCTGATATAATCGCTCTTCAAGAAACTGGGATAGCAGTCAAACTGCCGGGCTACCAAAGCCTTCAAGACACTGGTCACCATGTTACAGCCATTCTAGTCCAACGCAACCTAGTAGTCAATCAGATATCCCTCACCGAGACAACAATCCCACATATTTTCGTTGAAGTGCTCCCTCGCCGCAAGGGTGACAATAGCATCTTCATTCTAAACATCTACAGCAGCCCCAGAGAGCACCAACACAGGTTCAATTCTCTCCTCACTGCAGCTTCCCGGAAAACATCCAAACAACCCCTCCTCGTTGTCGACGATTTCAACGCCCCTCACACGTCATGGGGCTATGCTTATACCACTAAAAAATGTCGCCTATTGTGGGAACAAATTCAAAAAGGTAATTTCACTCCGGAATCAGATCCTTACACGGCCACCCGTCTGGGTACGAGTGTGCAGAGGAACACTGCCCCCGATTTAACCCTATCCAAGGATGTCGAACAGCTGCAATGGACGTGCACCGAATACACCTTGGGTAGTGACCACTACATTCTGCAATCGGATGTCTCCATCGCCAAGCAGTACACTCCCCCATGCCGGCATACTCACATTACGGATTGGGATAAGTTCCGCTAAATCAGATCCCACCCTTAACTTGCAACACCTCCGGCTACGGACAACTACACAACTTGGGTCAAGCAACTCTTACAAGACACCCAAGCAGCCAGCGCCCGCCTTGACCCGGATATCCCCTCTCACAGAGTGGACTCCCGGCTTCAACACCTGTGGCAGGCTTACCGCAGCATACAGAAGCGTTGGCTGCGTAACAAGACAAACCGCGCCCTCCACCGTAAACTTGGTGAACTCGATAACGCCATACAGGAATATACCAAACAGTTGGCCCAAGCACAGTGGCATCACATTTGTGACCAGATGCGGGGAGCGCTCAGTACGCGTAAAACTTGGACCCTCCTACGGCACCTACTCAACCCTGGGAACATACGCACGGCCCAGTTTCAAAAACTACAGAAACTCATGCACAATACCCCTGGCTCCCTCTCCGAAATCATGACCCAGCTTCGCTCCCTATACATACCGGAAGGACCAAAAACACAACTCCCAGCCTATCGCGGAGAAGATAACGACCAACTCGACGCTGACATCACCGAAGCAGAAGTCAGGACGGCTCTTCAAACCATCAAACCTGGTTCAGCTCCCGGTCCCGACTCTGTCACCAACAAGATGCTCCGCAACCTAGATGAGGCCTCCATAACAGAACTAACCGAATACTACAATCACTACTGGCGATGTGGCACTCTCCCCCAAGACTGGCGTACAGAAGCAATTTCTTTCATCCCGAAACCCGGCAAACCTGTAGCCCTCGATCAGCTCCGCCCCATCTCGCTTACCTCCTGCGTTGGAAAAGTGCTGGAACACGTCATCCTAGCCAGACTTACCCACCACGTAATTCAAACTCAAGCCCTTCCGCAAGAGATGCTTGGAGTCAGACCTAAACTCTCTGCTCAAGATCTACTACTACAAGTATCTAACGAAATTATCCAGCCTCCCAGCAAAGTGGACAATGCAGCTGTGCTGGCGCTTGACCTTAAGAAAGCTTTCGACATGGTCACTCACGAGGCAATAATGGCCGGCCTCTCAGCCATTTCCCCCGGTTTGAGGGTCTATAACTATGTCAGAGCTTTCCTGAGTGACCGAACAGCCACCATACGCCTGGGCCCACACACTAGCGGCCCATACCATCTGGCCAGCCGAGGTACTCCCCAAGTGGCCGTTTTCTGCCCTATGCTTTTCAATCTCGCCCTCCTGCCTGTTGCCAAATCTCTCAAACAGATCCCGCACCTTCGTTTTGGCATATACGCGGATGACATAACACTCTGGGTACCAGGAGGTAATGATTGACATATTGAAAGCACTCTCCAAGCTGGCACCGATGCGGTCAGCTCTCAGGCAGCCTTGGCCGGACTCACCTGCTCCCCTTCCAAATCCGAGCTGTTAATCCTCCCTCCTCGTACACGTGCTCCTACAAATCCCCAAATTGAAATTACGGTACAAGTTCATACAGTCCCTAAAGTCTCCCGCCTCAAAATCCTCGGCCTACTTATCCAGCAGAATCGATCCAATGCTTTCTTCATACAATAACTCGGATCTCATGTCGACCAAATTATTGCACTTCTTCGGCGGGTAGCCACCGACACCATGGACTAGATGAAAAGGACCGCCTCCACCTAGTGCACTCCTTTTTTATCAGCCGCCTCCTCTATACTCTGCCATATATACGAGCGTCCAAGGTCAAACTGAACAAGATCGATGGCCTCATCCGCAAGGTCTACCGCGCTGCCCTGCAGATACCCCCTAACGCATCCACGGATCGTCTGCTCCAGCTCGGAGTTTTTAACACCGCCACCGAATTAGTTGAAGCCCAGTTATCATCTCAGAGAAATCGCCTAGAACTAACAGAAACGGGAAAGTCAATTCTCGCTACTCAATGCATTCCGCTGTCCGAACAAGCTAAAAGTGTCATGCATATTCCACTTGAAATTCGGGAAAACATATTCACAAGGCCCCTCCCCCGACACATGCACCCCGTCTACAACTCGGCGCTCCGCCAAGCCCGTACACGCGTCTTTGACCGGGAACTGGCAAAATGGCCGGAAGCGGTGTACTGTGATGCGGCAGAATACCGTCATCACAACGCCTACGCTCTGGTGGTAACGCTCAACTCCGCTTGCACCCCCCTCAGCACGCTTACCATCTTAACTACCTCCCCCACTACTGCGGAGGAAGCGGCCATTGCGCTGGCCCTCACACAACGTCCAACCCCGCCCAAGGTAGTCACGGACTCCAAGCTTGCTCTGCTGCATTTTGTACGGGGGACCATCTCTTCTCAAGCCCTCCGCATCATCCCGAGTAACCCGCCTCAAAAGATGGTGGAGTTGGTGTGGGCCCCGGCTCACACTGGCCTGCCGGGAAACTAACTTGCCGCCCATGCCATTGCCCGCGATCTCACACTCCGGGCTGGTGTGAGCATCGTCCCCCGACATGGCGCGCGCTCCTCCAACGAACGCCTCATCACGTTCAACGACATCGTGGAGCACTACCGACTCTCTCGTCGTACTTTATCCCCCGCCCATTCCTCCCTCACACCTCACCAAACCCGCTATTGGCGACTCTTGCAGACAGACTCTTTCCCATGCAGAGCTCGTCTGCACCACATCCACCCCTCATCATTTCCGTCTCCCAACTGTCCCCACTGCGGCCAACGTGCCACTCTGGAGCATTCCATGTGGGCTTGCCCTTACGACCCCTTCCCTCAAATCTCCAGTAGCGAGCTATGGAGAGAGGCGTTGGGTAGCTCTAGCCAGGAGATTCAAGAGGCCCTGGTACGCAGAGCTACCGAAGTCGCGGCTGGCCTCCGCCCAACCGCCACCAACCCTCAGTAACCATAGTTCAAATAAAAGGTATCTCTCTCTCTCTCTCTCTCCGCTTATGTGAGAAATAAAAAAACTTCTTAGTTGAGAAATATTGCAATGCGCAATTTTGTAATCCATAACATGAAAAACGTAATTGAATTACAAGGGTCGTCATTCCTAAAAACATACAATTGAAGCATTCCAAAATTACAGCAAGCTATTATCGATAGCAAGTTGTGTATTAGTTGCGTACAAGTGTGATTCTCGAGACCAAAGTCTGATGCTACGTCAGCAACGACAAAGCCCATGCTTCAAAAACAAACCACTTTTACGCGCTTGCTCTCACACGTTTAAATCGGATGAGTCCTCATCAGGCAGCAGTTCAAGCGATAACCCCGTGACGAGCTGTCGCTGGTTCGGTACCCTTAAAAATTCCGCTCGTTTAGAATGTTCCTGAACGACAACATACAGTTGTGGGCCACATTGTTCACCCCTGTCAGTGACCTTAAAGAGGTTTTACTAGGAATCTGCTGAGGAAACCGTGCTGCTTTTCTTTATGGTCTGAGCATATTTGCAGCGTTCGCCATTCAGCCTCTTCAGGACAACGTGAACGGCGTAGCCTGCTGCGTAATCGCTGGGACAAGCAAGTTACACCGCAGGTCGTCTGTGGTGTGCAGACTCTCAGCTCTGGCTTCCTGACAACTGAGTATTCGATGTTGGGCGCTTCATCGTCAGTAGTGTGGAGCAAATTTATGCTGTCTTTGTTTTCGATAGCGAGCCGGAAATTAAACTGCAGGGTTCTAACGCACACAATAAAATTATTTGCGCGGCGAATCTTCTCGGTTTTCCCGTTTTTACAGGGAGCGAGCGCTCTCTGCCGAGAAGCAAAAGCTAATCATCTTGGTTTTGCCGCAGGGTTCTCTAGTGTTTTTTTCTACACAAGTAGCTCGGTTATTACAAAGAACCTGTGCTTCGCGAATTAATACTGTGTAAATTGGCGCTGTGACTGTTTGCCATGTTACACCGAAAACAAGCGCTAAACAAAAACACGGGACGAGGAGTAGACGGAACAAGCGCTGACTTTCAACAAAAAGTTTAATGCCGCTCCAGCGCTTATAAACAAGTCTGGGAGCACGAAGAGAGGGGAAAAAGAAAGGGAAACATCAAAAACGGAGGCCAAAAAAAGAGAAGAACAGTGACGTGCCACCTACGATAAGAAATCCAATTCGCGTTTCGATAAAGCCACAGACGGCCTGCTGACGCATTGATCTCCCGACCTCGCTATCTCGGCCGCTTCCACAATTTCCCTTGTGAGGGCCGAGCGGTGAAAATACAAGATGGTAGTCTGGTCGTACAGGGGATGACACTGGTTACCCGAGACACATTTTTTACAGTGGGCAGCCAGCTGGCCGTCGGTGGAAACGCTCCTGACCTTGTTCTTGTGTTCTTGTAGGCGAACGTTCAAGCATCTACCGGTCTGGCCGATATAGTGTCTGCCACACGACAAAGGAATTTTGTAGACAACGCTACGTCGGCATTTCACAAAAGCGTCTCTGTGCTTGATAGCGCAGATCGGTTTCCGCGCACGCGTGGGACAGCTCAACTTGCACAAAGCTAAAAGCTTGTTAGGTGCCGTGAACAAGACCTTGACCCCTGAACGTTGCCCAACTTTCTTGAGGTTATGCGATATTTTATGTATGTAAGGGATGACAGCTATTTTTTCTTTAGCTCTTCTTTCTTTGTCCTTTCTCTGATTATCTGCCTTCTGCTCATCGCTCAAACAAGACTCAATTTTTCTTTTGCGATGTAAACCTTCCGCGACGGAAACAATAACCTGCCTGGGGTAACCCGCGGCTTCCAAACGCACCACCTGCTTTCCAAGGCTTTCATCCACCGCATGCGGGCATGACTTGCTGAGAGCGCTAGACAAGAAAGACAGCACAATATTCCTCTTTACCAGCTTGGAGTGTGCCGAGCTGTACGACAGGGGCGGCTTGTTGGCTCTAGGCTCGTACAACCAACACACGTGATCATCCTCAAAACGTAGCCGCAAGTCTAAAAACCTGATGCTGTCGTTCTCGGGCAATTCAAACGTAAAAATGAGCGGCATGAAACAGGCATTGAAAGCGGCCAAGATACGCGACACAAGAGGGTGAGACGATGATAAAGCGGCATTAATACTGTTCGTGGCTGAAGGGTCAATACAACATGAAGTGTCTAAAACAATTAAAAAGTCATCGACGTATCTGAAAATTTTCAACACTTTAAGCTCACCCAGCTGCTGAAAGAGTGCGTTGTCACAACGGGCTAAAAACAAATCACTTAAAACCGTAGGATTTCTTATCGTAGGTGGCACGTCACTGTTCTTCTCTTTTTTTGGCCTCCGTTTTTGATGTTTCCCTTTTTTTTTCCCTCTCTTCGTGCTCCCAGACTTGTTTATAAGCGCTGGAGCGGCATTAAACTTTTTGTTGAAAGTCAGCGCTTGTTCCGTCTACTCCTCGTCCCGTGTTTTTGTTTAGCGCTTGTTTTCGGTGTGACAATGAACCAACACGCCCAAACCTTTTCCCTTCTGCCATGTTACCTCGTCGACATGACTTTACGCAGAATTTCGTCCGTGTTGAAATGCCGCTCGCACGCACAAAAAAAAGTAAGAACACTGACGTAAATTAAAGTTATTTCTCCTGCAGTATTTACTGCATGCCATAATAACACGTCAATTAAACCTTATGCCATCAAGCCCGAATCTCAACGTTCAAATAGGTCTGAAACACGCAGCAAAACGTGCTAACCTTTGAATGTTCTGTTATGGACAAGTTATACCGCGGGATGGCCCGTGTCTATCGGTGTTACGCCGGCTCATTTCAGGGTAAGGTAAAAACGTGCACGTTTGGTCAAGAATCCTAGCTTCCTTGCATCGAGGCACACAGCATTTCCACGACATTTTCCACGGTGAACTTCACATCACAAAGCACATCACTTAGAACAGACTACGAGTTTCAGCTACCAAATTCGATTCTAACGCGTGCTGAAATAAGGAAAGACGCTCGGCATGTTCTGTACATCGCCGACAAAAGCTGTGCGCGCCCGTGCCCGGCGCCCGCCGTGGTACGACTGGTTCCCCCGCATTCACGAGTTCGGTTCAGTGACCCTTGCCGCTACGCCGGCAGTCGTGCGGTGGGAGAAGCCAGCCCACTATCCCTGACGGGGAGTGACGAAGGCCCAGAAGAAACCCGGCCTTGAAACTTTCTCTAGGTGGGGTTCGACAGCACCCCCTCTCCAGAAATCATTCCTCTTCACCTCGGCTCACCCTAACGCCAATGAACCCTTAAGCCGTGTACATCAATGTCACAGTTTTCTAAATGAGCTGCGCTGTTAAGAAGATATGGGAAGTTAATTCAGGTGAGCAAACCCCCCCCCCCCCCCCCCCCGAATCTACGGAGCACATGTGACGAGGAGGGCGGCCGTCTGATGTGCGGCTTCCGCCGACAACAGCGCTAAGAATGAGACAGAGCCGTGAACGAAACAGCAGAAAGACATATTTAAACAGGCAAAATACTATGCAAGCACGAGTACATGCAACGTTAACGAGCGGTAACTTGGAACGAATACAAATGCGAGAGACAGTTCAAAGGCAAAATGTACCACAAAGAGCGTTAACAATGAATAATACAAGGAGGTAGAGCAGTTAACTAGAAGAAAAAATTGGCCGCGTATCTGCTCCTTTCGTTGCAAATGTCGTCAAAAGACGATAGCCTTTATCGGCTATTGCGAAGTAAATGCCTCCCTTCGCTTTGCCGCTCACCTCTCATGTTCCTCTTGCGTCGCGCTCCTCCCAAGGTAAAGACGCCAAAGGTTTGCTTAAATCATTTTAAATTTCCCGCGTTCCACTGCTCCAAAGCGGGTGTCTCGATGCGAACGCTGCTGTACGGCGGAGACGCGCGTTAATCGAGGCGCCCTACTTCAACGTTTATAGAACCGCGTTTCCCTACTCCACGTGCGTTGCAAGCAGAACGTGGAGCCTATCTAGTGGAACCTTGCGTAACTGTTGCCGGTTGATTTCTTAAAATGGCGCAAGAAGCTATAGTGGCGCGGGCGACAGTAGGCGACGGCGAAGTGAATTCTTTTTCTGCAGTTGATGAAGTATTTAATTTCGCAAAAGCAAGCATGTTTGATTTTTTTATAAAGGAACACTGCAAATATCACTTCTGTATTGATTTGCTGTCTCATATTTGCGTAATGTCTTGTTCTTCTTCAACAATGTTGACAAGTATGAACCTTACACCGGACATAGACGGGTAGATTTAGCTGTGACTATATAAGACTAATGGGCAGGCATTGTTTTGCTTTGGCCGGGTGGCTGAATCGAGTCACAGACAGACAGACGGACAGACATACAGACATACAGACAGACAAAAATTTCTGGGTTTAAGGAGCCCAAGAAAGACTATCGTCTTTAAAACAGTTCGATGCATATGAGTGACTACGCCCCACAATATTCACCGACCGGGCCGGATGATGCACCGCTGACGCAGGCGATTCGGCTACCTATGAAGCGATGCTTCGAATTAGGCCAGGCCATCCGAGCATGGTGATTCAAGACAGGGGCGTTCGTTGGAGTCCTCCAGGGCGATGGTCGTCGATGGTTGTGTACAGGCAGAATCCATTGTGACATCACGACGTCCAAAGGTAACCAACATGTCTATGTGGGGGTTCTCTTTTTATAACCAAGCCAGCGCGGAGAGAGAAAGAACAACACGCAACGCGCCCTGCGCCGTCGAGCGCACAACTTCCCTCTTTCTCCCATCTGGAACGATCGGCGCGCCTTAGCACTGCCAAAGCTGCACTCGCCCCCTCTAAAGCGTTCGAAGCATCAACGAAAACTGAGCGGGAGAGGTTTTATATTAACACGAAGGCACCCGGGTACACCAAGATTTGACCGGCGTCACATCCGTCATGGAAATGACGTCACCAGAAAAAGTTTCATTGACGCGGCAGCGCCCGGATTAGAGCCACGAACTCTCTCGCCGCAACGGGAGGTACACAGTGCTCTGCCCACTGCGCTACGAATTCAAGTGCCAATACGTCTACGAACCCGCCTTATATCTTTCCCACTAGTTTCTTCATTCAGATGCTGTCTAAGATAAGTGAAGCGAAGTAGTTCATCATGACACTAATGAGCGCCAACAGTTGTCGCCTCGATGTCAGCGTCTTCGTGTATCGTGTACGCAGAACACGGCTGAACTGAGGCCTCCTCCGCCACCTACTGCTTTCGGTTTCGGTTTGGGTTCCGTTTCGTTCGCACGGTTTTAAAGGGGCTGCGGTTTTACTAGTCGGATTTACGCGGTGTTCAGGCTCGTGCAATCCAGTGTCTAACGTTGGTGCGTCTAACGGTGCCATACCGACACAATAT
This sequence comes from Haemaphysalis longicornis, assembly GCF_048455015.1. Lineage (NCBI taxonomy): Eukaryota > Metazoa > Arthropoda > Arachnida > Ixodida > Ixodidae > Haemaphysalis > Haemaphysalis longicornis. The sequence continues at coordinate 163,531,607 of NW_027526460.1, forward strand.
AATTAGCGATGTGGGCTAGGTAGCGGCAGCGCCGGCAGTATGCTTAGCCGCTTCGCCGTTATTCTGCAAGTTTTCGGATTCCTGACGGCCCTGAATCAACACTCCTGTGTATCAACCTGCTTCGAGCATGTGCCGACCACCGCTGCGTTATCGTTCTTTGGGAACGTCACGCTCAGCATCAACCGTTACCACACGGACTGCTCTGTCACGCGCGCGTGTGCCTACCATGGTGTGCCCTGCAGCTGCTTGACCGGAGTGTTACATGCGCAAGACCACCTCGACCAGCCAATCATCGACAGTCACCATTCTGTTACGTCATCAAGGAAAAGTATAAAACCCCCGGACCTGGTCTCCGTCACCAGTGGGCTAGGCAGCGGCAGTGCCGCCGACAGTATGCTTAACCGCTTTTCCTTTATTCTTCAGGTATGTTATCTTGATCATGCCAAGTGTTTTCGTTCTGACAATCGGTGTTTGCTGCTGCTGCCCTGCCCGCACAATTTTGTCAGTGTTTGCTCTCATGCCGTGTATAGTTTACGTCGCCTTCTCTTGAGCGGCGATGTTGAACTGAATCCTGGCCCGTCTAAACCTGCTGCCGCTAAGGCAAGCAGTAATGATGGGAATGCTCAGGGACCACGACGCGTTCTACGAATGAAGCAAGCGCTGTTTTGATGGATGGTAACTCCTCTGTGGAGCAACTCCTTTCTAAACTCCTCAACGGTCAAAATCAAATCGCCAAAGATATCCTCGACATTAAAAATTTTCACCATACTGTCAACGCTAGATTGGATTCTCTAGATTCGCGTGTTTCGGCCCTTGAATCGTCTCATGTCATCTCTGCACCGGTTGCTTCATCGGTACCATTTAGCAGTGAGTTTGCAGCTTTGACACAGGCGGTTAATGAACTAAGATAAAAGAAATGATGACCTTGAAAATGGCATGAGACGCAACAACTTAATCCTGCATGGCTTGAATGAAGAGGACGAAGAAAATAGCGACAGTCTCCGGGCTAGGGTATCGCAAGTACTCAGTGATACCTTGCTCATAGACTGTCCTACCATTGAACGTTGCCATAGGTTAGGTCGGTCGCGAGTCAATCATGTTCGGCCCGTCATTACGAAGCTTCTAGACATCCGCGATAAAATGAAAGTGAAGAACGTCTCAAAGTTCAAAGGATCCGACTTGTACGTTACGGAAGATTAATCCCAAAGTGTGCGCTCTGTCCGAAAAAAGCTCTGGGATGCTTCTGCTTCATTTCGTAATAGCGGTTCCGAAGTACGTTTGCGCTTCGATAAACTTTTTATTGATGACATTCAGTATACCCTAGACGCAACTTCTAACACGCTTGTTAAAGTACCCTCCCGTCAATCTTCACGTCACCGGGCACCCGTTCCTAGATCTTCGTCCCCTCCCTGACTACCCCATCTCCATGTAATGACCAAATAATCTTGAATGTCAATGCAAGAAGTCTACTCAATAAATTTCCTAGCTTTGTCTTTCTGGTATCCACGTTTTCCCCGCACATAGTAGGTGTAACTGAATCTTGGCTGCATGAAGGCGTTTACGACACTGAGATAACTCCACCCGGGTACGTTCTAGTTCGTAATGATCGACAGAACGGCAAATGTGGGGGTGTGGCTTTACACTTTCCGTCGGACTTGAAGTTCTCTGTTTTGCCTGTGCCTTTAGATGTTGAATCGGTGTGGTGCAAGCTTTACTTAAACAAGCATCATCTCCTGGTTGGTGTCTGCTACCGCCCGCCTGGCACCTCCGTCGATCATATACGCAATCTTAATAGTTATATTTATAACCACAATTTCGATTCATCTAATATTATCTGTATGGGAGATTTCAATGCTACCGGAATTCATTGGCCTTCTCTGACACCTTCCGGTCGAGAACCTGGCCTTGGCCGAGAGCTAATCAATTTTTCGTTGTCACATGACTTGGTGCAGTTGGTTAGTGATGCAACTCGACTGGACGCACTTCTCGACGTAATGTTTGTAAACTCTAACATTGCGGAAGCTGGATTTATATGTGAAACTACCGAAGGTATATCGGATCATAAGGCGGTTATCGTGACCCTGTCTTATCCTGTGCTCAAAACCTTCTATTCGTTCACAACATCCCCGGATTTTAATCGTGCTAACGATACTTCGATCTTGGATGCCCTTGCTGAAGCTTTTTCACTGTTCGAATCCATGAGCACCAACTGTGACGTTGATGCTCTTGTGACGTACTTTGAAAACGTTGTAAAATCTTGTATTCATCATTTTGTTCCAATAAAAACTAAAAAAACGAATAAGAAACTTCCTTGGATGAACAGAAATATTCTTCACCTATCTCGCCGTGTACGCAGGCTGAGGCGTAGAAAGAACCTTGGTAAGCCCGATAGTGTGAACGAGTTCCAGAAAGCTAAAAAACCACTTGCCGCAATGATGGCTTCTGCAAAGGATTATTTTTTTGGCACACAATTACACGCTTTACTCAAAAGTAATCCTCGTAAATTCTGGACATCAGTTCAGCCTAGTAGCTGCTCTTTCTACTAATTCCTGATTAACGATGAAACCATTAGTGATGACCAGAACATCCATCTCCCGTGCGTTTAACACTTACTTCCACTCTGTATTTTCCGTTGATAATCATGTTACCCCTGCCTTTAACTCTCCTTCCGATATCGGCCCAATTTCTGATGTAACTATCAGTCATGCTGGTGTGTTGAATCTCATTCTGAATTTAATACGTTTACAATACGTTTATTTCATCATCATTACATGATGACAGGGGCCCGCAGTAAAAGCTGCAAAAGCTCAAAAGAAAGCTCCAGTAAACGCTCCAAAAAAAACAGCTTGACTGAAGCTGCTGATCCCTAACTTGGCGAACAGCAAGGATCAAGATGAGAAAAAGAAAATACAACCAAATGTACATAACACCAATACACAGGAACACTGGGATAACATTTCTAAGCCTTGTTACAACCTACTATAGAAAAGTAAAAGAAAAAGAAAAAAAAACATGAAGAAAGAAGATGCACAGTGGAACAAAAAGTTAGGAATAAAAAGAACAGAACACATTCAAACGAAGTACACTTTTTCAAAGTACACATATTCAAAGGAAGTACACAAAGGAAGTACACAAAGAGATAACATAAATTATGAAAGAAAAAATGATAATAACTCTCTTTTTGTGAATCTTTTAAGGGGTGTGTTTTTAGCTGCGAAGCTATTGAGCACTCGCGGAAGCTTGTTTTCCAGGGTTTGCGTGCCATAACTTGTTCGGTATGTTTGAACGTTATATGTATCTGTATTTCTTGTTCTGTTTATATGTTTTCGCGGCTCTAGCAAAGCAATCTTACGAAGTATAAATGTACTATATTTAATTTCACGCTTGAACGAATGACACAGACGATAGTCATATAATTTAGTTACAGGCACAATTTTGTGCTTGGGAAAAAGTTCGGTTGTTGTGTGCCACCGAGGAAGGTTTTCCATTACGCGTAAGAAGCTCTTTTGTAGGACATGCAATTTGTGTATGTTTTCTTGTGTCGTAGTGCCCCAAACTAAGTGACAGTAGTTTAGGTGAGAATAAAATAAAGACTGGTAGATTAGGATCATCACGTTCGGCGGCAGCATCTCGCGGTTTCTGTAACAATGCCTATTACCTGCGACAGTGTGCTACCAAGATAGGTTACATGGTCGTCCCAGGACAGTTTTTGATTTATCATAACGCCTAATGTTTTAATCGATGGCACTATTTCTAGGGGAGTACGCTGAAAACATATATCTCTTGTTAATGTGATTTTTTTGTTTTTTCCTCTAAAGATGACTACTTTCGTTTTTGAACTATTTATCTGTAATGCGTTCTTTCGTGTCCAGTAATCAAGTTTGTCTAGTGCGTCATTTGCTTGTTCTGTCAATTCGCCTATATTATCTCCAGCTAGAAATATGCTCGTGTCGTCTGCGTAACATAGAATTTTTGCGAAGGGTATAGCATGCACAATATCATTGATAAACATGTTAAAACGAAACGGGCCCAAAATACTGCCTTGTGGGACGCCACACTGAACAGGCCGCGTATCGGATAAGAATCCGTTTACAACAACTGCCTGCCTACGGAATTCAAGGTAAGATTTTACAAATGCAGATGCATGTCCACGAAATCCGCAACGATCTAACTTGCGTAGCAACAGTTCATGGTTTATGAGGTCAAAAGCCTTCGTAAAGTCGACATAGATGCCAATAACAATTTTGTTTTTGTCAAGCTCCTTTAGAATGTGTTCTTTTTGTTCCAGTAACGCAAGCTCTGTCGAACAGTGTTTTCTGAAACCAAACTGCGAATCGCTAATTAGGGAATGCTTAGATTCAAAGTTCACGAAGCGCTTATGAATAACTTTTTCAAACAACTTTGAAAATATTGGTAGTAGTATAGATATTGGACTGTAATTTCCCAAATTATTTCTGTCACCCTTTTTATAAATTACTGATACACGCGCAAGTTGCATACCACGAGGAAACACTGCATTAGTGATACATTTGTTGAGAATGTGCGTTATGTACGGCGAAATTATGTCAAAAATAAACTTAATTGGTTTGACTTTGAATCCATCAATGTCACAAGATGTCGTGTTGTTTAGCGTGTTGAATGTGCCCATCACCTCGGCTTCATCAACAGGGCTAAGAAATAGAGTATCTTCAATCGAAGTAATGTTTCGGAGGTCATTGAACAGTTTGGCTTCACTAGAAACGCTTACAAAGTGGCGATTAAACTCATTGGCAAGTTCCTGGCCGGATATGGCTTCCCCGTTCAGTACGAGTGCGGAAAGTTCTTTTTCACAACTTTGTTTTCCTAGAAGATAGTTTAGCTTTTTCCACGTTAAATCAGTGCGACCCTGGCACGCAACAAACTGATTTGCATAATAATCTGCTCTAACTTTTTTAAGTTCCTTGTTCAGGCGATTACGGATATTCTTAAAGATACGCAAGTCATTCACATATTTAGTCTTGATAAACTTGTGATACAAAGTGTTTTTCGACCTAATCTTAGTAAGCAGTTCTTGTGTGATCCATGGCTTCCGAGTTCGGTGGTTTTTCTTCAAAACTTTGAATGGAAAACTTGCTTTGTAAATTGGCTTCAGAACATGTATTAACTTGTCGTACGCTATTTCAGTATTATTTTCCTCCACAATAAAATCCCAGTTTACTTCCGCTACATTTTGCCTAAATATAGAAAGAGCATTTTCAGTTATAGGTTGAAAAGTGCGGGTATTGCTAATATGTTTTCTGGACTCTTTTATAAAACATAAATCGGCAAATGGTCACTAATATCGGCGCTAATTACTCCAGATTTTACCCTTGCCCTGTCTATGTTCGTAATAAACAGATCTAGTAACGTGGAAGAATTTTGCGTGATGCGGGTTGGTAAATCAATTACATTTGAAAACCCATTTGCCTGTAATAACAAGTCAAAATTCCTTTTCGAAATATCATTACTTAACATGTTAATGTTTATGTCCCCTCCACATGCTAGGTCTAATCGCTTTTCGCGGGAGTATGAAAGAAGAGATTCAAAGAAACTAATAAAGGCTGTAACTGAGCCCTGTGGAGGACGATAACAAACTACAAAAAGGGTGCTTCCTGAACATACAGATAACACTTCATAGTCAACCGTGCATACTGTAAATACCGGTAGCAAGTCCGCTTCCCAAATATTCCTAAACAGCATGCAAACACCACCCCCACGACAATTATCGCGGTTTAAGAAAAATGTTTGGTACGTAAGAAGACGGATAAGATCACAATTATTTTTCGACCAAGTTTCAGTTACCATAATTACATCCAAAGATGTATCTAACTGCTCCAAAAATAAAGTTAGGTGCATTTCTTTATTTCTGATTGACTGTGCGTTAAAATGAACAGATTTGAAAGACTTTGCAAAGGCTGGACCAAGAATTTTTGAAAACTGATCCGGATTCACGTAGGACTTATGAAAAACAGGTGCCATCTGGTGTTTCTTTTACACACAAAAATCTAGAAGTAGTCAGACATCTAGGTAAGCTTAGCAACATCGCGGAAGTCCGAGGTTTCGCTGGATGCCTCTCAGTCTTTCTCACCAGGATTTTGTTGTTTCTATGCCAGACGTACTTGTAGTCGTTTACTTTTGCCCAGTCTTTTTTTTACTTCCTTCAACAGCGCTTTGCTGCGTTTTGTGAGGTTTTCCAGCACGCGACCTTCTGTGTCCATTTCCGAAATTTTAAGCCTGTTGTCTCACCATGCTTCTCTGACGTGAAGTTTCGTGAAACGGCAAATAATTGCGGGAACCTTATCTGGCTTGGATGGTAAACGGTGAATCGCAGCCACATCGTCAGATGATAGCTCAGGAAGCTCGCTTTGGACAGCTAACTCATTTATCTTGCCAACAAGATCTTCTTGTTCAGTCTGTGGTATTCCATGAAATTCAAAATTGTACCTTCGGTTACGCCATTCAAGGTCGTCAAGCTGACGGTTTAGCGATTCAAGTTTTTTGTCTTCCATTTCGAGTTTTTCAATCCTGGTTCGTAGTTCTTTGATGTTGCGCTCATTTTCTTCGGTGCGTTTTATTACGTCCGTCATCTGATCGGACATGAACTGCACAGATTCTTCTATCTCATCAACGGTTTCTTTCAGGGGCATCAAAACATCGAGCTTTTGATTGATCGCCTGCAGCATTAAAAACACATCTCGTACGCTAGGTTCGTCATCGTTTTTTTCCGGTTGCATGCGAGTTTTTGAAGGCCTGCACTTTAAACATTTCCAACTTCTGCGATACGCATCCCCCTTGGACTTCAATGTTGCGTCAGACACACCCGCACATTTTCCCGTATGATACGAGAGCTTACACAGAGTGCACACTATGCCATCGCTAGCACACTCTAGTAACGTTTCACACTCAGGGCATTCAATACTGTCAGACATAGCACTTTATGGCGGCAGCAGCGACAAACATGAGCATAGGCAAGAGCTAAGTGAGACAGTTCACAAACCTGTAACGGTACAGGGCGATAGGTTAGGGCGATGTTCCAGTAGTCACCGCTGCCGCCAAAGTGATGCTCGGGCGAAGAAGAGGTCCCTTTATAGGTTGCGATGACCGCGCCAAGTGCAGATTGCGGCAGGTCCCGTGTCGATGAAAATCAGCAATTTGTTGTCCCTTCGGTTGTCGGTCACGTGGTTGTTATCGGCCCAAGTGCGGCAATTTTGCTGTAACGGTACAGGGCAATAGGTTAGGGCGATGTTCCAGTAGTCACCGCTGCCGCCAAAGTGATGCTCGGGCGAAGAAGAGGTCCCTTTATAGGTTGCGATGACCGCGCCAAGTGCAGATTGCGGCAGGTCCCGTGTCGATGAAAATCAGCAATTTGTTGTCCCTCCGGTTGTCGGTGACGTGGTTGTTATCGGCCCAAGTGCGGCAATTTTGCTGTAACGGTACAGGGCGATAGGTTAGGGCGATGTTCCAGTAGTCACCGCTGCCGCTAAAGTTAGACGCAAAAAAGGGAGACGGCCCCGATGGTATTCCAAACTCCTTTTTAATTCGGTATGCGTTATGGCCATCTCTGTACCTTACCATTATATTTCAGAAGTGTTTGTCCTCAGGTATTTTTCCCGGTGCCTGGAAATTGGCCAAGGTTCGGCCGATTTATAGGTCTGATGATAAGCAGCTTTTGCCAAACTATCGTCCCATCTCGCTGACACCACATTCCGGCAAGTTGTTGGAGCACATCATTTATAAACATATAATCGACTTTCTTGAGGCTAGCAATGTTTTATCCAATCTGCAGTATGGCTTCCGAAGGGGATTCGCCACTTTAACTCAATTGACAGAATTTACCCATGACATTTTTTCAAGCCTTGACTGCGGCCACCAGGTCGTCGTAATATTCATTGACTTCGCAAAACCTTTCGACACTGTTCCGCATTCTAAGTTGCCTAATAAACTCGGTGCCATCCTAAAAAACTCCAGTCCAGCAGACCTAATTGCCAATTTTCTGTTTAATCGCTCCCAATACATTGGCTTTAACTGTGGCAATTCACCTCTAATTAAAGTCACATCAAGGGTACCACAAGGGTCCGTTCTTGGTCCTTTGTTATTTTTTTATTTTTATTAATGACTTGCACAATCAATTACCTGTAAATTACGCCTTTACGCCGATGACTGTGTTTTGTATAACACCATTAACTCTGTTGAAGATCATTATCTTCTTAGTGATTCCTTTAGTGCCTTTTGCTCTTGGTTTGATACATGCCAAATGACTATCAATTTCCGCAAAACTGTCTCAATTTCCTTCCCCACCAGAACGCAGACTTCCGTTTTCAACTGTTCTTTTAATGACCTAATGCTCCAAAGGGTTTCAGATAATAAATACCTTGGCGTGATTTTCACTACTAACCTCTCCTGGTCTAAACATATCAATTCAGTCTGCACCAAATCTCTTAAAAAACTAGGTTATATAAGACGTACTCTCGGAACATCCCCACAGGAAACTAAATTACTAATGTACAAAACACTAATTCGTCCAGTTCTTCGTTATGCCTCTATCGTTTGGTGTCCGTACAAAAAAGGAGAAAAAAAAAACAAATTGAATTCGTGCAAAAAAAAGCAATCCGTTTCATTTGTCGCCGCTATGACCGCAATTTTTCGCCTACATCCGCCCTTATAACTTTAAATCTTGCCTCACTCTCTACGCGACGCGATATCGATTCGCTCAAATTCTTGCATGGTATCGTTCACTCAGTTAATCGCCTTTCCGATAACAGCTATCTTGCGTATGCTATGCCAACCGCAACTCGAAATAATCATGCCCTAAACCTCGCCCCATTTCAGGCACACACCAATGTATTCAAATTTAGTTTTTTAAATGCGGAGCATTTTCTTAGGCTCTCCTGGTCCTCCGTCGTTGATGGCGGCGCCGTCCGCACGCTCACTGCGCATGCGCAACTCTCCTCCTTACTCCCACAGCTCCGCGATACTACACATAAAAAAAAGAAATAGTTAGCGGCGCCCGGTTTCGATCCCACGACTCTCTGGCCGCAACGGGAGGTACGCGGTGCTCTTCCCATTACGAGACAGGAGCAAGTGCTACGAACGCGCCTTATGTCCTTGACTCATTCAAACTACGTCAAGAAGCTACTGATACAACGAAGGCACACCAAGCTGAACGTCAACGGAAACGACGAACTGAAAACTTTAGAGGGGGATGCTGAATTTCCCGTGGGAAAGCTGTGGCGGGAAGCGCCACGCGCCTTGCAGCTCAACCAGCCCCGTCCGCAGCGCCTCTGATGCTGATTGTGGCAGGATGCCCCTAGGGATTGGCCAACCAAAGAATCCATCACGAGATAGGTTCGCGTTCAACCACCATCGTCATCTTCCCGTACGGGAACCGCCGAAGAAGAAGAAGAACGAGAAGACAAAGCTGCGAAGAGGAGGGCGTGTACATTGCTCTCAGCCGGTGCACCAATGTCAACAACCTTTACCTCACCAAAGCTGACGGAGACTACCGATTCCACCACAGAGACAACATCGACAAGAACATGATGGACGAGTTCCGGCGCCTCGAGAACCACCGCCTACTCACCGTAACACAACAGCACTTGCGTGCCTTTGCCACCGGTGTGGACCCGGACGCGGAATTCCCTCTGGCGCTAGTAAAAACCAGATCACTCAACATAACGGCAACACAATGGAACCACACGGAACCGCCGCGATGCTTCGCATCCTCATCAGGGTTCCCCACGGGAAGATCGTGTAATTTTTTTCAAGAACGACAGAACAGGGGAATTTACTGCCGGGTGAGATTAGGAGCGCACCGATAAATGAATTTCTGCCTTTTCTTGAAAGTCGTGTCTAGCAGTAGTTTCTTGCTTTTTTGTGTTGGTATGTGGGCCCCGTCCTGCAGTGCCCATACATTAGATGTATAGCGATTTTTCTGTGTACATTGGCATCGGGATTTTGTTCTGAATGGAATTGCTATGTGTGTAGGTATGTATAGTTTATTTTTTTGTTCCCTGAAGTGTTGCATTTGTAATCACTGCTCTGTATTTCAACCACTCCTGCTATAGCCTTTAAAGGGCTACAGTATGTGAAAATAAATAATAAATAAATAACTAAATAAATAAATAAATGTGCAAGTTCATATGGATGAACAATAAATGCTCATGTGAAGGTACATTTCACTTTCGTGTTTTACCGATTCGTATGAAAGAAGCATGAACCACATTTTTTTTGTTATTTCCTTGCGTGCGTTCCGGAGAGTGGCTGGAACCATCGACGCCTCATACGCGAAAGTTCCAGCATTTTCCACGGGCGAATACAAACGAAATTGGACAAATCGAACGACTGGGTAACCAGAATTAGGCGTGTTGAAGAACCAAGGCGGGGACCGCGGGACGTGGGTGATTCGTTTTAATGGCGGATGGGATGGTATAATGATGGTGATTGCAGGAGGCAGCTGCCAAGCTACCTCTTCTTCCTCTAATATTTTTAACATCCTCCCGGCCGGCCAATAAATAAAGGAACGGTCACTTAATGTCGGGAGTCACTTTTCAGTGGTTATCCAGCTCTCCTGCCTTATCTGTAGCCAACATCAAAAACACTCTTGCCCAATTTCCCTAACCGGTCCGTGTTAATCAGAAAAGACGTCAGGTCCGTGTTAGCCGCCCACTGAGAGTTCAATCTTCTGCTTCCACCTATGTTTCCACCTTCTGTGGCACCTGCGTTTTGAGGAGTTGGGCCAGGGCACGCGGCTTGTCTTGACCGTCGTCTTTCCTGGATGAGCTGGCAGTGTTCGTGCGTGCTTCATGTGGCATGAGCGTAGGATCGTTTGTCGTTTCGAGGAATTGACGCGCTGCCTGACTCTTTCCATGTGTACGATTCTTCTTCGTGATGCTTCTCTTTTCCTTTTCGTTTTACCGATCAGTCGGCCTTTCGTCACGTGCTTTGGTGAAGCCGCGTTTGGAGAATTTTCGCCAGCACATCGTAGGGCATTTCGGTTATGCCGTCTGCGCGGCTTTCGTTTGGACGTAGGGGTTTTCAGATCTTTGTTACTTTCTACCTTGGTAAGCGAAATGCCCTCTGAAGCCGTGCTGCTGTGATGACATCTATTAGGCGTCTCCATGGGTAAGCCAGAGTTTCTTTTGTGGTGTCGATAACTCTGCTGTGCTTTTGCGTTAACCTGTGGTTTGGCTGGTCCTTCATTAGGTCCTTCCGTGCGCCTTGATCTTCTTTTCTTGCAGCTAGAACCTTGCACACAAGACGGCTCTGCAGGTTCCTGTACAGCGTTCTCGGTGATCGGGTTCTTCGTCCTTTTTGTTGTCGGTAATCGGGAAATTTCATCGTTGGGGTTGCAGTCGTCTGAGAGAGCAACAGAATCAGGTGACTCCATTTCCTTATTCCATGAATTAATCTCTTTTTTGAAGGAAACAACTTCTTGACTGTGTTCCGGTTCATGATGAGGTTCTTTCAGAGGCGTCGTAAAATCACTGTTTTTGTTTAGGAGGTGACTGTTTTCGAAAGTCGTTTCGTTAATGTTTACGATATCATCCTGCTTTTTTAGGGCTATTGCAACAATGTCATCTGTAGAATACTTTTCCAATTCTGGGAACAACCGGTCCATTCTAAATTTTGTCAACAGGATGAGATCTTCGAATTCAAAGGCGGCTTCATATTCTTTTTCTAAATCATCCAGTTCGACATACTCTTCAATTTCACTGTCCAGTTTCTTTAGTATTTCATGTTTTTTCATTAGGCTTTTCTTGAGGGAAATTAGCTCACCCATTGATGGTATGTCGTCATTCATCCGTGATTTTATGTCGTTGATCAGTGTGGTGGTGGCGTTGCGGATTAGGCTTCTTCGTTCGCGAAGGGCCTCCATGTCGATGCTTGGCGTCGTTAAAATCGGTAGGTCGCCGAGAAGAGTCATGGTAGGCGAGAAACCTAAGCCGTTCCTTTCGTTGGTCCCGGCAGGCGTCCGTTAAGTCGGTAGCGGTGGTGAGGGCGCCTGATCGTTAGTCGCTTGGCAAGCCCTCAGTTGTACGCCTGCTGTCCGTGGTCAGTGATCACAGTCCAGTCCCATCGTGGCCCTGTAACTCACGTCATCGTTGATGGCGGTCCGCACACTCCGTTCTTCAACTGTGTAGATCTTCCCATCCTGGTCACGGCACCATTTTGTTGAAGAACCAAGGCGGGGACCGCGGGACGTGGGTGATTCGTTTTAATGGCGGATGGGATGGTATAATGATGGTGATTGCAGGAGGCAGCTGCCAAGCTACCTCTTCTTCCTCTAATATTTTTAACAAGGCGCTTTACAATGATGTGAAAGATCTGTACGATACTTTTAAACACCGTACGCTCAAGGCTGTGACACAGCCCCCAGTTTCAGAATATTATGCAAAAACTCACAAAGTCTTACGTACGCGTCCTTCACACTTAGCGACTAATAGTTGCAGTTCGTACCAATACAAAATCAAGTTCAATAAAATTCGTTGAAATAACACTAATACTTGTACATAGCTTACGTACAATACAAGGGTTTGGCACAGATTCCTCAACAAATAAACGGCTTAGGTACAAATAACAAGTTCAAGAACAATACAATGCAGATTCAATACTATACAATACAGTTCATGAAAGAGCAATGCCGATATCTAACTGAGAACGCACAAAAGCTAGTGCACATTACGAGGGTGATTACAAGTTGGAAACTTGTGAGAAACAGAGAGTGAAATCTAGCACCAAAGTCGCGTAGGCTCACATAAAATGAGTGTCAATCAGTACCCAGAAGCACATATACAATGTACAGTGCTCACGGATTGAAACGCGACACTGCGAGCGCGTGGCCGCCGGTACATGCAGCGCCGCCCATGGACGTCCGTGGAAGCTAGGTGTTGCATTATGGTATACCGCGAGGATGAGAGCGCCTTGACCAAGGAGGTTAAATTTTTTTAGATGAAACGCATCTCATTCACTTGCCTTGTCCCTGCATCCGGCGTTTCGTCGTCGGCGTCCGCCCCTCCCCCATTCTCCTCTCCGCGCCAGCTGCGCTCTCCGCCGCTCACCCCCTCTCCTCTGCGATAGCGAACACTCTCTCGCGAGGGGCATTGGATTGGATTCGATTGGATTGGCTTGGCTTGGCTTGGCTTGGCTTGAATTGGATTGGATTGGATTAGATTAAAGTGGATTGTGTTGGATTGTGTTGCGTCATAGCCGCAGCAGACGCACTGGCGCCGGCGCGTCCCCTCACCGTTATGCGCGCTATAAAACGCGGTGCCTGCGCCGCTCCGCTCCATCGTTCCAGCGCCGTTCCTCCGCTGTCCAACGCTGCAACATGAACCCCCATGCGTCGCATCTACACAGGGGTTCCCGCGAGGGGAGGTGGGAGTTTTTGTAACCTCCTTGGGCGCGACCGAACTTTCGCCGATGGCTGGGGAGACATCCGCTGTCGTCTTCGTATTCTTGTGCCGAAATAGTCTTGCTTTCAACCGTGTTAATTGTTTTTTTTTTCGTCTGGGCTTTTCGCCTCGCCTGAGAGCCCACTCTCGCTGGGTGACGTCATCACCGCGAAATGATGCCTCGCCGCAGGAACCACTAGGCTTACCGCCGTGGGCAACGCGGCCGGGACTGCGTTCGCTGATTAAACGGCAGCAGATGGATGGATCTTCATGCGGGTGGTCCCCTCAGGCGGATCTCGACCTTAGGAAGCTTGACCGATGATAAGGAACAGCTGAAACAAAGGATTGTCGGCGCTAGCGCAGGAAAATCACAGAGCTCATGCGAAGGATGACAGCTCCGTTCGGCCCCCTAGCACGTGCCGTTGCAGTGTGGGCATGTTGGTAGATATATTGTGGGGTGTATGATGTGCAGGAAGCTAAGGTTGCGGTATGTGTTTGTCTGTATATTGCCGTCACGCTACAGCCTCCTCTCGGGTGAGCTTCTGGTGCGGTGGTGGCTAGGCACATCTGGCAAGGCAGATGAAGCGTGCATGGTAGAAGTGTGCACGCGCACGTGCAGAAGTGCACGGTACTGCTGCTGAGCTCTGGGTCACGGAGCGACTGGTGCGATGCCAGGAGGGTCCATGCTGGGGCTGTAGCGTGTACTCGCTCGTTTCCGTTGAGCCCTGCGTGGCATGGCGTCCAGTTGGGTTTAGGGTATCTTTGTGATTTTTTAGTAGCCGGAGGGCGGATGTCCAGATGCGGCCGTTGCCCTAGTTTCTGCATGCCTGTTGGCAGTCTGTAATTATGTGAAGTGGTTTATTCAAAGTTGGAGAAATTATCGCCACTGCGATGGCCATTTCTTCGGCTTCAACGATGTTTTTAGTTTTTACGGTGCAGTGCGAACGACAACCCCTGAGCCGTCAATGACGCTAACCACTGTGGCTGGATGGGATGCGTTGTGGGCCGCGTCTGTGAATCGCACATGCGGGTGGTCACAGTACTTCCCTTGCAGGAATTGTACCCGTGCTTTTCTGCGCTGTGCGTGATGCTCAGGGTGCATGTTTCGCGGGAGCGGAGCAACCTTGGTGAGGATGCGGATGTCCCTGGGGCTGAAGCACAGCTTCCGGGTGAGGGCGGCTGGCGTCCGCTCTCCTGTCGCCTAGCTGCCTCAGCACCGTGCGACCGGTCGACGTTTGCCTGAGTAGCTCTAGTTGGCTGACAAGGTGGGCATAAATGATCTCCCGCACATTGTTGTGCACCCCGAGCGCTTCCAGCTTGCTAGTGGCGGTGTCAAGAAGGAGGCCTAGCGCTTGCTTGTACGCCTTCCGCAAGAGTATGTCAAGTTGGTCCATTTCCCTCGGTTTCAGCGAGAGGTAAGGCATAGAGTACACCACGCGGCTGACAACCAGTGACTGCACTAACTTGATGACATCATCCTCTTTCATACCCTGGTGCCGGTTTGTGGCTCGACTTACCATACGCATGATTTGCGAGGTAGTGTGGTTGAGGCGCTGGATGGTTAGCGTTCCTCCTCCGTCTTGCTGGATGTTAAGTCCCGGTATGCGGATGGTTGGGACTACGGGGATGTCGCTACCCTGGAGCTTTATTTGTATTGTGGTGGGTTCCAGGGGCTTACCACGTGCCTTGCGCTTCAATATTGTCAAGGCACACCTAGCCGGCCAATGCCCCATACTGCCATGGCTCATCACCGAAGACGACGAGGATGACGAAGAAGTGGCTTGGTCCAAGCGCGCGCTGTTATGGAAGCATTGTAAATTCTGTGAATAGATTGTTCCTCATCCTTCAACCATCGTTCGAGTCATTGGCTCTGCCGCCACGTTACATTTTGTGGAGAGTTTGGGTCGTCATCCCCGTCCTGGCCCCAGCTTCGCACCTCATCGTGATTGGTGGAATCCTCTAGTGTGCGTGAACCGCGTCGGGCAGCCCCAGCCCCGCCGCTACAACTCGACGACGTCCCCCCGGCCCTGTGTCCCCAGCCCATGAAGAGCCGATCCGACGACGACGTGTTCCCAGCCTTGTTGTCCGACGTGGTAGCAAGCTCTCATCGGTTCGTCATTCCTTTGTGGACGTCGCTGCTGCAGGCCGGAGCTTACCAAACCCATCCCTTACATCCGTGGTGGCAAAAGCTTCACTGTATATTCTCATCACATCGTTCACCTTCACCGAGCACATCATGCTACTGCGGCCTCGATCTGGACGGTCGCCTTCGAGGAAATGGGTATGTTAAGCCATCAAAGACGATGAAGACAGCAGCCGCATGTAGCGTCACCAACAAGCATCTGCGACAACGACGAAGCTGGGTGGGGCACGCTGCCTGGCTTGCATTTTGCGCGTTGCTCACCATCGTCACCGCGCTGCAGCTTCGACCGGGACGGTCGCCCTCGACCGGGGGGTAATGTCACGGGACACCTAGGCGGCCAATGCCCTATACTGCCACGGCTCATCGCAGAAGAAGACGACGACAATGACGACGACGACGAAGTAGTGGCTTGGTCCCAGCGCGCGCTGTTATGGCAGCATTGCAAATTCTGTGAATAGATTGTTCCTCATCCTTCAGCCATCGTTCGAGTCATTGGCTCTGCCGCCACGTTTCAATATGATGAGGTCGGACTTTTCTCTGCGGAGCATTGATGACGTCTCCTATTTGAACGAACGCTGTACGCGCCGTTAGAAAGTTACGCACCTAATTGTACACACGCTCTCCAGGGGATACTGATTCCAAGCCACGCAAGATGGCGCTGTGCGTCACTGAAATGCTTTGGTGAGATCCAGCGCAAGAATCGCAGCAGTATCAAGTCGAGTTGAAGGGGTGAGGGTCACCGCGCTGGAAGCATGTACGAACAGGAACGTGCACCCGTTCTGGTTAGGGGAGACTAAC
This sequence comes from Haemaphysalis longicornis, assembly GCF_048455015.1. NCBI lineage: Eukaryota > Metazoa > Arthropoda > Arachnida > Ixodida > Ixodidae > Haemaphysalis > Haemaphysalis longicornis. Next base: position 163,547,957 of record NW_027526460.1, read on the forward strand.
TTCAGCGCCAAGTGGAATACATGCCTGGATGACTACACCATGGATACATTCCGTATAAGTTGCCTTAACAAGAAGGGTGCTAATCAACCTGCATCGATCAGGTCTTCACAAACTTCGGCACTTCTCAAATCAATCAACCGTGTAAGCTACTGCCGGTCTACCATAGCGATCACGAGGCACTACCACTGAATACGAAGCGAACGCCTACGTCTACACCACACACAACACGACGATGTACCGACCACCACAGGCAATGGAAGTGGTCACCGAGGGGGAAGAGAAGTTATTTGAGGTCTTCAATGGAGAGGAAGGTTACTCACCTACACTCGATGGTGAGTAATAAATACACCTCTAACTCAACGGTGTTAGTGTCGTAGGAAGTTTTAATGCAGACATAGCGTTCAATATGTAAGGATTAGGACCTACGCATTGCAGTGAGTTTCCCCATAGCAATAAACAAGTAATAAAGGTCATTGCGGCAGCAAAGAAGAAGCAAGTCGGCTGAAATCGTGTACTTGAACAGTTGTGACGGTCGTGAGAGAGAGACAGAAACACTATATTGAGCGTTCTGTGGTCTAAGGGTCTGTAGTGGCCCCCAGCTTGTGCCGAGTGGCGACTTCGGTAGCTCTGTTAACCACAGCGGTTTGCACCTCTTGGTCTGAGCTCCCCAGCACCTGCTCCAACTGCTCTTCACAAGTAATTGAAGGAAATGGGTGTTTGGAACATTCCCACAGGATGCAGGGAAGGGTGGCCAGGGACCCGCATGCGGGGCATTCTGGAGAGGGGTATAGAGAAGGGTGGGTAAGGTTCAGTTTTGCGGGTTAGGAGAGGTGTTCGTCTGCAGAAGACGCCACGTGTGTTCTTGGGAAAGGTCGAGTTGGATATGGGCGGGAGGGTATCTACGGCGGAAAAGGCGGTGATGGGTAGTATTTCACTGAACGTGGCTAGTCGGTCCCTGGAAGATCTGGCCCAGTGGTAGGGAACGTATCTGGCACCGGCTCAGATCGTAAGCCCTCCAGCGGCGTTGTGGGCAGCCTCATTTACCTCGAGATCAGCGTGTTTCGGAGTCTAGATAAGCTCTACTGGGGAATTGGGTGGATTTTGTTGCAGAATGTTGAAGGCCAGCGTTGATATTAGGCCGACAGCGAAATTTTTAACAGCCGTTTTAGAATCAGAGATGATGGATGGGGTTGGCCTCATCGAGAGCGCTAACGCAATGGCCGCCTCTTCCGCCGTGGCTGGGTGGGGAGAGTTAACGGTCAGGGAGGTAAGTGCGGGGGTTATTGAGGTCATTAATTACAGCGATGGCGTAGGCATTGTAGTGCCTATATTCGGCCGCATCCACATATACTACATCGGGTCGGACCGGGCGACGTTTGTGTAGAGCTCGTACCCTTTGCTCTCTACGGCCCGCGTTGTGAATAGGATGCATGTTACGAGGGACTGGTGGCGTACAGCTTTGTTGCGTGCAGCTTCGTTACCTTCAAGTCTTGCGCGTTAGTATGAGCTTCCTCGCATTTTGTTTTCCCCTGGAAACACACTGCTAAAAATTCCCCCGCACCTCCCCGAGGGGGATTGTGAGGATGCAGAAATGCATTGGGTGCACCGATGAGTGTGGTGCGATTAATGGCGAAGACAGAGGCGAGAGTGTGAGCGTAATCATTTATTTTTTTCTTTTCCCACACCCGTCATTCCCGCTTCGTTATAGAGAAGCGTCTTCGAGACCGCGTTGAGCGCAACCGCCAACTGCAGAGGATCGTTCACGTCAAAGTCGTCGGGAATCGTTTCGAACCCACCGTCAACATCATCGACGTCGTCTTCCTGCGGTTCCTCTCGTTCGCCGCCGTCATCGAAGTGATCGAGCCGACTCCAATCGACCCGAACGTTGATGGCGCGATACAGCGGGGTGTGTTCCAGGTGCTTGAGCCAAGCCAGGATGTTGCCGCGCTTCACCAACCCGCGCTTGTACGTTGCCGGACTCATCAGCCTCCGCTTGATGTGAACGTCGAACGCAACGTCCTCGGGTGCCATGCGAGGAAGGCACCGCACAACCTTCGATACGTCAATGGGCACGTTCACCGCCTGTCCCTTGATTCCAAACTGCCCGTTGCCTCGAGTCAGCCGCCTGATGCTCATGAAGGGGAGTCGAGGCGCGATGAGCCGCTCTTCGACCGGGCTCAGATCGGGAAGATGCGCCGGCCGAGGAGGATAACGGTAGCCAAAACTCACGCAGCCCTCCTCTTCGCAGCTTTGTCTTCTTCTCCTTCTTCTTCAGCGGTTCCCGTACGGGAAGATGACGATGGTGGTTGAACGCGAAGCTATCTCGTGATGGATTGTTTGGTTGGCCAATCCCTAGGGGCATCATGCCACAATCATCATCAGACGCGCTGCGGACGCCGGCCAAGGGACGCACGACAACCCCTGTTACGAATGGGCCAGCGCCGCAGTACTTCCCCGCATCACTCCTCGGCTGTGCGGCGAAGCCACTCGTGCGCCTTCGAAAACAGGCGCAATCATGTCGGCAACAAGTTGCGACAAAGCCTCGTCAGACGCTTCGCTCTCTGCGCATTCGGCGGCTGCCTACGGCGGCTGAACTTCGGCGGCTGCCTGCGTGGCTCGTCTCCACGCTCTTCAAGGACAGAGGCCCCGGTGATCGCAACGGAGTCCTCCTCTCTCCCCTCTCTCGGACTCAACGTGCCCGAGGCTATGAACGGCTTACGAACTCTGGAAAGAGTGTTGTGCTTTTCCCACTTGTTTCGATTGACCGTTGTCGCTCTTGGGTATACGCCTCGAGCGCTGCCTGTAGGGGCGCCACTGAAATCCCCCTAGCGGCCCGTTTCGAAAGCAGTCGCGGGAGTTGCCGGCCCGCTCTCCACTGTCGCCGTTGCTTTTGAGGCACGTTCGCGGCTGATATTTTCCGTTTGTATGCGTTGGAAATACACATTTATGTGGACCAGTCAATCTGTTCGCGAACGTGGTGCATTTACGACAGTGTAAATGCTTCTGACGCGATCTTAATCTGGTACATTCGGGCCGCATAAGCGCCAGGTGTGTGTCACAAGCGTGCGTCACGAAACTGGCATATATGCATGGATCTGATTGTAATGCCACTGCCCTGAAATGTACTAACAATACCTCCGTAAGCAGCGTCCGTTCAGATGCTCATTCTACGGCTATACACTGCGGCGTAAATCGGTTTCGTGTAGTTCCATAATCTAGCGGAGCACTCATACCTGACAGCCCACCAGTTACGCTTCATATCTCGGGTATTGATCCCTACCCTGAACAAACCAATCTGGCAGAAATATCAGAGGAATTCCACGCAATAAGTAATATTCATAACGCAAAATTACATGCGGGAGTCAGCACAAAGAATTTACGGCTGTTCACGAATTTACGGCTGTCGTCTTGTCGCGAGGTGAGCTTCCCCAAACAGCCATCGGTTATACGCCTCGAGCGCTGCCTGTAGGGGCGCCACTGAAATCCCCCTAGCGGCCCGTTTCGAAAGCAGTCGCGGGAGTTGCCGGCCCGCTCACCACTGTCGCCGTTGCTTTTGAGGCACGTTCGCGGCTGATATTTTCCGTTTGTATGCGTTGGAAATACACATTTATGTGGACCAGTCAATCTGTTCGCGAACGTGGTGCATTTACGACAGTGTAAATGCTTCTGACGCGATCTTAATCTGGTACATTCGGGCCGCATAAGCGCCAGGTGTGTGTCACAAGCGTGCGTCACGAAACTGGCATATATGCATGGATCTGATTGTAATGCCACTGCCCTGAAATGTACTAACAATACCTCCGTAAGCAGCGTCCGTTCAGATGCTCATTCTACGGCTATACACTGCGACGTAAATCGGTTTCGTGTAGTTCCATAATCTAGCGGAGCACTCATACCTGACAGCCCACCAGTTACGCTTCATATCTCGGGTATTGATCCCTACCCTGAACAAACCAATCTGGCAGAAATATCAGAGGAATTCCACGCAATAAGTAATATTCATAACGCAAAATTACATGCGGGAGTCAGCACAAAGAATTTACGGCTGTTCACGAATTTACGGCTGTCGTCTTGTCGCGAGGTGAGCTTCCCCAAACAGCCATCGGTTATACATATATCTTCCGCTTTTATCCACGGCTGACTAAACGCTTTTTCGAAACATCGTCATATGACACAGGGAGCCTGCAGAATTTAGCACAAAAGTGAAATCAGGGGGCATTATCAGATACCACACTCAATCCAACGACACCTTTTATCGCTTGTGAACTTCCTTACTGTACTTCAAAAAATGTGCCCGCCGAGTGATCCCCTGTTCGGTAAAGTCGAAAAACAAAATAAAGGTGAACGTGCAGCTTGTGGGTTATTTACTAAAACGGCCTTTCCTTGATTTCGCTCCGCATTTTTACACAACGATAGCTAATCGCCCCCTCCTCCGTTCCCTGTCTTGGAAAACATCAGTGCATTTCGCATCTAGTTGGTCTAGTGAGTTCAACCTTGCTTAAGGTAAGACAAACGTCTCTAGGATTTGCGAAGCTGCACTTTTTTTTTCGTTCTCACACGAACTATTACATTGCTTCCGGACTTGTAAGACCATTTATTTTTCCTTGGTTTCATTAACTCTCCTTGGTCCGTTCTATCAGGTGGGAGTGGGCACATATTTAACGACCCAGTCACTTGGAATATACTTAACATGTTCGCGTGGTCTCTATTTCTATAAAAGGCACAAGTTATTGTTAGGTATTTTAGGTAATCACCTCCCCAAATGATATTTTTGGACGACGTATACATTAAAAACAAAACCGAATTCATTGTCCGCGCTGCAAAACGAAACCTACCTCTCACTGTGCCAATAACTGTGACAGGTCTAAACGAGGCGTCAGTAGAATTCACTTCCCAAGCAATAACGGACGTTGGACGTCCGAAATACAGCCGGACATCCAAGGCCCAGTTTGGACGGCCACTGTACGTCCATGTGTGGACGCAAAGTTTCGGGCGTACAGTGGACATCCAGAAACGGATGTACAAGTCCGAATGACATCCGCCAACGGACGTAAAAAGTTGCTATGAAGCATCAAATAACAGCGTAAATTGAATATAAAAGCAAAAACGAAAAAGCTACTGTGCTTTCCAATTAAAAAGATTTTGGAGGTTGGAAGTTTCATCAGCGTATTCTTAAAATTAAGCCTATTTTTTTAATTTTTTGAAGCACTTCACCAGCCCCAATGATTATCTCTTTGGGGAAGGATATATAATAATTGAGAAACGCTAACGAAACATGTGAAGCAAGTTCACTGTATTCATGTATGCCGTCTGCCCGGTAGTGCGCTAGCCTTGCGCGGTGTACTGTACTATTCGTTGTAAGAACATTAGCTTCTCGTTATGTGATTCTGGAAATTTTTACTGAACATCCAAAATACAGCCAATTTCGGACGTCCGGACGGAAGTGTTAAAACCGGACGTCAAGCGGACGTACATGGTACGTACATCGGCTCTTAAACGGATGTCATTCGGACGGCCGCTAGAGCCGGAATGGACGTACGGCGGACGGCCGACGGACGTCCGGTGGTTGCTTGGGTTGCGCCCGAGATATTCGAAGGTGACAGTGGTGATATGCCGCTGCCGTCGCCGACACGAAGAAGCGCGCAGTACCGCGTCCCCGCGGTTAGCTCTTGTTGGCGTTCGAGCACTCTAACAACTCTAATCAGGACGCAGCTGTTTTTTAAAATGTCCTAAACGTACTATTTGCTTACAGACATCCCAATAACACGATGTTTAGGGCGCGGAAAGGCAAAAAGAAGCGAAAGAGAACCAAAACGATGCCTGAGCCGCTATCAGCTGCGCTGCGGACATCCCGTAAGCGCCGCGGAGAAGCGGCGGCAGGCGGCGCAGCGATCGCGAAGCTCGAGGCCTATAAATAGAGCTGCCGAAGCGTTGTAAACCATTCCTGTTAGAGCAGCGAATCGATGTTGTCGCTGTGTTCGAGTCCTGTATTTTAACCTCGCCCGTCGGGGCATTGTTCTTTGGCTTCGCCTCACCTCTCGCTATGAAGTATACAGTTACGTTGGCCTATCAGCTCTGGACCTCTTCCCGGCTGCAGTCGGCCCCCGCCCGGTCGCAACAACTGGTTGGCAGCGGTCGGATGGCAACTTCGTAACACCTGAGGCCAGCGGTGCGAGACCCAACACCACGGACGTCAAGGCGGCTTCGGACGCAGAATTCACGGCGGTCAAGGGTGAGTGCGGGACTTTTCTTCACTGAGTTTTACCAGGCTTCTGAGGATAGCTGGTAGGGCGTGTTTTTGTCGCGTGGGTTATTTGCGCAAAACATTTTTGGAGCAGTGGGAAAGCAGTACTCTAGACCGGCCATGAATTTGAAAGCGTTGAAAAAACCGCAGTTGTTGGAGCTTGCAAAAGAGTTGCGCTTGGATGTTACGGACGCACTGAGAAAGCCAGAGCTGATACAGGCTATACTCGCTGTCGGGGCTGACGATGAGGAGCTGTCGGAATGCATTGAGCTGATCAATGGCAGGGAGACCGCGAAACGTCAGGCCGCCGAGGCAGAGGCTAAACGTCAGGCCGCCGAGGCAAAGGCTAAACGTCAGGCCGCCGAGGCAGAGGCTGAGGCTGAGCGTCAGCGTGAGAAGCTCGAAAGGCAGGAACGCGAGGAAAGAAAGCGAGTACAGGAGCTCGAGTGGCAGAGACAAGATCAGGAACGCAAGCTCAAGCACGAGGAAAAGATGCGATGGTATGACCTCGAGTTCGAGCGCCTTGAACAGGAAGCAAAGAGGCTCGAAAAAGAGAGACTCCAACGGGAGAACAAGAACCTAGAGCATGAGATTCACCTCGAGCAGGAAGAAGTGAAGCCTGAGTTGCTCGAAAAAGACCTCGTTGTCGTGGATAGAGAAACTGGCCACGTTAACGAAAAGAAAGTAGCAGACGCTCGGGAGCGCGAGTCGGAGGCGACGGTTGCTGCCCCGCAGCGCGTCAAGGTTGCGGAGAGAGATAACGACGGCGCATTAGCTCAGACTGTCGGCAGAGGGCAGTACGTGTCCACTGAGTGTGATAATGTGTCGACGTTTGTTTCGGAGATCTCGGCGGAGTGTTCGGAGGGTTCAAATACGCGGGAGGCCTTAGGAACGGCTAGCGGCGTGAACGTGAACATTTCGCGAGATAGTGAGGTTTCGCTGGAGTGCGTAGGCCATGAGGCTACCGAAAGGCAACACGAGCCCGCTGAAACGGAGGTTGTTTCTTCGGACGGCGGCAGTTCAGAAGAGACCTACGTTGTGGCAAAGCCTGCTGCCGAGGCAGCGAACGGTTTGCACGGTTCAGTTGGAAGTCGTGACAATCTCGCCACTGAGCAGGCCGATTCCGTTGTGCCACCAGCTCAGGTAGCTGACCTCGAGCGACGGCCAGCCGAGCTCGTAGAGATTCAGGTGTCGCGGGCGGCTGAGTCGTCTTTTGAGAATCAGACAGGGCAGCTTAGTTGTAGTGTAGTTCTGGCAGTGAGGAAGCATAACGGGAACACGCTTCGGGCTTCGCGTGCGGAGGCTGCCGCCGTAAGCGCGAGGGACGACGAGGTAGTGACTGTACGAAGCTACCCGGTGTCTAAAGAGCTCGTCGTGCCCGTGTCACTTCCAGCTGATGCTCCCGACGATAAGCCCACATCGGCTGAGCTAGTTGAGATTCCAGTTTCTCTTGTGGCTGAGCCGAAGTCGGGAACCGACCAGCCAAGGGGAAGGAACGCAAACGCGTTCCGGCGTTTGCTTGCCGAACGCGTTCGTAAGAAGGCGAGCAACGAGGAGATAGCGAAAACTTCCGCGGGTACTTGTGGCGCGCGTTTCAGGGCGGGCACGCCGAGAGGCCAAGCAGTGAGCTCGCTTCGCGCCAAGGGAACGCCGCCTCCAAAAAGGAGTGCGCGCCTCTCGTTTGAACGTTGGAAAATCTCGTTCGCTCCTCCGCGCGCTCGACTGTTGTCGAAGCGAACGGCCGGTGTCCTCTCACGCGGTCGCAGCAGCGTTCAGAGAACGGGTGCACCTAAAGTGCGATACAAGAAAGGGGAAACTCGGAGCAATGATGAGAGCTCGAATCGCAGCTCTCAGCGCGAGAAGTGGCTTGTAGACGCCTGACTTTCTCAAGTTCATTGTTTTTCCTGGAGCAGGTTTCGCCCTTTACGATCACATTTCTTTTTGTGTGGGACATTTCCAATCAAGCGAAATGTCACCTTTCAGGTTTGTCACTTGTCTAAAGTACTGCTGGGCAAAAATATAACTAGAGTAGTTAATTATTAGCGTATTTTATCGTAACTAAAAGCCTGGTAGATCTTCAGTGTTGATTTGTCTTCGCACTTGCCGGCGATGCGGTTGTGTCTTCCTGTGTTGTTCTGTTGCTTGCCTGACCAAGCCAGAGACGTTCTTGGGGAGCCACTACTCGTCCAGTGACCCGCCGGTGAAGCTCCAGCACGGTGTCGTACAGCCAAGGCCTGGAGTCGAGCGTCTGCCGAACACTTCACTTCGACAGCATCCCTCCGGACAACGGTTGCAGACCCTTATCCATCGGGATCTCGGACCCCCGGCGGAGAAGCTGTTACGAATGGGCCAGCGCCGCAGTACTTCCCCGCATCACTCCTCGGCTGTGCGGCGAAGCCACTCGTGCGCCTTCGAAAACAGGCGCAATCATGTCGGCAACAAGTTGCGACAAAGCCTCGTCAGACGCTTCGCTCTCTGCGCATTCGGCGGCTGCCTACGGCGGCTGAACTTCGGCGGCTGCCTGCGTGGCTCGTCTCCACGCTCTTCAAGGACAGAGGCCCCGGTGATCGCAACGGAGTCCTCCTCTCTCCCCTCTCTCGGACTCAACGTGCCCGAGGCTATGAACGGCTTACGAACTCTGGAAAGAGTGTTGTGCTTGTTCCCACTTGTTTCGATTGACCGTTGTCGCTCTTGGGTATAAATAGAGCTGCCGAAGCGTTGTAAACCATTCCTGTTAGAGCAGCGAATCGATGTTGTCGCTGTGTTCGAGTCCTGTATTGTAACCTCGCCCGTCGGGGCATTGTTCTTTGGCTTCGGCTCACCTCTCGCTATGAAGTAAACAGTTACGTTAGCCTACGGCTTCTGGACTTCTTCACGGCTGCAACAGCGGCTGGCCGCTCGCATCATACACGCTACCACTCGTATGTCGGAGGCCACGGAGATCGGATCGGGTGCCCCCGCCCGGTCGCAACACCCCCTACTATAATGCATTTCTGCGTAAAAATAGTGGTGCGTTTGCTGCCCCGAGGCTAGTCCTGTGCTAAAAGGCACGCCGTATATTGCAGGTCGGCAGAGCAATTTAGACACCTGGGGATCTTTAACGTGATTACAAATATCGACACACGGAACTTTTCGTTTAACGTATGCGGCAGGAAAACGGCAGCTGGGTGCGGTGATCGAACCTGTATCCTTGGAGTCAGCAGCCAATGCCTCAGCCACTAAGCAACTCTTGAGGTTCGCACTTGTCAAGCATTTGTATATTCTAGGTGCGCAAACTTTTTAAATGGAATTTCAAAATGCGCCAAGAATTTTCATTTGCGCACTGCAGCTATCTTGCGCTTCGATTTTCCCTGAACAGTCGCAGCGAGGAAAAGGCAAAGTCGATGTTCTATAGTATTGCCTGCGGGCTGCCGAGTGTGTGACTTTGTTTGCTCAACCTTCAACTCTGCTCGCGCTACCAGCAGCAGCATACCATTGCCACATCGGTTCCTGAAACTACGAAGAGAGCGCTGGTGTTGTGACTGATATGAAAAGGAAAGTGTGTGAGAAGTTACGAAGCTGATGGTTCATGAAAGAGAAAGGCACTCAATGACGTTGATCGTGCATTATCAACGGCGTATGGTCGAACCGCTTCGTCGAGAACCGGTAACCGTAATTTTTTCGGTTCAGTTCCGGTTCGCGTTCAGCGGGCTCAAAAAATAAAGGTGCGGGCTTGCGTTCAGTACCAGGAAAAACACCGGGTCGGATCGGGTTTTTTGTTCGGCTAGGTTCCGGTTGGACACCCTGGTAAAATCACCTGACTTTTACGCAGGCTGAAGTTGCAACTGTTCCTATTATGGCACGTCTCCTCAACCAATGACAGTGGGTGTGGCCTACAAGGAATATTGCTATTGAGAACTAAATCCAGGCCAACATAGAATTTCGTCTAGTTTTTAAATGTTGCTTTTCGTCTAGTTTCCAAAGAATGATGTACAGAACGTACATCATTCTTGTCAGAATGATGTACGTTCTGTAGCGAGAAAAGAGGAAAGCGTTAAAACCGGCCTCACTAAAATGTCAAAACAACGAAAGTAGACACGGCCACTTTTTCAGCCGGAAGCACGTGAAAAAACAAAAGCCAATCAGACGAACCTTCCGGTGAATTCAAGAATTCGCGTGATATTTCACGGAGTCCAGAATGGGGCCCCTTAACGGCCCCGTGGCTCCATGTTGCGTATAGGCAGGAAAGGAGGAAGAGAGGGAGAGAGGCAGGCACATACAGACACAGAGACAGACAGACAGACAGACAGCGCACATTTCTTCCGTTTGAGTTTCCAAGAAATTTTGTTGCTTATCAAAGCGTACACTAAATAATTCCACAATGCTTGGGTGTTTCTTTTCTTGCAAAAAAAAACTTGCAAAAGTCGCGATTTCCTGCGGCTGTGTTCCCGTAACCTTGCACGTGGTTTCAATTTTGTCGGGTGTTGGAGGGGATCAGTGGACCTCGTGAGTGGATGGCCGTCCTCTGTGAATTTCCGGGCTGTCATCGGTTGGCGTTGCTACGCCGGATGCTACGGGTGACTCCGGAGTTATGGCGCCCGCGCTGCCACTCCCGAAATACCTGCGTAAGGAGGAGATTGGGTTGACGATTCCAAAGAGTGCATTCGGAAGACCAGCTTTGTCTATTGTCCCACATTCTCAGTTGCACTATACAGTCGTAGGAAAGCGTTATAATACACATTAAACTCGTCAATCTTAAGACCGTCCTTATTCTTTCTTTTGGTCTACATTCACCCGCAAGAAAGCCAAGAAGAGTAATCTGTAGGCCATCGTCGCTTGTGTAACTGACGCTCAGAATGTTTGTAGGGTTAAAGGAGCCATGAAGACAAAACACAAGTTTGTGTTATTCGAAAGATTTCGTGTTTTATAGGGCCCCCACCACTTGTCCGAAAGCAAACTATGCTTTATTCACTGAGAAATTCATTAATTCAAGTTAAAATTTTTATTTTCCCGCTAAATCGTGCGTTTTCGTGTCTGCAATGACATCACAGGGTCTTGTTTACCGTTAGTGAACCTAGATGGCGCCACCACACCACGGCCAGTCGTTTTCTGCCTTTGGTTTGTTTGTGAACGTATTTGTACCTGGCTTGTTTTGTTCATGGAGAATATCGTTTCGTGGAGCATGGTTGTCGCTCGACAAATACGGTCACGTAAGACATCGTTGCTTGCGTCAGTCGGCCAGTGTCGTCTGAAACAACCCCAAAGGCCCGCAGTACGTCCTGTGCAGCTAAACCAAGCATAATTAATGTTAATAAAACAAAAGCTGTACTTTTAGAGCTAGAAATAAGGCATTCAACCCAAGAAATAGCCAATTCTAAATAACGACATAATTGAAGTGGTTAATCAACACAAAATTCTTGGTGTCTGGTTTACGTGTCACCTAAGTTGGGAGTCGCATGTGAGATATGTTGCCCATAAACTCTCTTCGTTAGCAGTAGCTGTATCTCGCTGTCGGATGGTCATGCCAGTGAATGTTAAACTCCAAATATATTATGCTTTGCTCGCCTCGCAAATTAACTATTGCAGCTTTGTTTGGGAAACGACAACAAAGAGAAACATTATTAAAACATTGCTTTTGCAAAAAATAATTTGACGACACATAGCAAATGTTGACAGGTTATTTCCCACGGGCAATTTATTTTTACGGTATAATAATATTCGATTTGAACACAACTATGAATTACGCATACTGCAATCAATGTATTTTTCCGGAAGTGAACGTCAAACTTTCTTCACTTTAGCCTGTCTTACGCCCCGCGACACTTCAATTATAACCATAAATAGCGAATTACGGTTTATCCCCTACTTTTGAACGCAATATAAGTTACAGTCGCTGCAACACAATTTACACGTTATAGTTAATAAATTCAAAGATACAGCCATTACTTCTCAAAAAAATTACGGGAGTATTTTATCAACGTGAGTGTAAATAATTAATTTACATAAATGAATGCAGATGGTGATAACGTATGCAAGAGACAAATTCTTACGAGCGCGAAGAACTTGTACTCTTAAGATTTCTTGTGTTTTGAGTGGTATCATTTGTTATCGTGTACATGAAAGTGACTGAAATTGTGGTATTATTCTGGTACAGTTTCATTTACAATTCTACGTTCATCTCTATACTGCCTGTCCTGGGAAATTGTACACCCGACTTATTTCTGCAGTTTCTATTTTTGTCTGCGCCACTTTTTACAATTCCTATACGATAATTGTATCATTTGTACAACTTCTATTATTTATATCATTTGTACAATTTGCATTACGTTTGTTTTTTCATAGCTGAAAGAGCTACTTAACTTTTTACTATTCCTATACGATAATTGTATCATTTGTTGAACTTCTATTATTTATATCATTTGTAGAACTTGCATTTCGTTTGTTTTTTCATAGCTGAAAGAGCAACTTTTTGTGATTTTGTTGTTTGTTGTTTTCTTGTACATTGTTGTTATGTACGATGGCTCCTGGGCCTACTCAAGCTGCAGCTCGCAGCTGATAGCCCTGGAGACCGTCCAGCGGTTGTTCTGGAAAATAATGAAATGAAATGAAATAGTGCGCAGTACCAACAGCAGCATACGCATCGGTATTTCTGTGTTTACGTGGGCTTTCGTAACTTCCACTGTTTGTCCCACCATTTATAGGGCTTTAAAAAGAATGTGCTCTAAATTTAATCGCAAACAGCTCGTTCGGCAAGCTTATAAGCTCTGCCTAGTTTGCGTTTGCTTTTGCCACCCTCCGCCAATCGCAGAGCTGTCTGGTATGACATCATAGGTGCGGGAAATGAGCTAGTGGGTCGCATGGCCATTCCCTTTTTTTTAAGTGCGAATGCACTTCTTAAGCGAGCCTGAATCGTCCGCCGCCGTAGTCCGCATAGCAACAGCTGCGGGTGCGCGCGCTCCTCGTCTTCCCTAGCAACGGGGGGAGATGGGCGCGCGCTGCCTGGCCGCTGACATGGCACATACTCACGTGGGGGATTGGCCAGGAATCGGGCGTGAGAAGGGCTAATGCACCCGCTTAAAGGAGTACTGACACGAAATTTCAAAGCTGAGATCCGCTCTAGCAATCAAGTACAACGACAACACAAATAGGTGTCTGTGAATAAATGCATCTTTCTTTCTTTGTAGTTGTGTGTAAGTGTGTTCTCTCTCTTTCGCGAACATTACCGAACCGCGCAAATTCAACTCGTGCATTCGCACTTTCACATTCTTCCCCTCGGGGAAATGCGGGGAATTTTTTTGTAATGATGTAGCTTATTTGAGCGAAGTTTACATTAAAAGTGGTGTTAGTCTGGTTCTGGCGCGGCAATCTTTTGAATTAACCAAACTTGTGCTTTCTTTTCATGGCTCATTTAAGAGTGTACGTGTACGTGCCTAGGCGGCACTCGTGCAGACCTCTGGGGTGTCCTAAACTATGCGTTTGCTCAGCAGAAGAATAAGCCTGAATTCACTAAAACTTTGAACTTGATATTCATATCTAACAAGAAAATGTGCAAACGTTTATTTTGCCTCGATCTGCTCTAACCAATTCCGGTTGCCAGCTCCGAAAAGTAGCATTTCTTTCCGAACCTTTCCAGCTTTGATTCCTCAAAATTCAAATATCCGCTTTTATTGCAACCGACTTGATTACTCAACATTAGAGCAGATGTATATAACGCCATTGGACAGCTTGTCTGTGCGTATAGAGAGAAAGAAGCAGGGAGAACAAAATCCTGCACACAAATGGTATGGGCTGGCGCGCACTCGGCAAGTACTCCAAAGTAAATATAAGCTACCTCTTTCACTAAAGGTGAGAGTATAGAATGCTTGCGTACTGGCGTTGATAATGTACGGAGTAGAACTTTGGCGCCTCGCTAAACAACCGAGAGCAAAACTTAGGTCGACTAATCGGGCCACGGAACGGGGGGGGAGAGGGGTAACGCTCAGGGACAGGAAACGAGCTTCTTGGGTCCGGGAACGAAATCGAGCAAACGATATCATATCACAGTTCGAATTAAGAAATGAAATGGGACTTGCGCTGCCCATGCAGTCAGACAAATTACAACCGGTGGACCACCAGGGAAGGGCCATTCACTCGATGGAGGGACGGAGTAAGGAAATATCGTAAGGAAAGAATGGGCTCGGGGCATTCAGGACAGGAGTGGGTGGAGATCAGTTGGAGAGGATTTCGTCCTGCACTGGGCCTAGACAAGCTGTTGATGATGATGATTATACATTGCAATTTCGTTGCTTTGAATATGTTTACTTTCAGACTGCTTCTTGAAGCTTGAGATCGCTTCTAATTGTTTTGCTTATTCTAAGCCTAGTCCTTTTCATTATGGCGCGAAGCCTCCCTGTGTCATTGGGTACACACGTTGCATATTACGAACAAATAAAAATACGCCGAAAAAATTAGTTTCGAGCGCGCATCCTTCTTGCTCTCCGAAAAAGGTCTGCAAGATTAGCTCAGGCAGTGGAAAACGCATAGAAGTCACCTTCGCAGTGGAGGGCTCCGGATTAATCCTGACCACCTGGGGATCTTTAACGTGCGCCGAAATCTCGATCACACGGGCCTTGTTGCTTTTCGCCTCCATCAGAAAAGCGGCCGCCGCGGCCGGGAATCGAACCCGTGACCTCGTGCTCAGCAGCACAACTCCTTAGCCACTGCCGAGCCTTGGCTCGAGGTAAGGTGGATCTATTGAATCGTTGCGGCCTTTGTTGGGGACATCTAGGGGCATACAAGAGTCAGTTGGCCAGGCTAATTACTGAAGTGAGAAAGCCCAAGTGAGAAAGCTCATAGAGTGTAGTTGGGCTAACAAGGCCAATAAATTAATCCTCTCGGTCATAATAACGAAAAACAGAGGAACATGGCGTTGTAGAGTAAGGGTTGCGACGATGATAAAAGCAGGTCACAATCACACCAATGAATCCGTTTATTCTGTCTCCACTGTCCGCAGTACGGTGGACTCTAAAGTGCTGAAGAAGGTGCGAGAAAGCAGAAGGTTGACCCACGGGCAGTGAAGGGGCAGGCGCTCACTGCAGCTAAAGCCAGCGCCAACTGGCATCAAGGTAGAGGTTACGGTCGAGATTACCAGCAGGACATACCGCCGTCTGATGAGGACCACATTGAGGTAAGGGAAAATAGCAATCACTACAAACCTACCACTTCACAAAAAGGATCGCCTATTTTCGAATGAAGTTTTTTTTGCATTGCCCCATTAAAAAAGTGTTCAGTGTCGCTTTGAATATTTTGTGTGAAATTCAGGACACATGACCACGGGACATACAAGGAAGAGCAAGAGAGGAAGGCAGCAGTTTTCCTCACCTGAATCTTTGATCCTCGCGCAGTGTAGACCTTCGGACCTTCCCGGTTTCAGAATGTGGCAGGAAATCACAAAAATACACGGCCCCAAGTCGCTTGTACGCGGCGAGGTTATCTGCACAAAGGTATCGTTTTATTTAGTGCTACTCGCTTCATACACAGACAACAAGGCAAATCTGACCAAATCGCATATACCGTGGCATGTAACCTATTACAAGCAACATGAAACGCTTGCTTTTGTCCCGTTTTGCGCATATAGTGACTGCCACACCACACTTCGCCATAACAAGAGTGCGCTTTACCTCAATCCGTGAGTAGTGACGCAAAAACGTATCAAATTTGTCGGCAGCGTATTAAAGGGACACTGAAGTGAATTTGTCAAGCTCCCGGTATTGCTTGCACTGCGTAGACTAGCTCAAATTACCACACTTTTGATCGTTTATCCGGTTGATAAGTCGGTAATTATTTTATAAAGCGGGAAAGAAGAAAAACTACAATGCGCGGTCTGTGGCGGCCGCACTAACTAAAGGCTGTAACGTCGGGAGGAGGTGGCATCCTTGATTGGACGATGTCCAAGGTTAGCATTCAAACAAGTTTCGGTTTCGGTTCTGTAAAACAACATGCTTGACATCCGACGGCAGCGTTGGATGGGCATCTCGATATCACAGTAATCGTTGTACCGCGCTTCTGCCATGTTGTCGGCTGTAATATGCCTAAGATAAGCCTCCCAGGACGGCTTGGCATCGTAGAAATCACTAGCCGAGGCCTACGTAGTGGATGAACGCCCTCCGCGTCACCGCAGACGCTCAAATGCCATGCGCTTTTCCCGCATATTCGGAGCTTGCCTCACTCATGCCTGTATCGTAAAAAGCGTGTTCGCACCAGGCCAAGGGTCTGTTGGTTCTGCCCTGTGCCCACTGCCCGCAAGCAATCGGTGGTTGTGGCAACAGCACGCCAACGAGAACTGGCTAGCGCGTGAGTGTAAGTCTGCGCGCGTTCTGCGAACTCGCTCGTGGAGCAGTGAACGTTACGGCCCAAAAATGGTGAATCCAGGTTAGAAAACATCAGCCGCAAACGAAAAAATCAACTTACAAAAAAAAGCATGCACCCTCGGGGATTCGAACTTGCGACTTGCAAAACAAATCCTAGCGATTCAAACCACTCCGCCACAAGCCAGCACTGCCGAAGTGGGATATAAAAGGAATATAATGTACAACCAGTTTACACTTTTATTTCGTTTTAGCATTTCAAGTACTTCAGGTGACTATTTGTTGTATAGCGCTCGTGCAGTAAACGTCCCCCAAACTTCCACAATAACTCACGTCTCGCGATTGCATTTCTTAGATGGAAAAGCGTTCGCAGATGTGTGGTCGTGCTGCTGACCGCTGTGCTTGTTCACCCAGCGCAAAAGTGCATCGTTTCTTTTTCGCGATATCTTTCGACGTGATGTGGAACCGCAAAACTCCCGCCCCATTCCTTCCGTCAGCTGTTCGAGCAGGGAGCGGAGTGCATGATTCATCATGAGAATGATAAATTAAAAAACTGGCTCCAATTCACGCTGTGAAGGTGGTTGGAAAGCAAAGGTGTAACGACACCCCCAGCAATAGCCCATGTGATGTCACCTGAAATCAAATATGTGGCTCTACAAAGAGTGGAACCAGCGATTCTGCCAGCCGTTACGTGGGATTCGGAAGGGGGGGGAGGGGCGGGGGAGGCAGGCAGTGGCGTCCCGAACGCAGCAGCGTCGGCCACGCCCAGGCTAGAGAGGCGGACACTACCGCTCTACCCCGCCGTGTAGAAAGAAAACGGAGAGGAGCGTCTTTTGAAGGGTGTGGAGGGCAGCGGCACGTGCGGCGGCTTCGTCATCTCTCTCGCTGCCTCCCCCTCCCTCTTGTTTCATGCGGCGCCTCCAAAAAGCGCCCCACCGCTTCGCAGCCGCTGAATCAAAACCATCGTCTGTCTCGCCGTCTCCACGTGTGGGCGTAGCTTAGTCGATAAGACGACGGGCTCTCCCTCTGCTTCTCTTCGGGCCCAGGTTAAATCCCTGGCGGTGCCAGTAGTTTGTTTCTTTTGGCGCACATTACGACGAAACCATTGGCTGGTATAGGTGGAAAGCTTTGCTTCAAAACAGCGCAAACGGAATGCAGAAAGTCTGACGGCCGCGTCTCAGAGCAATGATCGCGACGCAGTACTATCATGTCGCACTAACAGGCGCGCGCAACTGAATGCTGTTGCAGAAGCCACCGAGGGCAATGCATCATCCGACCGGAGCGCTCGCGCGGTGCGAGGAACAAGTGCGAGGAGCAAAGGCACACCGGGTGAAAATGCGCACTTTTGATTTACAATGCTCCACTACTACACATCGCTGAAACAAAATTCTTGAAGGAAGTGATTACTAGAACATTGGTTTATCTGAAAGTGTGAACACGCATCTATCGTCAAAACCTCTTTCAGGGTTCCTTTAGCGCATCTAGCTGCTGCTTCCGTGTGTTAGCATGGGAAACTTCGGGCAGTCTGTCTAACACCCGGTTCACGCATTATGAAAACCCGAGCCAAATTTCAGCACAGTCGCTGGCGTGACTCAGACGTAACGTAAACGCTTGCGTGACCCGACACACTTCTAGATGAGGTTCCGCGTAATGTGACAAAAATGCCGAGAGAAAAAAGACTGCGTCCAGCAATTCATATGAAGCGCTAGTTAAAACGGACGTCGTTTAGTGGTTCAGTTGGGTAGCTGGTCGGTATTTAAACTTCAATAGACAACGTGAAATGCACCTAAGTGCACGAAACCAGCGTTTCACGGCAGTGTTATTTGCCAACTCCAATAAAGCCCACAAAAAACGGAAACTCAGTGACTAAGAGCTTCTGGCAACTGGGACATGGCCAGCCAAATGCGAGTGAGCCCCAACTGCTGTGTTCATACGGAAATCTAGACCCCAGCGATTCCAGTGTTCCGCGCGTGTTCAACACTCGACATGAGCACAATTACAGAGGCCCCACCCGAGACCGCCTTCTTGATGTCGGCCTCGGTGACCCGTCCCTTTCCTTCCTCGGTGAGGACGACGAAGGCCGCAGGCACCTCGCCCAAGACCGGGTCCGGGAGGCCAACCACGCCAACCTCGCCGACCTCGGGACATTTCTCGCGAATGAGGTCCTCCAGCTCGCCAGGCACCACCTGATTGTCCATGGTCTTGATGAGCTCCTTGAGCCGTTCCACCAAGTGCACGCGGCCAGACTTGTCGTAGTACCCAAGGTCGCCTGCAGGGGCGAAGAAACGAGCTGTCATCGCTTCGATCTCAGGGGCCAGTATGGTGAAGTGCGCGTTTTTTCCCAAGTCGGCATTTCTCTTGTTTGGGGTGCACCTATCGGTCCCTAATACCTTCTCTCACCTAAATGGTCTTCTTTCCCCTAAAAAAAGCTCTCACCGCGCCATCTGGCTTTTATGTTCAAAACTGTTTTGGAACTACCTTAGGATACTCGAAGCACGCCCTCTCTTTTCAAGCTCGAAAGGCGAAGGGGACGCACAAAATGAACTTCAAATTTTAAATGACTTGTCCTTTTCGTAGGAGATGGAAAATGGCCACGAAGAAGAACGTGCGCATAAAAAAAGAACGCCAGCGAGCAGAGCTACATAAGGCCGCTTTAAATTCGGGGTCGTGATTGCTTTAAGTGTACTGCTACCATTTATTTGAGATAAAAGCCTCTGGAAGAAGTTGGAGCAACGCTCGCAAGACCATTCACAAATTGTAGCAAGAACGCCCAAAGCAGCAGCAGCCCAACACGGCATAAATATGAGTAAGAAAACAATGTTGTCAAAATAGTTGGGATATCTGGAATTCGTTAGAGGACCAATATTCTCGTACAAAGCAGGTTCTTGTTTTAAATAAAGTAGCGTGTTGTACTAATTACAATGCAAATACCTGTAGTTTCTATACACGCCACACTATAGAGACACACTCAATATATACGTCAAGAAAAACGAAATGAATTTTACCAGCACCAGTATTCTTTCACCACAAAAACCTTAATCGGTGCATTTCCAAAAAAATATCAGAACTATAACTTTTTCTTCCTGCGAAAACTCAACATCACTAAACAAACACCGCCCGGCATCAGCAGGCCTTCAAATCTTAAGCGCCAAGTGCACTGAAAGTTTTCTTTGCCCAAATTTGATCCAAATAAAGTCTTTATGATCTAAACTCTACCATGAAATTCTAAGCCCAATACTCACTTAGTGCAATAACTGCAAGCTCTCAACATAGCCCCCAGCAGATGACGTTTGCACCCGGCGGAGAGTCGCCGAAACAAGTTCTGAATGGCCCGTGACGTAGAAGGGGGACCTGCCCCGTGGGGCTCGCGCTTCTAGGGCGACTGCATTTGCCGGGGTGCGTTCGCCGCGGGTTTCTCTGCTACACCTCCTAGCGGTACAGCCACCGGCCTCACATGTTTAAAACTAAACGCATAGGTAGCAGTATCTGCCTTTTTTTTTTTCGATGCAATAACACGGGTTTAGAAGCAAATGAGCGCGCTTGCGATCGTTTTGGAGTTGGCGAAACTTGCTTTTACTTCAAAATAATATTTTTACTTAAAAAAATAGCACGAAACACGCAATCACCTGAACATTCATCATTGCGGTTGCTTCTGTCACCAAAAAAAAACATTTTATAAATTCATGACCCCTTGTACTTCCGCGTCTAGTATTTGCTGCATACATGGACAGGCCCAACGCCACCTCCACCCCTGAGACCTTTCCAAAAGTTTAAAGACCAAACTAGATTTTCTACGCTCGGGTACAAGCATTTGTGCGACTTTTGACTCACTCTCTAAGTGAACCAAAATCAGCCTTCTCGTGGAAACAAATACATCCACACAAAGATCAGCCATCGTCTTCCCGAAGTGCTGAAGCTAACGAAACTGCTCTTCTCCCAAACAATCAACCTTAATATTTTTTCCATACCGAAATAAAGTATTTACTCTTTTACCGTGTTAGATTCAGTTTAGTGAAGAGTAAAATGATATCAAGTGCAGATGTCTCTAGTGAAATGCAAAATGGCGGTATAGATAGGTAACTTTTTCGTGTTTTAGTCCATCATGGATGATGCCGAGCTTCTAGAGATAGATCTGTTTCTGGATGCTGACATGCGGTTTAGATCAACTTTAAAATTCTATCCTCGATTCGCAGTGAGGTGAAAGTTACTGGGTGAGTATCGAGAAAGCTGTTTGCCCGTAATTACAGTAATACCTCGTTAACTCGAACTCGCATATCTCGAAAAATCGGCTAAGTCGAAATTTTCCGCGGCACCGAACATTTTCCTATACGTCCCATGTATATTTTTCCCTTTATCTCGAAGTATTTTTGGGTCGGATTGCGGATAACTCGAAATCTTGACTGGGAGTGGAACGAAAATTCCGCCGCAGGACCATTTCACAAGATTCGCGCGATGCTGCCACGCCTGAAGTCCGCCGATTTTTTTTCTTATTTAGCTGCGCCTGCCATACGTCGATGCTTTCCGCTAACGTAGGGGACGGCGGAGACGACGGCGATGACGAACCACCTCGAGAGGTGCCGACATCTTCTGAGACGAGAAATTGGCTTCGCTTGCTTCGAAATAAGGTCGAGTGCAGCGGCGGGGAAGATCGACTGATGCGATGCGTCAAGCAGCTGGAGGACGCCTTCCTAGGCCCGAGTACGACCGCAAAGCAGACGAGCATTAGGCAGTTTTTCTCTGCTAAATATTGATTGATTGATTGTAGGGTTTAACGCGCCGACGCAACGCAGGCGATGAGGCGCGCCGTAGTGGAGGGCTCCGGATTAATTTTGACCACCTGGAGATCTTTAACGTGCGCCGAATTCTCGAACACACGGGTGTTTTTGCTTTTGGCCTCCATCAGAAAAGCAGCCGCCGCGGCCGGGAATCGAACCCGTGACCTCGTGCTCAGCAGCGCAACGCCTTAGCCACTGAGCCACCGCGGCGGGTTTCTCTGCTAAATAAAATGGCAGTGCGGCAAAACCCAGCCGGTTAAAGTCTCTTGTATGTTATTTTTTTCTCTTTTAAACCTGCACGAGAAGAAAGATTAGAAACTGCCGCTGAAGAGCCGGTAAGTAGTAGTGATTTTTCTGAAGAGCGCTCAGTTTTCCCGGCGATTAGCGCAACTTTGCTTATCTCGAAAATCCGTTTATCTCGAAATTTTCCCTGGTTTTTACGACTTCGAGTTAACGAGGTATTACTGTACATAGTAAAAATAGTTTGTGATTGATATTCGCCCCTGCGTAACTCATTCTCTTCAGAACAAAGCTACACGATAGCCGAGGCGCCAGCTAACCATAGGTGATTTTAGATATCGTACGAGAAAGTAGATTTATTTATAAATTTAGACTCGCTTTTTTACTCTTAATGCCAAGGATTGCTACTCCGGTAGTTATTCTGATGAAAAACAAAGCTGTTGGACGGTCTACTTCTCGATCGATAGAAACGCGATGTCGTAATTTCGCTTAACGCGATCACTCTGGGCTGATGTAAAAGTTATTCTGTGTAAATAACAATGTGAAACGCGACGCGACCACGAGCATTTGGAGGCTGTTGTGAGCGGCCGCCGGTTCTTCCGCACACGCTCCCGTTCTATCAACTATGTCACGTCCGGCCCGTGGTAATGGCCGCCTTCGTTATTCAGTTTCTGCTCCGAAAACGCTATCTTCGCGAGCCGCATTGATGTTATTTTTACGTTGTCGAAACTTTTAGTGAAGTTGGGCTGAACTGCGGTACCGACATACCGGTTTACATCGTGGAGTTTTGAAGAAAAAAACTGCTTGTAACCCACCAACTCGACAAAAGCTCCAACAGCAGCCCCGTGTATTTAACAATACATAAAAAAATGTCATCAGGAACAGTTACAAAACCACTCCTCCGCTCAGAGAAAGTGGAATAGCATGACGACCAGTGCTGTCAGTGAAAAATAGGTCCTTTTTTCTACTTTATACTTTTTTCTACTATAAATGGTGCAAAGTGGCCTTCAAGACGCACACGAGCTGGCCGAGTGACGCCGAACAGAACGGACGTGTTTTCTCGGGGAATCGGAAGCCGAGGGAGTAGACGCAAACTTGGAGAAGACAGCGCCAGAAAAAGCATGCAGGTATAACGGAAGCCGAGAAATGTCTGCGCAGTTCTTCCCCCTTGCTTCAGTTTTTCGTGACACATGACAAAGATATGTAGCAGGCTAGTACGGAGCTAGAAGAGTACATGGCAAGTAGACGGGGAAGATTGCACGTGGTACGACGGAGGTGAATAAAAATCCCGGGCCATCCCCCCAAACGTGAAGTCTGAGGAGGAGCGAAGCATGCAATGTGCGCCGGTGTTTTCCACAGCAAAATCGCTGCTAAGTGGCAATGCGAGACAGAAGACGATTTTGTTTCAACTATATATATTACTATATATAATCAGCAATCGCGTATCGTATCCAAGTCAATTTGCGTAATGTATTTCTTCGGTTCATCTGCCCTCGTCTTAATGATGCTGAGCGCTCGGCGTCTTAGGCATTGGCGCCTTGGCGTTTTTTTCCACGGAGATGAAACCGTTTGGGTTAGAGGGATACAGCTTTGCTGTAGAAGTCTCGTGTCTTCGAAGTACGAAGAGTTCTAGCGTGAGGCGTTCGTAAACGAGTTTCCCGGCGTTCTTTTAGTACGCGTTTAAGGGGCGTCCCTTAGGGGCTCGGGCTGTCGGCGTCTCATCCCGTCGTCATCTGGACCACCGTCTTATGTAGTCACGGTACTAAAAAACCGGGACACTCGTTTACGCTTCAGGCTCCAACGCTTCGTATCGCGTATTAAAACAACACCGGTACATTGTCGTATACGCCTCGCGCTAGAACGTTTCGCGCTTGAAAGACACGAGACTTTTACAGCAAAGCTGTATACCTCTCCCCCCAACGGTTTCATCTCCGTTGGCAAAAACGCCAAGGCGCCAAGAATAGCTATGCACTGCATGTGAAAGATGACTAAGTAGCGAGGTGAAGACGGGACAATATAGAAGAGGTAACACAGGACCAGTGCCTGTCCCGTCTTTACCGCGCTACTTAGCCATGTATTGCAGTTCGAACTAACTAGCCCACATTTATGCGTTGCGAAATACACTGCATTCTTCGCCCCTTCCCAGGTTTCACGTTAGTGGAGATAGCACGGGATTTCTTTTTTTTTTTTTTTTTTGCTCATGGAGATGAAATGTTGGGACAGGGCGTCTCCAAGGCTTTTGATAATGTAAAACACACAGTAATACTCGAGAACCTCAGCGCGCTAAACGTAGGCGTGAAGACGTATAACTACGTCAGGGATTTTCTCTCGAATCGGACTGCAACCAAGCCTCCGAGGAGTGTCGCTCGGAAATATACAGAGGGACACCGCAGGGGACCGTCGACTCTCCGACCCTGTTTAATGTAGCGATGATCGGGCTTCCTGGGCTGCTGGACGAAATGACAAACCTGCATTGCACCATATACGCGACGATTTGACGCTGTAGGTGAACAGGGGTAAGCAAGGCTAAAATGGGGGTTAGTTGGTTTTGCATCTTCTTGAACCGCACTGTTTTAAAACGAGTTGAAATCGTTGATTCGGACCAGTTTCTTTTTATGTATAACTGTGTGTGTTGTGAAAAATAAATCAGTTGTTAGTTTGCGCTTCGTCTCGTCCTGTGTGCTATTTCCTTGTCCTGTTTTAAAACAGTGCGGTTCAAGAATATGAACAGGGGTAGCGACGGAAAAATTGAAAGACCACTTCAGGGGGCCATAGGTAAAATAGAGCCAATCGGGCTGAAATGCTCGGGAGAAAAATGAGAGGATCTTTTAGATGCGACCCTCAGACCATCTCTTGTCGGCGGCCCTGTCCTTCCTGCGTGCGTCCGTTGTCCGCAGCCACTCTCCCGCTCTCCTCTCCGATAGCGAACACTCTCTCGCGAGGGGCATTAGATTGGATTCGATTGGCATGGTTGGCTTGGATTGGATTGGATTTGGATTGGATTGGATTAAAGTGGATTGTGTTGGATTGTGTTGCGTCATAGCCACGGCAGACGCACTGGCGCCGGCGCGTGCCCAGGCGAGAGCGTGTGCGGCCCAGCGTGCTCTCACTCCGCCGGTGGGCGGCGCTGCGCGCGGTTCTGTGCATGTGCAGTACTCTCTCTCTCCGCGGTTTCCTCTCCTTCGGGCGCGCTGCGCATATATAGTGCCTAGAATATAACCGGTGTGCCGCTCTCCGGCGGCCTTTCGGTCGACGGTTGCTCTCCGCTTGCGCTTGAATACCCTCAGCGTCGCATAACACTAAGGTTCCCGCGAGGGGAAGTGGGCGTAATTTTTTCTACCATCTCCAAAGAGGAAAAGGAACAGTCCCCTTTGCAAGAGCTACGACATTGCTTTACGAGTGAAAGACAATGTCACGCGGACAGTAGAAAGTATTAGAGTCCTATGGCCGCGCATACATACAAATGGCGAAAACACTGAAACTATCAGGAAACTTCAAGCGAGTACCAGACAGACCATACCGGTTACTTAAGCGCATTTCTAACGAGAATTTGGGGAAGAAGAAGGCCAATCTTTTGAGATTGGTTCAGGCTTTCGTCACAAGTCGGGTGCTATTCGTTGTCCCTATGTCAAACTAGGTAAAGCAGAGAAAGATAACATTGAAATCATACTCAGGAAAGGGACCAAAACCGCACTAGGTCTTCCTCCGAATACCCCTACTGTAAAGCGTCTAAGACTAGGTCTCTCCAACACTATAAAAGATTTTTAAGAAGTAAAACAAAGTAAAATCATGGAACGCCTGGGGGGGTTCGAACCCTCTCAGCGCTCCAAGCATACCTAGGCCAACTAGGAATAGACTCATGATAATATCGCTGATGCACCAGGTGTTTCACGATGTCAGAAAAAAAAATGGGGCTATGGCCTTGCAGGCTAATAGATTTGGAGGGAGGTCTGATGTGCTCTACACGAATGCTGCCGCACACGATACTAACAAGACCACAAACACAGCGGGAGTGGTCCGTGAAAGTGGAGACCCGGTCTCGTGCTCCACCTCCAAAAACACAAGTGCAACTCAGGCATAAGTGTGGTTGTTAGTGATTCTAAGGCAGCCATTAGGAATTTTGATATGGGCTGGGTCTCTGCTGCAGCCGCCAAAATTCTCAGAGAAGGTCAAGTACCAGAAGAGCAAATCTCACTGATATGGTGCCCGGCCCACCATGGCCTGCGGGGGAACAAGAAGGCGCATGACCACCCCAGGTCTCACTTGCCGGTCGATCGCGCTGACTCACCGCCTTCATGCGAGGAACACCTGTCTTCAGGTGATGAACTCAGGGCATTTCAGGAAATAATTTTTCATTATAAGCTCAGTCGCAAGGCCTATCCAGTGGGGGATAAACAGCTCAGCAAAAAACAGGAAGTTATGTGTTGGTGTTTCCAACCCTCAGCTGTACAGTAACAGCCTTGTGGACGCCTTTAATCCTAGATGCACTCACTTCAATAGCACTGCAGACCTAGTCCATGGCCTGTACATGCTTTTTTTATAACGACCCAAACAGAAATTTTGGGATACCTTATTATTCAACCACAAAGCAGAAGAGCAACGCAAAGTCATCGGTCTCACCCTGGTCGCGGCCGAATCCCAAGTGATACCGGCCGACGGTTAGGAGGATGAACGGGGGTCTGGGCTAATGCCCTCTGCCTCGTCATTTTAGAAGGGTGCAAATAAAAGTTATTTCTCTCTCTCTCTCTCTCTCTCTCTCTCTCTCTCTCTCTCTCTCTCTCAATCAATCAATCAATCAATCCATCCATCAATCAATCCATCAATCCATCAATCAATCCATCAATCAATCCATCAATCAATCAATCAATCAACCAATCAATCAATCCATCAATCAATCCATCAATCAATCAATCAATCCATCAATCAATCAATCAATCCATCAATCAATCAATCCATCAATCAATCCATCAATCAATCCATCAATCCATCCATCAATCTATCCATCAATCAATCAATCAATCAATCCATCAATCAATCCATCAACCATCAATCTATCCATCAATCCATCCATCAATCAATCAATCCATCAATCAATCCATCAATCAATCCATCAATCCATCAATCAATCCATCAATCAATCCATCAATCAATCCATCAATCCATCAATCAATCCATAAATCCATCAATCCATCCATCAATCATTCAATCAATCCATCCATCCATCCATCCATCCATCCACCCACCCACCCACCCACCCATTCATCCATCCATCCATCCATCCATCCATCCATCCATCCATCCATCCATCTATCTATCTATCTATCTATCTATCTATCTATCTATCTATCTATCTATCTATCTATCTATCTATCTACCTATCTATCTACCTATCTAGCTAGCTAGCTAGCTAGCTAGCTAGCGCGAGGCCTTGGAAAACAAGTGTCCCGGTGTTTTAGTACCATGCTATAGAATACAGGAGACCACGGCAGGAGACGACGACAACCCGAGCCCTAAGGGGCTTGACCCCAAGAAGGTGCGCGACGTCACTGTTCAGATTTGTGGCATTTAGGCAGAATAGAATTAGGCAACAATGCGCTAGCCAGCAGTTTGCCGAGACATTGAACGCAATAATGATCCAAGGTCCTACGCGACAGCCGCAGGCAGTTTAGCGGAAGTTAGAGCAAGAAAAACAGTGCCGAAGCAAGCTCTTATTGCCTAGGCAATACACGAACGGCTTGGAACATTGAACAAAATGTAACTGTGCACCTAGCAAAATCCCGGGCCATCTCCACGAACGCGAAACCTGGGGAGGCGCGAACCATGCGGTGTATAAGTGTATTCTTGGCGCCTTGGCGTTTTTTCCAACGGAGATGAAACCGTTGGGGATAGATGTAGAGAGCTTTGCTGTAAAAGTCTCGTGTATTTGAAGCACGAAGCATTTAGCCCGAGGCGTGAACGATTGTACCGGTGCTTCTTTAGTACGCGATACGATGCGTTCCAGCGCGAAATGCAACCGAGTGTCCCGATGTTTTTTTAGTACGCGTTACGTTTTAGCGCGAGGCGTAAACGAATGTCCCGGTGCTTTACTACGGTAACTACATAACAAGACGGCAGTGGGGACAACGACAGGAGACGCCAACAGCCCGAGCCCCTAAGGGGTTTCGCCCATAAAACACTCGGGGTTCAACATGTCTACCACAAGATAGTAGGAATCACCCTCTTCCAGAAGGATGAATGCTACGCACCCTATTCAAAAAAGCAGAGTGATATACCAGGTTAGCGAATGAGGAAAGACAATGGAAGGTAACAGCTACTCTAATGCACTCAAAGATATGCAAGGTTAGCAGGCGGTTGGGAAAGAGTGACACACGGTAGATAGTTCTATAAATTGCTGGGGGCAGATAGGCAAACGCAGAGCAAAACGATGGTAAGCCTGTCAAGTTTCATTGGTGGGTATAGGACGATGCAGACAGTGATGACGGAAGAGTAAGAGCAACTTTCCATAGGTAGTCAAAACGGGGAGTAAATGCGTTTACCAGCGAACTGAGAAACAGCTCGTGCAAAAGATCGCGAAAGAAGTTAAGGAATTCAGTGTGACGGTCTCAAACTTGCCAATCGCAGTTATAAGGGCCTGAAATCGTTGGCTGGTCACTGACCAAAGCCAAAATGTACAAATAACGCTTCGGGAGCGGGGCCCTGCAGCAGGCTTCCAGCAGTTCAAATAAACCAGCGTGACGCTTGCATTACACTGCCACGAATACCTGATGTGCACTACATGTGCATTACATGTGCACTAAAAGCGGTAAGGTCGCAAATTTCTTTAAAAGTTGCCGGAAAACCAACCGCGCTTCCTTCAATTTCCCTAATTATGCACCGCTTTAATTACGTCATTACAGCGGTAGGTGTTCTATTTGTTGTTGCTGTTAACGTCACGGGCTATTTCTCGCATTTCCGCTGTTTATCCGCCGTCTTACTAACTGTGCACCAACTTGCTCTTTGCCTGAACCTGCACGTTCAGTTATGGCGTTTTCTTAGGGGGCAAAGCACCTTCAGGCCGAGGCTTGTCCGGCGTCCTGCGTCCAAGCTCACGGCACAGCACCGTATAAATCGAAACATCTGTGAACAAAAGGTTCACAAAAGGTCAACAAGAACCAAATAAACGGTTCACAAAAGGTGAGAGAGAGAGACAGAGAGAGACGCGCAGCACTGTGTACATCGAAAATCTGTGAACAAAAGGTTCACAAAAGGTTAACAAGAACAAAATAAAAGGTTCACAAAAGGTGTGTGTGTGTGTGTGTTAGAGAGGGAGAGAGAGACATAGAGAGAGAGAGAGAGAGAAAGAGAGAGAGAGAGATTCCCATAAGGTTAGAGAGAAAGAGAGAGAAAGAGTTGAGCAGTTTCGCATGGCTCCTGGAGAGCCGTGTTGCGCATGCGCGAGGCGCATTAGCATCCTCGATAAGCTTGCACCAGGGTTGCCCCCAAAACCAGCGCAGTGCACAGTGCCCCACGACGGCGCGCACCGGCACGGAGCGTTGTTCGAGGACATCTCCATCTCGCCATCTCCATCTCCATCTCCATCTCCCTAGCGCCATCTTTTAAACTGTGAAAGCAACTCATTAAAATGTTCACAAGTGGCTACAAAGCACCGTAATATTAGACAGCGCCGCTACAAAGTAGTATTTATTGAAAGCCACTTATTATATGTACACACAAGTCACATCCGTCACACACGCGCGACCACGAACTTTCTCGACGAATTCATAGCGCAAAGAACGAGAAGAAGAAAGAGGACACACAACACAGTGCCGCGGTTTGAGCAATGTGTGGTACGTTCAAAACAAATGGAACAAAAGGTAAGAGAAATAATAGAGGCAGATTTGATTATTAAAGCGGGGTTGTCCTGTGTGAGCGGCCGTGACTAAGTTTGTCAGATAAGGAGGCAACGTTTCTGCGCATGGCTGCAACACGTCGGCATTGGCGGTGAGAGCGGGAAGTGATTGCGGGTAGGATGTACAGTGCTCACGGATTGAAACGCGACACTGCGAGCTCGTGGCCGGCGGTACATGCAGCGCCGCCTGAGGACGCCCGTGCAAGCAAGGTGTTGCATTGTGGTATACGTGAGGATGAGAGCGTGTTGACCGTAGGCTTACTGCTTCCGGTTGCCAATGAGCTTGACTCAGGTTCCCCGCAGCGACAGCGGGGCGCTGCGAACCTTGAGTGCTGGAACGCGTTTGTACCGACGGTAGTAGCCCGGCTGTGCGCGTAGCTGATTTCGCGACATCGTGTGCGCGCGCGCTTGTTACGCGTGCCCTTCCAATGCGACACAGTAATGTTCATGTAATGCACAGTCACGCTCATCTGAATAACAGAAACTTCTGTACGAAGGAACAGCAAACTTTATTCCAGGATGTATACTCAAAAAAGGGAAGGACGCCTTTGCAGGCACGTTCGCGTGTGTTGCGGTGCGTTAGTACTTCATCGGCTCACCTCTTTTTTTAGTTCATACCATGGAATAAAGTTGGCTGTTCCTTCGTGCAGACGCTCGTTTTATTCATATAAGCGTGACCGTGCCTTACATGCACATTATCTGTGCCGCATCGGAAGGGCACGTGTAAGAAGAGCACGCGAGCAGACGATGTCGCGAAATTGGCTGCGCGGACCGCCGGGCGGCTACCAACGGCGCACAAACGCGCTCCTGCGCTCCAGGCTCGCAGCGCACCGCTGTCGCTGCGGGGAACCGAACCCCACTTATTGGCAACCGGAAGCAGCAAGCCTACGGTTAAAACGCTCTCATCCTCGTGGTATACCACAATGCAACACCTAGCTTCCACGGGCGTCCACGGGCGGCGCTCCATGTACCACAGGCCACGCGCTCGCAGTGTCGCGTTTCAATCAGTGAGCACTATACATACTTATATGTGCGTGTATGTGAAATAAAACTAGTTGGAAATAGCGCTCTGTTGGGTGTCCTCTTTCTTGTCCTCGTTCTTCGTGCTATGAATTCGTCAAAATCGCCTCACCAACTTGCCCAAGAATCCGTACACCTACTTTCACCGCTTCCACTAAACAGCTGCCAACAAGGTGTTTCTCATCTTCGTTGTCAGAGCTAAAATGCCAGTGCCTGTTACGTTCCACCCTTCCGCTACAACAAAGCACGTAGGTCTGCATAGTCTAGGCACTCCAGTAACTGTTCGTGTAATTACACGTTACACATTACACCGCATATCCCGCATATGAAGCATATCCCGCCATGGGAGGACACGCTTGTTACAGCGTGTTCTGCACCGTCACCATCTGCATAATCTGCATCATCACCATCTGCATCATCTGCACTACCTGCACCATCTAAAACTCAGCGTCGGAGGCAGACGTTGCAGCGGACCTCGCTGGTTGTAGCCGGTGCTACTTCTCGGAGCAGTACAACACTTGAGATTTGCATGGACGCGTCATTGCGGGCCGAGTCCTCTATAGCGGCAGTGGCCGCTGTGTCCAACCCCGATGACCACCAAAATATTCGACTTATTTCGCTGGACGCCGACCCCGATATTAGGGAACTTCAGCTTTTAGCTATAACGGAAGGTACTCACCTTGCACGCCGGGTTGTCACCGATCACCCAGAACGGCGTTACGACCGGATGAAAATATTGACTGACTGCACTGAGGCACTGAAATGCCTCAATGGTCCACCGAGGCAAAACAGTACCGCGCACGCTATCAAGCAGATCTGCGAGGAACTCAGGGCTGACTCTGGGGTACTGGTAACGGGACGCTGGGTTACTGGACATCAAGGACACCCAAAAAGCGAGAAGGCTCATGGACTTGCGAGCGAGGCTTCTTTACACCGTTCCCAGTTCATGCTGCCCGTAAGGCCAATGACGCTGCTTACTGATCCACATGTGGAGCGCCGCCGTCGACGTTTTCGAAGGAGGAAGGAGTTAGCAGCTACTATTCCCCCATGCCACGACCCCACACCCCCTGGTGTACCCCGAGGTGCTCAGGTGTTCCTCAACCGGGTGCGGTCGGGGTACGCTTATACAGACGACATGGTTCCTCGATGGCGAAATTACCCACCCCATCCTACACCCCACCATGGAAACCTCTCTAATGGTGGGTCCGCCGCTGCGTTTCCTAGACCAGTCCGATGCTTCGCCTGCAAAACAGACGTGACCCTTACAATCCTCCACCTCGTTTGGGACTGCGGTGCACTAGATCGGCTTCGCGCAAAATATCGTCCCGCCTGGGTCTTCTCCTAGTAGGACTGGATCAGACCATGTGATTGGCACCAAGCTACGTTGGCCGCATTGTGGCACTTGGTTTGTGAGGCCGCCATGGCCCGACATTACAACCCCCTCTTATAACCCTGCGGTCTCGAGCCATCCCAAACAAAAATATTTGTCTGTCTGTATGTCTCGAAATTCTGTCTTTTTACTTAAAGTCTACCTTTGCAGCATGGGATGGGGCCTTACATTTGCAGAACACCGCGATATGTATTGGTTCAATAGTGGCTCCTGTTAGCAATATTTTTCCCAGTGCAATTGAGAGACATACAGGATAACCTGTGTGGATTAGCCGTCAAAGATACGTTGATGATTTTGTTGTCTTTGTGGAGAACTGCAAAGTGTCACGCCGAGAGGTTGATGTGTTGAAATTATTTAAAGAGTACAGTCTTGGGCTTAAATTCACGTGTGAGCTTCCGACAAAGGGATGCCTACAATTCCTTGATGTGCGCTTGTATTTGAAACCGGGACATGTCTGCTGGGAATCAGCGAAACCACTTTTTAATTTCAATTCAGGACACTCTAAACTGGTAAAAAGTGCAATCGCCTTTTCTGTGTTAAGGTATGCGGTTTTTCACTTTTGTTCGCATAAAACTGGGAACCGTTTCCAGGCGCAGATCACCAGGCCTGACGCTGCCGGCTTCCCGGAGCACATAATGCACAAGGCTGCCCAGAAGTCAATAAAGGTGGTGGGTGAGAAAGCAGAATCCAGGATAGATGGTCTTACGGCAGAAAAAGTGAAAACCACGGTGATCCCGCCCATGCACCGTTTATCACATGGATTGAAGAATGTTGCCTGACGTTAAGGCGTTAAAGTACTTTTTTCTGCTCCGAATAAACTTGGCAGGCTCTGTATATTGGTAGAAAAGATGTCAGGACAGCAGTATGGCGGCTTTTGCAATGTTAAGCATGCTTCGCCATTTGCCCCGTGCAACCCGGGAATTGTGTACTCATTGCCATTATCACGTGATAATGTATATATTGGCCGATCGGGCAGATTCATCAATGTTCGACTCATGGGAGCACCGGAGGTCACTCCAGAACAACCCTCTTGCACACATCACTCGGCATTGCGCGACCCACACAGATAAGAACCAAGTGCAATATTGTCCACTGTTTAAGAACACAAGCGTGTTGTGGCGGCACAATCACCAATTGACACGAGAGATAACTGAAGCTTTCTATAAAAGGAAGAACGATGAAAACTGTGTCAGCCGCGTCGGTGGCATTACATGAAAAATAATTTCTTTTCTTATCGAGTGCATTAACTTAGGTGTTTTGTAGGTTGTTTGTTTTATGTGAGCATTGTAATATTGTGTTTATGGAACCTTAATCCTGTAACCATTTTAATCTTGTGTTTATCAAACCACACTTTCAGGGGGCTGACCTGGGCACGTGTTCATTCTGAGTATATATATTTGTGTTTATTCGTAACAAAAACGGTTGCGAGTTAGCACTGTAGTGCGTGTCTTGTCTGCTTTCGTCCTGTTTCAAGCGCTACTTAACGATGTCTCAACACCAACTAGCCCAACTGTCGATTCTATTGAAGTTCTTTTCCACTAAGGTATGCTGCGATGAAAGTTTCGCTTTACGTCTATCCCCACCTATGCGTGCGATGCGTCAATTTTCGCCGTATCCCCTAACTTTCCCAACAATGTATAGGCAGTTTTAGCATATCGTTACCGTGTTTGCGTTACCGTTTACCGTGTTACCGGAAGCGCTGGCGACGGTGAAGCCTGTGCCGGTAAGTTACCGTTCGCGGTAACTCTCGCGCTGCGCAGTCTACTCCCGCAAACACGGTAAACGGTAACGTAAACACGGTAACGATATGCTAAAACTGCCTTATTTTACTAAAAGGAGCTCGACGTTTTAACGTAATCTGTTCGAACTACGTGAAATACCGATGGTCCACACCACTATTGTGCTTACCGTTCGTACACCCGATCGTACTCGCTCAGAGTCGACTGCACGTGCGTGAGAGTTACCGTGACGGTAACTTACCGGGACAGGTTTTACCGTCGCCGCCATGATGGTAGCGTTAAGTAAACCCTCGAGTCTTGATTACAGCAAAAACTCTACCCTCGGCGCCTACTGCTTGATAAAATCAATAACGTAATCTTCGTCGATTTTGTATAACCAGTGAAGGTTGGTAAATGATTCTGAAAAATGCATCACATGGGCACGACCAAATTTATCAGAGAAGCGAGGGTTATGGCCGCCCCTGCTGCTGCTAAGCCTCTCTCGCCTCAAATATTTCAGTTAAGTTTCTGAGCTCGCAAAGCGCTGTTAATCCACTATATGGCGACATCGACATGAAGTTTTTAAAGCTGTACAGGCGATGTATACAATTATTAGAAAAGAAAATTATTGTATTGTGACCGTCTACTCTAAAATGTCAAGCTATTCAAGCTATTTTATACGTAAGCGAGCAGGTTTGA
The DNA here is from genome assembly GCF_048455015.1 of Haemaphysalis longicornis. NCBI lineage: Eukaryota > Metazoa > Arthropoda > Arachnida > Ixodida > Ixodidae > Haemaphysalis > Haemaphysalis longicornis. The sequence continues at coordinate 163,582,256 of NW_027526460.1, forward strand.
ACAACACAGTTTTCTGTGATTTGTTTGAAACTAATCCGTCAGTCTAACTATTGACTGACTAATGTCTGACTAATGTGTGAAACTAATGTCTACGGAAACCGCTAACGGCCAGTTAAAACATGTTCTATTGTCTTCAGCGTTAAACGGAAACTATTGTTTTCGGTAGCGCGGTAAACGATAACGTAAATACGGTAACGCTGTGCTGAAACTCCCGATAATCTCCTTTCTATGTACAGTTATTCTATCACGTAAAAATTCTCGTGGGTTAATTCTGCACCCTTTCTGAAGCATGGTTGGCTGGGAATTGTTGAGGTTTGTTTAAGTGCATTCGCAGTACATGACCCCGTTCGGCTCCCCTTGTGCGCCCATCAAAGATGCCAGTCTTTCGCATGCCGCGAAGGGTGATTTTGCGCAGTTGAGGCCGGCATGCGGAGCCACAGCGAGCGCGCATCTGCAAGGCTGGACTCGCCTCTGGAAGCACCAGGTCACCGTAGGGAAGTACGGCTCCGTCCTCGATTTGCGGAGAAGCGATGCACAGTAACCACACCATTCATTCGACGGGGCGCTGAAGCTTTTCCCCCGCGAGTTGTCTTAAGCGACCTCATGCGTCGCGACTTTAGCTAGGGGACGCAAACACGCACGACTGCGGACCACCGCAACTACTCACACGCCCTGACTATACGCTGGTAACCTGACTTCATACGTAGTTTGGCCTTAGAACTTTTTCAATGTACCTTCTAATGAAGTAAAGAAACAGTGCCAAGTTCGAAGTTTGGTTCTGTTGGTCGTGTTTGTTTGTGTTCAAATAAAGTAATTATGCAGCTAAATCTTGCCTATTTCCAGTCTAATCTGAGGTGCAGTCAACTGAGGTGCAGTGTGGCTAGTTGAAGTTCGGTTGCAAGCATATCGGCATATCTATAGGTCATGTACCCTACATCGATCAAAGTGCAGCGCCAGTGTGGTAAAGGGGAGAATGTGGTAAAATTTGATTGCAGCGATTATGCAAAAACGTTAATTCCACTCAGTCCGTACGTGGATACCTTAATTGGGCACTTTAATTGGGCACAGCGTCATTAAGATGGATAAAGGTATAGAAAAACGTCATTGCACCGGTTATATATACCCAGATATGCCTCCAGTCGATAGAAAGCATCCCGTAGTCTTTATGGGCAAAAGTAATTTTTTTAGTTTACAGGATACCTAGCAATCTTATGTTATGGTCTTTGAGATGAGAGCGGTTTTTATTTATTTTCCTATCATACACGTTTCATAGTCGCCTCTGCGCTGGCTTTAAGTGCACCTATATTTCATGTCTAGTTTTAAGGTATTTCTTCCAGCCTGTCGGGTAACTTTTGTGAAATGCAGGAATTTATCTGGGCAGAAGTCAAAGACACAGTTTCCACCATTCCCTCACTAAACAATCAAATTGCAGCGGGCTACAGCGCCTACTGTGTAGAGTACGCCGTACTACAGAATCAGGCTCCTTTCTTTTGGCCTTCTTTTGGCCTGCTGAACTTCTTTTGGCCTGCTGAAAACCCGGTGGAACACAGTGTAAGGCACAGGCTTGTGACCATAACACTGCCGCACAAGCTACTCACCCGTGAGGCACCAGCCATCGGAGTCGACGACCTGCGCCGTTTCCTCGGGCCGCTTGTAGTATCCGCGCATCATCGCCGGACTGCGGAAGGCGATTTCCCCGTGCTCCATTGGTCCGACAGTTTCCCGGGTCTTCATGTTCACAAACTGCGCAAGACGAATTCCGAATATAAAGAGCAGCTGCAGATTGCTGCTTTTGATAACGACAACCATCAACAACCGAGAAGGTTGCTTAGTATAAAGGCAATGAAAAATGTCTGGTCTTGCCTCCCATCCATGTGTTTGCGGTCATCGATGATCACAGTACTCCACGTATCCCATCACGCCAGCACCTGCCGTCCCGGCACGGTACGCTTACTACAACCACCCGCCTCTTCCTCCAATACACGCCATCAATGGTCATCGCGTACCACAAGCTTTCCAACAATACCATCCTTCGTGAAGGCTGCCCGAATTTACAGCGGGGATTAGAAATCGCCCGACCAATCGGGGATATTAGAGACGATTGTCTTTCTCGGGCTACCTAAACCCAGAAATTTTGGTCTGTCTGTATGTCTGTCTGTCTGTGACTCGATTCAGCCACCCGGCAAAAGTAAAATGTATACTGTGCAATAGTCATACACTCACAGCCTTCATATTTGTCAACTTTGTTGAACATGAACAAGACATTACGCAAACATAAGACCTAAAATAGATACACAGGGGATATTTACAGTGTTCCTTTATTAAAAAATTCATGAATGCTTGGTTTTTTATAGCAAATAATATTCTACATCTACTGCAGAAAACCAACCACCGCCTGCTGTTGCCCGCGCCACACACTGGCGGCATATGAAAAATCACGCGGCAACAGCAACGAAAGGTTCCACTAGCTAGGTTCCACGTTCTGCTTGGCTACAGTAGCACGGCCACGCGGTTCTATAAACCTTCAGGTCGGCCGCCTCGATTCACGCGCGTCTCCGCCGTACTGCAGCGCTGGCATCGAGGAACCAGGCCTGTAGCAGTGCAACGCGGTAAATTCAAATCGCCTTGAACAAACCCTTAGTGTGTTTACCTTGGGATGAGCGCGACGGAACAGCATGTGAGGTGAGCGGGAAAGCAGAGGGGGGCATTTCCTTAGCAAATGTCTACAAAGACTATCGTCTTTTGAGGACATTTGCAACGAAAGGAGCAGATACGCGGCCAATTTTTTGTGTTTGGATGCGTAACAACATTAATAGACACCAAGTGTGCTACTGCTGGCGCTGAACAAACCAGGCATCGCTAAACATAGCTAAAACTGGTGCAAAGCAAAGGCGCAAGAAAAACGGACGGGTGAAATTCAAGCCGATGAAAATACATAACTGTGCATTTTCATTCAACAACTAAAAATTAATGTCTTTTACGAGTGACAGGATAACACAACGGCAACATAGGCCGCACTGGCTGTTTTTTGTTTGCAATTTGGTTTTCAGAGCGTATACATCCAACGCTTGATTTCAATTTAGCAGCTTCTCCATATACTTACAGGGCGTGTCTAGAGTTTGATGTTTGACCGATTTTAAGTAACGCTTTTCGGGCACGTGCGTAAGTACAACATGACGTCATTAGCAGCATACTCATAATCGGTGAGGAATGCCGGCAATAGACGTGGAGGTGCGGATGCGTCATGAGTCGTGACATGCTGCGCGGAGTAACATTTCACCCTTGGAGACGCGACCTTGTGCCCACTCGCAGCGTCGGACGAAACCCCGAAAACCGAGACCTCCGCGACTAGCCTTACCCGTACGCATGCCCCTTCCACAACTATCGAAATCCGATCGAGAAATACAGCCAACAGAGGCGCCAGTGGGTCACCTCCAGCCCCAACCAGAGTGGCCCTCTCCACCGGCACGCCACAACTCTTCACCACAGCGGCCCAGCGTGTTCGAAGGCCATCAATGGACAAGGCCCATTTCCCGGAGGGGGAGCTGCTGCACCGCAATCACCAGCCGCGGTCCTCCGACGGCCCGACAGACCTTCTCGAGAACTTTGTTAGAGGCGGCTAACCCGGCTGCTAGTTTCTTGCATTACGCTTCATTCGCCATGTCATTCCACACTTTAGAAAATTGCAAGTCATGCAATCTAAGTTTAAAGAATCCAGCTTCCAGTACCGCAGAAAGCAGTCGGCCTTTCGTATTGGTTTACAGACGCCCTAACTCGAGAAGGAAAACAGTGGAGCTGAAGCTCTTTATACCCACGAAAGCTGTCGTACTGTGCGTAGCACTTATAGCTGTTATTTGTCTTTTGGTTATGTTCTTGCTTCATATCTCATCTCTTCGGACCCATTTTACCCCGACCACTTTTAACAGCCAAGCTGTTTAGCAAATCGTAATTTTTCCTGCCCGCAGTTAAAAAACTCAAGAAAATGCGACGACCGCCCACCGTCCCCGGCGCACGTTTGTCCAGCCAAGCATACCCACTTAGGGAGATTGACGGTGATTGGCACGAAAAAAAACTCCAGCGTTCACCGTAATCGTGGCAACACTTGCTCGGACCGAGAAAGGCACGTCATAGCGTACGCCCCTCCAAGGTTATGTCCAATGATTATCGCACCCAAAAAAATGAAGTAAGCTCACACTTATATAAACAATGATGGAGTAAAGGTCGTTGCGGAAGCGAAGAAGAAGCAAATCGGCTACAATCGTGGACTTCGTGGGATTCTCCATTTCACACACTACGTATTTCCCACCCCGCAGCCATGCGCGCTCAACAAACATGCCTTGCGAGCGCCGGCTGCGGACGGGTCCGTTGTTTGCGGAGGCAGACAAAGGCAGGAGGTGACAAGGGCAAAACGCCAATGGCAGCATTTATTGCAAAGCGCAAATCAAATACACTGCCTACAGACTAATCGTAGGCCATAACGGTAACATTGGGAGCGAGGCACTAAACAACGCCCGAGATCGAGATGGTTCGACTCACCGATGGAATACCGGAGCAGCGGGGCGCCGCGCGTGCGAGCGTGGGTGCAGAGAGAGAGAGAGAGAGAATAACTTTATTTCTGACGAGGCTCAGTCCTAGCGAGTGTCCCTCAGGTGAGGTGGGCGTGCTAGGTAATCCTGAGCGCTGGTGGCGGTGAGGAGCTGTAGCTCGGGCGAGGAGCTCCCGGTCACCTCCAGCCAGGTACTGGGAGGGTTGGACAAACGGAGCGGGGGTAAAGAGGGGCATTCCCAAATGGCGTGTGACGTGGTATCTCGAGCGCCACATGCCGGGCAGTTTGGGCGGGGACACTGCATGAGCATGAGGTGTTCGTAGGCTGCCACTTTTCCCGCTTGATTCTTGCAGTCCATAGAATTCTTCTTTTTGGATCCCTTGGGAACTGAAACTACCGCCAACCATTCCTGGAGTGGTTACTGCACTGCGGCACGCAGCAGCAGGGCATTTTGTGCCGACGACAACCGACAAACTACGCTCGCAGGCACCAACTTCACGCTAACCAGCACCGGCCGGCGCGCTAGCTGGGCATGAACATGGCGGCGGCGTCGAGAGCAAACCAGTTCTGGCGGCATCGGCTCCGTCAAAGAATGGCACCACCCTGAACGGGGAGGCGGGAGCGCACATCCAGGCACCCTAGTTCTTCCTGAGTACTAGCGCCACGTTTCGGCGAGGTCTGGTGGGATGTAGCATGACGAGAGGACGGCCTCTGGTCTTGGCGATGCGGTAGCGCGGCGCGGACGTTTCGGCGCGCTGGTCCGGACGTGGGGAACGCGCCACAAAGAGACGCTTCCGAGCGAGCTCGTAGACTGCACCCACGCTCAGACAAAAAGGATTGAACAAGATTGAAGAGATTTGCGCCTACTTTCAAGTTGTTTAATGAGGACAAAATAGCTGAGTGGGAGATCCGATCAAAAGCTTTCGTTAGATCTATGGTAACGATCGCCGACGTGTCTTGATCCGGGAGTGCTTTTAGTAGTTGATGATAAATCTGGAGGTGAATGTCGTTGGTTGCGAGATGTGCGACATTACCACACACTACCGCCTACAGCGGCTATAACTACCGCCCCCTCACACGTCTCTTCCTTCACCCTTGGACAGATTATGGCGACAATTACAGACCCATTCCCTCCCCACTAGACGCGTCCTCCACCACGGCGGCGCTTCCTGGGAATAGTTATTTTTCCGCGTGAATTTTATTAAGCGGGAGTGATGATCGAAGTTGATTGCGGATAATCTTTTCTAATAGTAATTATTGGGCCGCCAAGTAGATTACAAATTACACAAATTAGTAGCAGTAACGTCAAATTGTTAAAAAAAAGCATCTCCACCGTCTCCGTCACGCTATCAAAAGCTATGTGCGCGTCTGTGTTATTTGTGATACGGCGTTTTGCGCGTTTGTAAGTGTTTTTCAGCTTTTCGGTGCTGCGAAAAAATGAATACGAGTCGTTTATTTCGACGTTCCGGACGCGGCAGCTTAACTAGAAGAAAGCTGTGCTGAAACGAGTGCCCACAGGTTACCAGATAATGTTCTGGCACCCCATAGTATAACCAATGTTCATTCAAGTTTCTTGGACGTCACTCGCATCTGCGAAATAGCTTGCTAATCACAATAGTACGGTTTTAAATGTCGCAGTTGCAGTAAAGTTCGTAACAACACATTCGGAAAATAATTAGGAACGTATGAAGCACAGCAACGTTGGCGTGCGAACACTGGTGATATCTCGCAGAGGAAATACATTTACGACCTTCCATGAACCCGCAGCCTCATTTTGAAGAGGAAACAGGGCGGATGGGTGGGAAAAGCTATAGCCAAATACCGTGCTTACAGCGTTTTCCTTCAGACGTAAGCTATTAGTTCCTTTTTTCGGCGTGCTTGTACACATAATTTAGCATTATTCGCCACTGCATTCTCAGCACTGCATGCGTACACGGCCACACAATGAAGTCAAATTTTTTCGTGTTGATAGCGGCGCTTATAATTCCAATACAGTTTAACCGTAATGGGCACGAAAAAAGCAGGTCGAACTTTGTTTTGTTTCTAGATGTTAGAGTTGTGGTGGAGAAACCTTGCCATTTGTTTTTGCGTTTAAATATAACGAACGTAAGGCTATAAGTTTTTCTTGGACGGTGTCGGAGGTGACATTGGATCACAGCTCTCTGGGGGAAGGGGGAGGGGCGGCGTTCTTACGCTGTTTTTGCTGATGTAAACTAGGAAATAGGGCGCCGGGCACGAAGAAGTTTGTGACCTTGCCCAAAAATGACGTTTCGTCTCTCTGTAGAGGACTACAGGCGTTTTAAATGTGCAACAAAGGTAGCATGCGGGTCTTCAGACACAGAAGTGTAAAGGCATTAAGAAAGCCAGTCGCGGCATGCCTAATGTTGTTTATGGGATGCAGTTTGATGCTCTCCTTTGGTTTTGCAGCTTTGCCTCGTCACAGAAAGCCTCCAAAGGAAATGACTGGGACCACTCTCGTCTCTAATCTACATGGATATCAGCACGACGTAACCACTGATGGTCATGCAGCTGCGATCGACGCAATGCCGTCGCCGGGCAGCCTTCTTGAAGGACACGATTTCATTTTAAGGCGTATCGCCAGAATTCACGCACTTTCGTTTCATTTGTATCACTCTTTTAATGTTTCTTTCATACAAGTGTTTATTGTTACTTTCATTTGTTAAAGTTATTTCATCGCTTCTTTCTCTAGTTTCTGGTCGTTGGTCTGAGATCTGCGAAATGACTGTGGCAATTGACACTTGATAGCAATAAAAACCTGCACTGCGATCGAAACGTTGTGACCGCAATAACGTATACCGCCTCGTCACTCACTGACCTCTTCTTTTCGCCTTCATCATCTTCTTAACTTCTTATGCAACATGAATCTTTAGGGCTGCATAATAACCTGTTTCCGGCATCGCTTCCGACATACCACTCGACACACGCGCGCCGCACGGAGTGGGCATGAGCATGGCGGCCGCCGTAGCAGACGACGCGGTTGTCTCCACCCTGAACGGGGAGGCGGGTGCGCGCATCCAGGCACCCTAGGAAGAACTGGTTCTCAGGTAAGGCAGAGGGGAAAAGGGTCAACGCTTCCACCCTGGCGACAACGAACCCTCCGGTCGCTGGCGCCCTCCCGGGAGTATGGCTCCCACCGCGCGAGCGAGGCGATTGTGCAATGCCGGCCGTGATGGGAAGCTAGCCAGAAAGGGGTTCGCGTGAAAGTCGCGATCCCCACAACTTAAACCGTCGTTATGGTCGTGAAGGTTGCACACGGCTTCGATACCTTCAAGTGTTCAGCCTTATTGTGAGTTTCCTTCATTTTTTTTTCTTTTTTTTGGTTACTTCAGTGCGCTGTATTGGTTTCTTGATTCTAACGTTTCCAAAATTTTCCAATTTTCATTATTTTTTATCATTAACTTCAGCGGACTGGATGAGATAACCCTTGGTTAAATTTTACGGGAATTCTTCGGGTTTTTTTAATGAGCCCTTTTTAAAGTTTTTCTCACTTCGTAATTGCCAGTTTTATTCCTTTTTCTTATTTTTACGCGCTGTCAAATTATGTTTTCGTTATTGCTCGAGTGGGCGTGTCCAATACCTAGTGCGTGCTAATACGTCAACAAGCCGCCGAGCGCAATGCTGCGTTCATCACACGGAGATTGTACAATACTGCCCGACCGTGAGCGTAAGCGATACTCTTCGATACTCTTCGACAATCTTTTCAAGGAAACAAAAAAAATAATGCAAAAAATTGGGTCCAATCCACGCTGCGAACGTTGTTGGAAAGCAAAGCTTTAAACGACACCCACAACAATTGTCCATGCGACGTCACTTGAATTCACACACGTGGCTCTACAAAGAACGAAAGCAGAGATTCTGCCAGCCGTTACCTAGAATTCGCTGGGGAGGCGTCCCGAACGCATGAGCGTCGGCCACGGACGGGCTAGAGCGGCGCGTACGCCGCCGCCGCAGTAGCCCGGCCATGAGTCGGAAGTGAGAAAAAAACGGAGAGGGGCGTCTTTCGAACGGTGAGATAGCGGAACTTAGCCATCCTGATGTGCAAGCTTGAGGCTACACTATTGCGCGACACAAGCGCAGACACCGAAGCAATTCGACATGTGAGCTTAGTGATTCCCATTTATACCGATTTTAAATAGTAATAGTAAGTTTGAGAATTGCGAGATTGCTGAGGGAACTTTTAAAATTGCTATTGATCAGAACCAGTTGCTCCTTTCGCCTTTTGCAATGCTTGTTAAAACGCAACAGAATTCGTATTCACTAATTTAGAAAAGGGAGTCCCTTTCGAGGTAATCAGTGCGCAAAAGGTAGCGTCTTCTAGCGGCCAGATGTCTGAATGTGGTCTCTGCATTTTGTTTTCCCGCCCTGCAAACCAATCCTCAAGGTATCTTTGCCGTGCGAGGCCACTTTATTCCGTCGGGTCCGGGTTCCCCAGGAGGTGCTCTGGAACAAGTTAATCAAGCCGTGCGAAGGAAGCGCGCAATGGACTCGAAGCGCACCAGAACCGTCGCTAAAGAAGGCGACAAAGCCGTTCATGGAGGAAAAAAAGCTTAGGAGAGGCCCCCAGCTATCCCCGCTCATTGGCAAAAGTGTGGAGAAAGTGACGTGTTTTCGGCTGCCATTGGAAGTCGCGCTAGCAACGGCGTCCTAGCAACGGGCCGCCCTCCACCCGCCAGCCATGGAAGAAAGGCAGCGCCTGCCTTGTCGTCCGATTGCGAAGATTGCTGCTTCGCTTTGCTGTGCTGTGGTCTTACGGAACTCGAAAAGGATGCTGCGAGTTGTGATAGCTGCGACGATGTAAATATGCCATTTAATTTCTACTCCCAAGTGCGTCTAATAGCGCGTCAAGCTTTTGCTCCGGTCGTGATCACGACGCGCCTACTGAAGTGCAGATATCGTGAACGCGCCGTCGCGTCGTACGCACGGACCCCTGTCAAGTAGATTTTCGGGAAGTGATACACGGTGTGCAGTGCGTAGGAGACTTGCAACCGAACGATTCTCAACTGAATTTTTCGGTTATCTCAGCTGCATGTAGTTTGGTAGGCCGGCGATGCGCGGCAGTGCCTTTGCAATTGTTACAAGGTAGATTCCTGGTTGATATACTTCTATCGTCCTATTACCTTTGTACAGCCGTGAGCTGAAGTAAACGGACCACGGGAGCGGTGGCCAAAACTAATCGCTGCGCCGTCTGGTTGCGTGGCGCCTGCTGTCGAGACCGCGCACAGCGCAGGCGCGGCCTAGCAGTACAGCACACATGCCGCTATCGCTCGCGTCTTCGCGGTTGTCTCACGCTCCGATAAATTGATGCCAGGGGAACCGGGCTGCCGTTTTGCTGCCTGCTGGTCAACACACCTTCAGTGGAAACGGCGCGCAGGCGCAATCGGCGGCAACGCGGCTCCGCTGACAGAGCTGGCGCGCCGGTGATTATCTCGGGCTTGTAGCTTTTTTTTTACAACCCCCCCCCCCAACTTCCGCGTGATATATCGAAGCAGAAAATGAAGCAGAAAAAAATCACTGTGCAGTCGAAGAAAATAAGACAAAACACAACCTCTGTCGGTTTTGAGGATAGATGCTAAATTACGGCCTCCCGAGAATATCACGGACTCGAAACATTATTGATGCTAACCTTACATGCTAAGGTTCTGACAAATACTGCTGTGTTTAGGTCTGTACTGCATTGCTTTATGAAACTTCGTTTGCCGTATGCGGCATATTTGCCATTTCGCAATTGCTCTGAAAATCCAGCTTCGCAATTTTTTTTCAAGTTCGAGGCACCGACACATACATTTAATGTTCAAAAACTATATTGCGATATGAGATACCATTGAACCACGCCTTGAATTCCCAGCGACTATACAAACGCATGCAAACTACTTTTTTCGGTCAGATTTATTTGCACTTGAAAACATTATTTCCAGCTCTTGCGCACTTCGGTGACACGAGTTTAAATTGAAGGATTTGATCAAAAGGGGGAGGGGGGGGGGGGTCGTTCAGTCGATGATTCAAGGTAAGATTACTAGCTTATGGTCGACGGCATGCGGCAAACAAACGACGGTATACTTCAAAACAGCCAAGTTTATTTACAAGTAATAGTTTACATAGCATTGCACAGGGCTGTCGTTCATAGATGGGGGTCCGCAGAAAAAAAGGGGTAAGACACTTCGGACTGCGTGAGTCCCTCCGCAATACACCCAAATTCCGTTTTAAAGCAAAGCTTTTTACCTCTACCCCCCAAGGGTTCTTTCGCGACCGTTGGTGTCACCAGAAAACTCCAGCGAACAAATAAAAGAATCTACTGCACTGCCGGGAATCGAACCTGGAACTAACAGATAGCAAAGCGAGAGCCCGTTGTCTTACCGATTTAGCTATGAGCCCACGCGAACACGGGGAAGACAGGTTGTGTACTCACCAAGCACATCTACGGGTTTACCCCCTGCGTTCTCGCTGAATTCCACGTGAAAGTGTCACGTGACCACTCACGCTAGTCTAGCGGCCCTGTGCGCACCTTGCTCACGTGCTAAGAGTTCCAAAAATTAAAGGAAGCTCACACCAATGCATGGCATCTCACTTGTAGTACGCCAATGTGCTAAAGCCTGTGGCCTCCAGTGTTCACGTAAAAAATCACAGCTCCTTGTCTTCTGTTCTGACGCCAAATCAAGGAATACATTCAAATACTCCTTCATGGCCAGGCCATCACTCCAAGCCCGAGGCTAACACCGAGGCTAACACCAACACCAACATCTCGAGGCTAACACCAAGAGTGACGTCTCCTTGCAGCGCCTCAAAAACAGCATTAATCAAATCATACACATGATCAGGCGAGTTGCCACCAAGAGGCGAGGCCTAAAGGAATCCCGTACCTATCGATTAAATTTTGTCCTCTCGAGAGTCACTTACGTCAATCCCATGCCTTCTTCTCGACAAGGAAGACATAGCGATGCTTTATATAATGATTGGAAAGGCGGTCGAGCAGGCCATTGGTCTTCTCATGAGTGCGTCCACACAGAGGCTGCTTAGCACGGGGCTCCACAACACCGTGGAAGAGCGCTGAGAGAAGGCCATCTTTCAAACCAGAAGGTCCGACTCAGAACTGCGGTGGGTAACCGCATGCTTCACCAGATTGGCTAGGCAGTCCAGAATGTCACTCCGCTTGACGTACTCCCAGACTCTTGGCGACTAAAACTAAAGATGTTCCCTTTGCTTAGAAATATGAACCCCTCACATGACGAGGGTCACTGAAAAGCACGGGCTCAAGCGCTAAACACCACCCTCGGTGGGGATCATGCAGTTATCGACATAGACGCCTCCAAATATCAAGGGCAGCAATACGCCATCATCGTGGCTACCTCCAGAACCAACCTCCTTGCGTGTACCTCGCTTAGGACCCACGAAATGACGGCAGCAGAAGAGGCAGCCATCACTTTGGCTCTCACTCAACCAGGGGTTCAGAGGGTGACATAGACGCCTCCAAATATCAAGGGCAGCAATACGCCATCATTGTGGCTACCTCCAGAACCAACCTCCTTGCGTGTACCTCGCTTAGGACCCACGAAATGACGGCAGCAGAAGAGGCAGCCATCACTTTGGCTCTCACTCAACCAGGGGTTCAGAGGGTAGTCACCGATTTCCAGCAAGCCTACTGGAATTACCAGTCGGGTTGGGTGTCCTTACCTGCACTGCGCGTGCTAAAAACCACTCACCAAACGGTTCCATTCAGCTCATCTGGACACACCCTCACGCTTCAATGGAGGACAACAAATATGCCCACCCGACAAGCCTGCGCTTTACCTCCCGTGTTATGGAGCTGCACGAGGACAGTCACCCACTTGTCACGTTCAGGGAGCTAACCCAGCATTATCGCCTTCTGAGACAGACCGTACCTTCGCCTTACCCTGACCTTTCCAGAGAACAACAAACTACCCTAGGACTCATACAATACGGGCTCCTTCCCACAGCCTACGCGTCTTCACATAATGCATCCGAATTGCTACGACGCTGAATGTAAATTTTGCTCAGAAGTAGGAACACTCCGCCCCGTAATCGGAGTGTGAGACTTTACCCCTGAACACCCCCCTCTCCTTCCGTCAACTACCCAACAAGAGCAATGGGAGATGCTGCTGTCCAGGCCCTCTCTACCTACCCAGCTTCTGCGGGTGGACGGAACACAGGCCGCGCGGACTGCATATGGGCCCCACAGAAGAAGGAATCATTCCCCAGGGCTGCACTCTGGGCCATTCAGAAATCTGAACAGAAGTATTTCTTCCTCCTCCTCCTCCTTCTCTGCCGCAAATCTCGTCGCCTCCGTCCGCGGCGCAGAGACGGAGAAGTCAGATCGTCTAACACCGGGTTGGAGCTTACTTTATTTTATAAAAAAGGTTCCACTCTTGTGCTACACCAATACAACTCAACCAAACACCGTTCATGCATCATGCATTGATTTAACCTTACCAAGAATATCTCTTTGAAGTAATAAATGGTGTGGTTAAGAGCATTTCACTTCTCTTTGGTTTTACTATTTGTAGAGCGATGTGAGTGAATTAAATTGACGTCGCATGGATAATCGTTATGGGTGCCGTTTACAGCTTTGCTTTCTAACCAGATTCACGGGGTGGATTGGCGCGATTTTTTTTTTAGGGGCGAAGCTCCTAAAGCCATGGGTATGTACATCCCTTGTGTCTCGTGGTACGTGACCGCCGCATGCTTTCGGAGATGTCGCAAAGTGGGCCGCGTTGCACGCGCAAGAACCGGCTGCAAACGGCAGCGCAAACTCGGCACCGGGAGAGCGAGCTTGTCTGTGTTCGCCAACGGAGGCGTGAGCGCACGTGCACTGCGAGTGGGAGATCACGCAAGAGATCACGCCACGAACGCAGGCAGTCGTTCTCGGAGATCGAACGAGACGCAAGGACCTTTGCTCGTTTCCTCTCGTCTTGTTCGGGCACAAGTTCGCCCTAAATAAAAGTTCTTTCTTTACCGTTGTGTCCCATCCTACGTGACAAATTGTGGTAGAGGTGCGGGGTAGTCCTCGATGGCGCGGGGTCTTTCACCAGGTCTGGGCCTGGGAGCATTGACTCCGAAAATAAAAGTTGATTTGTACAATGTACGCATACAGTCTTACGTCTTTCTTAATGATGTAATGGGCGAACTTTCACGGAAGAGTTACGGTTACCGATGATCTCTCCCTCTCGAGCTTCGCCCCACTTATCATCATTCATTCCGTGGATATGGCGTGATTTTTTTTTCAAACCCTGCCGCGAAATAAAAAAAGTTGATTTGCCGCATGACATGTTAGAATAACCTCTCCGTACAGCACAAATTTTAACTTGGCTTTTTGCACGTCTCAATTATGCCGAAAAGCCACACCCAAAAGGCGGGCATAGAGATATGTGAATGAGCGACTTTGGCTGCAAGGGTTACTTGGGCGACAATAGGACACGTATCACCATATGTAATCGTGGGGTCCCACACCACTTTTGCCAGCCCAGACGGAGTCCTCCACACGTTACCGGCCGAGTACCACTGGCATAAAAAATCAGAGATCGTGCAAATCCCAAGTCCTGCGGGCAGCCCTATTTCCTTCTTCCCTTCAAAACGCCATACACTTAAGTTTAATTACAAAAGTCCTGCCTCCAAAAGAGACGTCACCGAAGAGAGTGAGGAGGACTAACCAATAAGCCTATACTAGGCCGCTGAGCGGCCACAAAGACCGTCAATTGTTGTGTACAGAAATAGCTATGGGACCCAACTCTGTCACTCTCATGCGGAAAATCGAAGGTGTTTATAAAAAAACATGCTACCGAACAAGCAACAAGACAACAGATCTGAGAAACTTTATCACTAACAAAAAAACCTTGGCCACGAGACCAACGCAGCCACAGCACGTTCTGTGTGGCACCGTAGCACCATTGCCGCATATCAGGTGAGTCGCATCGTTTTCAATGATAGGGCGGTGTGCGGCAGTGTTCCTCTAACTGCGGGGCGCGATTCCCCTGGCGCTGATTTATCGATGCAAGAAGCAGTCGCGAAGAAGCGAGCGACTGCGGCATGTGTTCTGTACTGCAAGGCCGCGCCTGCGCTGTGCGCGATCTCGACAGCAGGCGCCGCGCAACCAGAAGGCGCAGCGATTAGTTTTGGCCACCGCTCCCGTGGTCCGTTTACTTCAGCTCACAGCTGTACGTGTCCGTCTGTTGACTGGAAGAGTGCTGGATCTGGAATCTGTGCCGTTGCTCTTTTCCGCCCGTATTTGGGCAAAAGTAACGTTCCGTCTTAGTCCTCTTTTTGTGGTCTCGCTCTCTGGGTTTCGCTTTTCAACGCTTCAGATTTCAACGCTTGCGAGGTTAGTGTATGAAAGTTTTCAACTCATATCACCTTGAATTTATTGACACTGAGACAAGTTGAAACTTGGCGAAAAAGACGTTTATTTTCGCAAAAAATTCTATCGAAGGCATGCGAATAACGCTGAAAACATTCCACAATTTTTTTTAGCTTGAAGTCTGCATGAAGTGCTGCTTACCTATATATAGAACGGCCGTTTATTGACTAGTCATCTCTGGGATTGCCAGTGAAACTGCAGCTTAGGCCTCGGACCTCAAATTAGAAATCAATGTGTCTTGTAGCACGTCCCACGTCTCTCATCTATTTTGTGCGGTCATTATTTATCTAACGACAGTACATATACTCCAAGAAATATAGTGATAGATGGCACGCTCTAAATCAAGCCACAAGAACTCTGATATAACTCTGCACTTGAATTTACTCTTGGACGTAGGTGCCCTGAGTACAGTGATAGATGAAGACAACGCGGCCCCCTGCCTCAAACACTTTTCTTTTTAGTAGCTATTAACCCTCCTCACAACTTGTTCCCTTGACCATTGCAAATTCCCAAACGCCTTTTGTTATTGTCAGTCTAGATTCACGTTCGCCATGGGGCTGACGGAGTTACCACGCCTGCCCTACAACACCTATCCACAGGAGGGAAAAAAGAACAATTAGTAGCATCCGGGCAGCCCAAAACTATATTTGCATCCCATGCTATGTGTCAGCACATGTACAGAGCCCGCAGCCAATGAAATTTTCGTAGTTATTTTGTTAGAATGTGCATGGTGTAAACGTCAATAAAAAAACCCGCCCGCATCTTCCCCCGGGGGAACTCGAGTAAATGCGTCGCAGAGTGGTGGGAGTATCGCGTGAATGTTGCGTAATTGGGAATGGTTTGGGAATGCTTAATTGTTATTTCGTCTTTATTATTCTTATTTATTGAATGAAGGAGAAGCGAAGGCAAGGAGTGTAAAGTTAAAGTCTGTCTTTATTGCTTGGTGCCGTCAAGCAAAGCGTCAAGTCAAGCGAAAGCCAAGCAAAGGCGCCCTTGACTGAATTCCGAATGCGCGCTCCGCCGCTTATATACACACCACCCGCATTCGAGGGAGAGGAGTACGGGGAAGAGACGCGCATGCGCACACTTCCGTACACAAGCGCGCGAACTTTCCACGCACCCACCACGCCGTTATCACGTGTACACGCCCTGCCGCCGTTACTGCTGAGCGCGACGCAGCGCACGGGTAGCTACGACGCATGCGCGCACAGGCGAGCTCCCCCCGCACCGCCGCAGCTGTTGTTAAGAGCGACGGAGCGCACGGGGTACACGCGCTCCTCCCGCACCGCCGCACCTGTTGTCGAGAGCGAGGAGGGTACAGGGGAGAGACGCGCACCTGCGCCTGACGCGACATGCATGCGCAGTGAGCGTGTGGACGGCGCCGACAACATCGACGAGTGACATCGTGAGCCTAAGAAATGCTCCGCATTTAAAATATTTCTGAAACCACTAAATGTGCCTGCTGTGCAGTAATGTAGTACACATTTTACCTTACTTACATATGCCCTATTGCTGGAACAGCAAAGGCCCTTGTGAATTGTTCAAATTGTCAGACAGATTCTCCCAAGACAGCCTTCAATACCACATGGGAGTAGTAAAAGATGTGGAGGTCTTTCTTGGACGAATACAGCATCTTGATAAATACGGGCCCTTACATGGACCTATTATACTGAAACAAAATGTGTTTCTTGCGGAATGATTAGAGTTGATAAACTGGCAGAGGCGCATGCGCAGTCCCACATTGCCTGCAATATACAGAAGACGCAAATATTGCATTGCACGGGGAAAATATCACTCTGGACTCTGTCAAGCATGCATGCCGACAAAGGTTACGAATAGTGTATACTATACTATGTACTACACTGTTCAGTAAACTAAGGTTTTTATACAATAGCAATGTCTTGGCCAGTGAACACGCATTCATCACCAACACACACTCCAGGTTATTACTGACAAGAACCTTGAAGAGAATAACAGCATGGCAGCCTGATCATGTAAACACTTTGGCTTAAACACGCAGCAATATCTACATACCTTTTATTGTTCAAGGGAAATGTTAAGACAGAAAAAGAAAAGAAAAAATTGAAACTTTCCAAGGAGACAAATTCAACCTGCTAAATCTATTCCAGATAGGGCAAAGCACCAGTGACATCACATTTTACAATTTGACACTACACAAACACAAGCATGCAGAGAAGCCAAATACTGTTGAACACCCAATGCATCGGCACAAATGGAAGGCACTGTAACTAGGCACATGATCACAACAATAAAGGCAAGTGTGCACGCACGGCCGTCTCTGTGCGTAACTGTCGAAGTAATCAGGCTGCGTGCGATGATATGTATGATACGCATGCTCGATCCTGTCTGTATCTGCGTGATTAAAATTATTTACACACGTATGAACTACTTCCCTGGGGTATTACACTGATTAATTGATTAATTTTAGGAATTACATGCACAATTACACAGTGCTTGCATATACAGTCGAGTCCACTTATAACAATATTGAGGTGCCATGAAAATACTGTTATAACCGATTACTGTTATAAGCGGGTTATGCCGAAAATAACAAAGAAAACGTGACAAACAAGAGCATTTAATAAGGGGAACATGAGGGGAGGTCGGCACAGTGCACACAGCGCTGCTGCTGCGGCGGCTTAGGCGGCCCGGTGCTTTTTCTACAGGCGCCGCACCCTCAGAATGGATTGCCCCACTGTCCGTAGAGGCGCCCATCCGGTGCTCCTCCCGCTCCTCCGCGTCGCCGCGGCAGGCGAAAGCAGCGGTGGCATGCGAGCCTCTTCGGCGCGCATTCGCCGCGTGCGAAGCCAAGTGCGCTATCGCCCGGCCGCCGCGCGTATGCTCTCATGCCCTTTTGCGTAATAGGCGGGGTTGGGGTGGCATTGTCGCAGCGTTTTTGCATTTTAAATGCAGAACATTTCTTAGCCTCGCCTGTTCCTGCGTCGGACGGTGTCAACAGTTTCGCGTCCGCGGCAGGTGCGCCTCTCCTTCCCTCCTCTCTCTCAACAGCAGCTGGCGCGCGCATGCGTCGTAGTCAGCCCGTTCGCTCCGTCGCGGTCTCGGCGTAACAGGTGCGTGATAGCAGCGCGGTGGGGCGTGGAAGAGCGCGCGCTGCTTGCGCATGCGCGCTCTCCCCCCCGTACTGCTCTCCCTCTACTGCGCGCGCTGCAAATATAGCGGCTAGCGGTCGCTCGTGTTCCAGTCACTGCGTTGCTCCTTCCTTCCTTGGTTGACGCTCGTGCCCACGTTTACTCGTGTCTGCTACTCCAGCATCACGGAAGAAGCGATGGAAGCAACACTGCCTTCAATCAGTACTGAGGCCCCAATGCTCTGCATTTACTCGTGTTCCCCTCGCGGGAAGGCGCGGGAATTTTTGTTTTGTTCAGGGTTGGTTCCAGTGCCCACATTTAATTGTTATAACCGATATTGCATCATGACAGCATTGTTATAAGCGGTTTATTTTGCCATAGAATACAATGAAAAGCTGACGGTGCCGCGGCTGTCCATTGTTATATCCGATATATTGTTAAAACCGGTATTGTTATAAGTGGACTCGAGTGTATACACAAATGTTAAACGCGAACCCGGAAATACGAACTAGAACACACAAATAGCGTCATTTATTTCCGTGCTAGTGAAATTTTCGCGTGGCTATGTTGAATTAACAAGGCTGGAAAATGCGGTTTTTTTAATATACCGATACCGCGCCATTAACATTGCACCTCCATATACTGTTCCAACGTGTTTTGGTTCATATTTTCGTGTTCGCATTTCAAGACTGCACGCATGCATACAATTTGTTTACGAGACGCACTTTGTCGTGCGTGGACAAAAATGAACACATATTTATTATGATGCACTTGATCCGCAATTTGCCAAGAACTTGCATATATAATTTTGCTAATATGTCACTCGATCGAGCGTAGTTTGTCTCTCGTACGTAGTTTGAGTGCATGGCCGCAGCAAACGCTAAACAGGACCACAGGGACCGCATCTCTGCGCAGCCGAATCAATCTCGGTGACGAAAAATCGCGCAAGTGAAAGTTGCTTCGAACAGACAAACGCAAATTTGGGCACTTTCCATTCCGGTAGCCGCACGGCGTTCGCCCACTGTTTGCGGCGTTCTTTATCGCTTGGGAACCTATAAACGGCAGCGATTGTAAACAAAGGATGAATGCACGCCAATGCACAGCAATACTAGTCAGCGGAATGATGCACTCACCGGTGGAAAGTGCCGCCCGATTCCTTGGGTACCGATCGCGACTTGCAGCCTGGCACCGAGCATTGCGGCATTGTTAGAGCGAGCCGCTTCGCAAAGCTGCTGCGGCCACACTGAAGGCCGTGTAACGGTGTAACCACGAGTTTAGGTTCACGGTCACGCGCTGCAAAACGGCCTTCTACCTGCCTATCAGCTGATTTCCGCCGGCTCGGCGCTGGCAGATGCAGACGACAAGAGAGGCGATACAGGACGGAGGAGGCGGAGAAGGTGCACCGAGAGAGAGGGGAAAAGAGTCCGCCATTCGACTTACAAAAATGGCGTTTCCGGCTGCACTGGGTGTGACGTCAGGGCCACTCCTAAGCTTTTTTTTTAAGTGCGAATGCACTTTATAAGCGACCCCAAACCTTCCACCGCCGGCGGCGGCGGCGGCGGCGGCGGCGTCCGCAGTCCTCCTCTCCCTAGCAACGGCGTGGAGCGGAGAGGAGCGTCGGTAGCAACGGCGCGGTGACGTCACTTCACCACGTGACCGCGCTCGCTCCGCCTCCTCGCCGTGGCTGCGCGGGTGCGCGCCGCTCCCCGCACCGCTCCTCGCGCCGTGACGTCATGGTATGACGTCACAGCGCGCCTCCTCTCCCCAGCAGCTGCCGCGCGCCTCTCTCTCCACCGTGACGTCACACTCTCTCCTCTCCCCCTCGCTCGGCTGCAGCTGCCGTGCGCCGCTGTCCCTCTCCCCTTGCGCCCGCCTCCTCTCTCAGCCACCTGGCTCGGCGCGCTCGGCGCGGCGTACCCCCCTATATCATCATCATCATCATCATCACCAGCCTCTCTACGCCCACTGCAGGGCAAAGGCCTCTCCCATTATTCTCCAATTACCTCGGTCCTGTGCCACCTGTGACCAATTTATACCCGCAAACTTCTTGATCTCATCTGCCCATCTAACTTTCTGCCGCCCCCTGCAGCGCTTGCCTTCTCTAGGGATCCACTCTGTTACCCTTAATGACCAGCGGTTATCTTGCCTTCGCATTACATGCCCTGCCCAAGTCTATTTCTTCTTCTTAATTTCTACTAATATGTCTTTAACACCTGTTTGCTCCCTGACCCACTCCGCTCTCTTCTTGTCCCTTAATGTTACACCTATCATTTTCCGCTCCATTGCCCTATATATGCAGCGATAAACTGCCAGACCTCCGTGGGTCGGCTCGCGCGCGCTCACGGGCGAATGCCAACGGATTTTAACTTTACTCCCCCTCATAGCATCACCCCGTGCATTCGCACTTAACCATGTTCACCCTCGGGGAAATGCTTGGGAGTTTTTTCTTCAGGAAGCCGTCCCTCTAACGCGCCTGCCGGTGCGAGGACGCAGCTGCGCGCGGGGAACGCTGGGTAATAGCGCCCTATCGCCGCGCCATCTACACTGTGCTCCGGGAGGGGATACCGCCCTCCCCCTCCCCACCCGCTTTCTGAGTTTCTTGTCCCGTACGCCATGAAGGAATCGTTGGCTGGTGAGGTAGAAAGCTTTGCTTTAAAATTGGTCGCCATCCCGCCATGCGAAAGTGGATGTCCAGCAAAGTTTGTAAACCACTACAAATGACGATGGAGGAAGCTATGAAATGTTTCTTGTGTTCTCAGCGAGCCTGTGGCTTGCGCTCGGCTAGAGTCACGAGTGTGGGCAGTCTTTTCCCGTACTGTTCCATGCCGACGCCATGATCATTGGTCAGTCCGCACTACGTGACATTGGTTTACACTGCGATGGTTCATGGGCGCCGCCATTTTGTTGTTTTTGCGTTTTAGTCGGCGAACTCTGCTGGGCTTAGCTCGTCCTCCCTGCTCTGCTGCTGCGCGCGACTGACGTCGTTCAGAATGCGAGCCAAAGATAACGCGTGTAACAGCATTTCAGCAGCACAAGTGTGCCCAAAGATGCGGCAAATTCTGGATACTGCCTAACCTTCAAAGTTAATTTGCAAACATCTTTACCAGGAACAAATGGTGGGAAAGGAGGGAGGGGGGGGGTCCTATTGTTCACACGCGCCTAATCCCTACTGTGGTTTCGATTGGTTCCCGTAAACAAATTTTGGGCTCTATGTTGCATTCCTAATTAGCTTGACGGATGCGCTCGGCGTCTTAGGCCTTGCACCATGGCGTTTTTTGCCCACGGGGAGGAAACCATCGGGGGGTAGAGCTTTGCTGCCAAACCGGGATCAGAGCGCACCTACTGCCCGCCCAAACACTGGCCAGTAAGGGAAGAAGGCGCGCACCTTGAGCTGAACGTTCGGAGTGGGGACGCCGAGGTCGATGCTGCCGATGTCGGACTGCTTGGCGGCGGTGAGGCAGCCGCAGGCTTCGTTCAGGGCGTACAGGTTGCACATGGAGCGGAGGCCGGGAAACACGGCCCGGGCCATGCGGATCACGTCGTCGGGCACCGCGCTGCCGCCCACCACGAGAGTGCGCACCGAGGGCAGACGGAAGCCCATGAGCGTCATGTTGCGCATCAGGTGCTGCATCCGCGTCGGGAAGCACAGCACCCACGACACCTGCGCGCACCCGCACTGGGCATCTCAACAACAGCCGAAGCCAAACATCGCTCACCTCGCGTAACACTGAAAATGGAGCGACTTGCTGGGCCAGCGGTCAAGAGTCGTGTGTTAAAATGCGGGGCGTTTTAAATAGCGGGAGGCGTTGAAATGAGGGGGGCGTTAACGGGGGGCGTTAAAATTCGCATATTTTTTAAACATCGCCAGTAACACGTTTTTTTGGTTCCGGCCGGCTCATGCAACAAGGCACCCAACTGTAGTGAAGCGATGGGGAAGACAGGCCCTTTCGCCAGTCTGACACAGTGTTGTACGGAACTGCATTCTAAGGAACGGTCTTCCTTGAACTAGTTCTTTTTGGTGGAACGGAGAAACACCACCGTTTCATTATGGGTTGGTGGAACTGTACGGCATACCTCGTTAGGTTTTTGAAGGAACGGCAGGAACGGAATTCCTTCTGCAAACGTTACATCGCTACGATTTGGCAGTTTTTGATGCCAAGGCTCGAGTACAAAAATCCACAAGTCGCAACTGTGTTTCTCTTTCTACAAGCTCGCCAATTCTCCGCCCTTCAGCGGAACGTGCTTCCTCGAAGGACAAAATAATAACCACGCAGCGGGCCCCAGCTTGTGCTTGCTTTCATGCCGGCTGACCTTACGCGGCGTTGGACGGGCGAATAGCGCAGCCGCGAGAATTCTTTCCACCTTTCATCGTTTGTCTGCGGAGGCCACGATGCGCGTGTGGCCGACATAATTGTTCCCTGCCGGGGAAAGGCTTCAAGTCCGAGCGGCGCTGCAAGTACCTTGTGAAACCACCGTATATTACCAAGGGTAATTAACGCATTATAGTGCGCAAGAGCCGCGGGTGCGTTGTTGTCGAGGTAGTGGCTCTCGCTGTTAGGTCATTCGAAGGGTCACCGGAATTGCAGTGCCACCGGGTCACCGGAAATTGTTCGGGATTGCAGGTTTGGACCCCTCAAAGTAAAGCGCGAGATCGTTGTTGCCAGTTGCTGAATCCCAAGGTTTAAGCTATCATGGATCCCAGACAGTTCGGTTTGAGACAAGGCGACCAACGACATAAAGACAGAGCTGGCTGCGGTCACCGAGCCATCCAGCGCAGATTTTGCCACCTCGTCCGCGCCCGAGGATTTCTTCTTCCCGCCGAGGCACAGGATGAGCTATGACGGCACCTGCTGGTACCAGTTGACTGCCCACTGTCGCAAATGAAGAACTTCGAGGGCCTGAACCAACTTTTCTTCAAGTACAACACGTCAGTACCCTGAAGCGCTTCCGTGGAACGGCTCGTCAACATTGCCAAAGAAGTATTGACAAAAAAAACGCGTTTGTCTGTCCGACTCCGAGACGCAGCTCTTGCTGAGTTCAAACAAGGGACTCTACTAACTTGAAACTATGCATTCGGGCATTTTTTTCCCACTAGTTGTTTTCACATTTTGTCATTCATTCTACATTTTTTTCTCTTCTGCCATATCCTGTAGCTTTAATGTGTTCTTAACTTTTTTCTTCTTGAAGAACCAAAGAATCAGTCATTTTTGTACCATGGCACATGTTTTCTTTCGTCATTAATTTTTATTTATTTGTGTTGTTTCTTTCACTTTATGGTGTTGCACTTTGTGTCAGACTATATTTTTTGTAGTGTAAATGTTTTTTTACGCAAGTGATTGGGCTCCGTGTTATTTCCTGTGCTTTTCTCTTATGCGTATTTTTAACCACCGCAACTGATTCGTGCATCGCGTCCACATATATGGCTATCTGGTTGTTTCTTTGTCTACCACTGTAAGGGATCCATGCGCCAGCGATGCGGAATTTGTCGAACGCAGAGGGAGCGGCGAGCTTCCGGGAAGTGGGAATGAATTACTTTATGGCAGCCAGCTTGTTATGAGCAAGCGGCCTCTTGGTCACGCCGCTCGCGTGAGGGCACATTGTCTGGGGCCGCAGCCGCGTCGTCGCGTTGTTTTGGCCGGAGTGCGTGGTGTAGCCGTGGGAAAACATTGGCGGTACGGCGGCTTGAAGGGCACTCAGGGAGCTTGGCAGTAGCTGGCTCCGGGCCCACCCCGTTTTCGTTTAGCAAGTTGTAAAACTATTCGGTCCGCTGCGCCTCCGGAGACGGGGATGCTTGGAACTGTCAACTGGAGCGGGAAGGCGGTCGATTAAGGGGAAAGTGCTCTCTTTGTTGGCCCATGCGCGCGCGGAGTGAAGGCGTGCGAGGGTGTGCGCGTAGCGGCCCGGGATTGGCGCGGCAGAGGCGACGCCTGAGCCGGCCGCCGTGTCCTGTTGTCCCTGCGCGCTGTTTCTGGCCCACGGCCCAATTAATGGGGCATCGCCTGTCAACGGCCGAGAATCTTGGGGACGCGCTGGAGCGTTAAGACTGATGGTTATGGGTTTCAGCTGGCGTGGAGTGGCTGTCCGGTTTTGGACGAGAATCGTGGGAACAGTCGATGCAGACCACGTTCGTAGAAGCTTGTCCCTGGTGCTCGCACGTGCTTCCGCGAGTTTCCGAATGTTTGTTGTAGCTGTTTCATTCGCTTTTGATATTTTCCTTTTTGGTTGGTGAGAGAGGGTGACCAATGTCTCAAAATTACGGGGCGTCGCCCACCGCAATGTAAACCCGGGTGTGGTAACGCAACCAATCAGATCGCCAGGGGATGCTGATTGGCCCGTGTATCGGGGGTGGAGACTAAGTGACCCATTAAAACCACGAGACACGAGGTCTCGGGGTCGAATCCTCAAGGTTTTAATGTGCTATGCACGGCCGGCGTATTGTCGGGCTAGCCAGGTGAGGCTAGGGAGGATATCACCACTTGGGTAGTCTTAGGTCAGGGCCCGTCGCTGACGGGGGTGCCGTGGGCACAAAGTCTTAGCTGACCTAGAAACCCACTTTATTTCTTACTCTGTCTACTTCAGTCTGTAAATATGCTGTATATGTCTCTCGCTTAAATATACAGTTCAAAAACCCTCAACAACTCTCACCGTCATGTCATCAGTGCCGCA
Organism: Haemaphysalis longicornis; assembly: GCF_048455015.1. NCBI lineage: Eukaryota > Metazoa > Arthropoda > Arachnida > Ixodida > Ixodidae > Haemaphysalis > Haemaphysalis longicornis. Next base: position 163,606,965 of record NW_027526460.1, read on the forward strand.
ACCATCAGGCACCAACGCAGACCATCGGAAGATTTCTACACGCCACAACATCGGCGCATCGAAGCAAGAAACAGCGAACTAAACCTTTACTACCACCCTGATTCTGTTGGGCATATTTTGTTATTCTTGCGCGTAGATTTCGTGAGTGACTACGCTGTTGGCTTTTTTCGTTACCGCCTTCCGACCTAAACTTGGATTGCGAACCTGGTAGTCATTACTAGTCCGGCTGTGTCTTGTTACTTGCAAATTTTCGCTGTGTAATCCGCAAGGCTTCACTTTTGTAACCCCCTACTTCATTCCTTGCAAAGGGGCCCGTAAGGTATTTTAAATGAACTCTAATATTGAATCAGCATTCAATAAAGTTCTTTTTGCACTCGGTTTCTAATGCAAGACATTTAATAACGTTCCTGCACGTGAGTAACGTTTTACTCGCATATCTGAAGTGCTGTGACCTTACTGCGCATTTGTAATACCGAAGTGGGAAGTGTCATTTGTGTTGCACCTGAATAGACGAGCACCAAAATCACAGTTAGACATGTCTAGAGTTTTTCCGGCGGTTGCTGAAAAAAAAAACAGGCTAGGAGCGTTTTTTTGCATTCTTTTAATCTCCAGAGAAACTGTTCCCAGCGGTGTTCATATTCCTAAAATTTACGCAGTTGGACGTGTGTGTTAAATTTCTCACGTTATTTCACCTCAGGAATCCGACACCAAATTTTAATTGAAAAAATTGGCCGTGCATCTGCCCCTTTCGTTGCAAATGTCAACAAAAGACGATAGTCTTTGTCGACATTGGCAAATTAAACACCTCCCTTTGCTTTCCCGCTACCCTCTCATGCTGTTCCTCTTCCTTCGCGCTCCTTTCAAGGTAAGCACGCTCAAGTCGATTTAAATTCACCGCGTTCCACTCCTCCAGGACGGATGCCTCGATGCCAACGCTGCCGTACCGCGGAGACGCTCGTGAATCGAGGCGTCCTACTTCAACGTTTATAGAACCACGTTGTTCTACCTCACGTGGGTTCCAAGAAGACCGTGAAACCTGTCTAGTGAACCTTTCGTAACTGTTGCCGCTTAATTTCTTAAAATGCCGCCAGAGCAGTAGCGGTCGCGGCGCGGGAAGCTTCGTCGCCGATCACCCACCTCTCACCCACAGATTTCCTTGATGCTGGGTGCTGGCTGCCGTATCTCCTGTACTGCACGTGCGAGAGCCCTGCGCGTGCGCTGAGGATCTACTGACCTGCTGCGCCAAAGCCACGGACAGGACCTACTGCGCAGCATCCCAGCCCGCCCTTGACTATAAGAAGATCACCACATCGCCGATTCCGCACAGAGCAGCAGCGGTCGCGGCGCGGGAAGCTTCGTCGCCGATCACCCACCTCTCACCCACAGATTTCCTTGATGCTGGGTGCTGGCTGCCGTATCTCCTGTACTGCACGTGCGAGAGCCCTGCGCGTGCGCTGAGGATCTACTGACCTGCTGCGCCAAAGCCACGGACAGGACCTACTGCGCAGCATCCCAGCCCGCCCTTGATAAGAAGATCACCACATCGCCGATTCCGCACAGAGCAGCAGCGGTCGCGGCGCGAGAAGCTTCGTCGCCGATCACCCACCTCTCACCCACAGGTGTGCACCTTTGCCTTCTGTACTACGTACATACTTCTGTTACTTTTCTGTGACTGCTGCTGCTGCTGCTACTTTGCTTCATCCTGTTTTTTGCTCCATTGTCAATATGGCGCCAACATGTGCTGAATTGTCCAAGCGACTTGAAAACTTGGAAAACAGATTTGAAAGCAAGCTTACAGAAATGGTTGAGAAGATTGCAGACAGTGTGCAATCTAAGTTAGCTGATAATCCCGGCCACATCATTGAGAACATGCGGAAAGAAATGGACGAGTTTCGTGAGAGTCTTATGTTCATGAATGCGTCAGTTGAGCAGCTAACCGCCGAAAAAAAGGAGCTCAAAGACACCAATAGGTCCCTGTTAGCACATAACGCCATGCTAGAACAGAAAGTAGCCGATCTTGAACAATACTCTCGTAAGAACAACGTAGAGATTCGAGGCGTTCCATGTACTCAGGGAGAGGATTGCATTGCGATTGTCCAATCAATTGGAAACAAAATCAACTGCTCGGTTTCTAAAGATGACCTAGACGTTGTTCATCGAGTTCCATCGTCGTCCAGCTCAAAGAACTTGATCGTCCGGTTCCGCTGTCGCACAACAAAAGCAGAGTTCATTTCCAAGGCACGTAAAGCACGTCTGCAGACGAGAGACATTGGCTTTCATGGAACTGCAACTACCCCTGTTTATGTTAATGACCATTTAACACAAGAGAACAAGAAGCTTTTTGCCAAAGCTCTCGCACTAAAAAGGGAAAAAAAGTGGCAGTACCTTTGGACTGAGGACTGCGTCATAAAGGCCCGCTATTCGTCTGACAGTCGGGTCTTTCGTATCCGGGCTGAGGGTGACCTTGCAATATTCCACTCTTCTTAAACTTGTACACCGACTTCAAGCTGTCCTACGTAGACGTTAGTGAACTTTCGTCCTTATTTTCCGCTCCTCATTCTTCTGTCGTCCACTTCAATGCTCGCAGTATTCGTAGGCATTACAACGAATTTATTTTGCTCTTTTCTTCGATCCGGCATCCTTTTTCTGTTTTCTGCATCTCGGAAACGTGGTTAACTGAATCGGACAAAGATCTGTACAGCTTTCCTTCATATTCATGTGAATATTTTCATCGGGCTTCTGGCCATGGGGGCTCCGCAATATTTATTTTATCAGGAATCAGCTACAAACGTCGCTCTGACCTTCAAGTTAATGTCGCTGATTGCGAATCGGTATGGGTTGAAATTGACGGCTCCGTCTTTGGATCTAACGATAAAAACATTGTATTTGGAAGTATTTACCGTTCACCAAGTTCATCTGTCTCCGACTTCTGCTCCGCTCTTACTTCTCTGCTTCAAACTGTCGCACAAGAACAAAAAAATGTTATAATTATGGGGGACATTAACATAAATCTGCTAGATGACAGCCACTCATTTGTTCTGGATTACATGAACTCTTATCAGGGGTTTGGATTTGAGTCCCTAATTAACTTGCCAACTCGATGTAATAACCTTGGTCACGGTACGTTAATCGATCATGCACTATCCAACCTACTTTCTCCTCCGGAAGCTTTCGTCATACGCGCCAACATAACCGATCATTATCCAGTAGCATTGCGTTTTCCACCTCCAAGGAAGTCGCATCGTAAACAGTTTACGAAGACTGTTTTTAATAAGGCACAATTCATAGAATTAACCAATCAGTGCGATTGGACTAGAATTACTTCTTCCTCGGATGCGCAGACGTCTTAGAGTGATTTTTGTGAAATCATTGCGAACTGCATTTCTTCCTCAACTCATGATGTAATCTGCAGACGTAAGTACTCCTCCCCACAAACTCCGTGGCTTACGCCGGGCCTACTAGTTAGCCTAAGGAAGAAAGATAACCTATACCGGAAAACTAAAAAGAAACCTTTTAACGGCAAACTCAAGCTACGCTACAAGAAATACTGCAACTTACTCAATACGCTACTAAAACGCGCAAGGCGTACATACTATGAAAAAGAAATAAATGAAGCAGGTAATAATACTGGCAAACAATGGCGCATAATTAACTCGTTTTTGATCAGAAACACTGCTGACAATTCAATTTCAGAAATATTACAAAATGGAACTTTGTTAAGTAGCCCCAGTGACATTGCTAATGCCTTTAGTGACGCGTTTTTTGCTCCTCCAGTTGTGAACTTAATTAGACCTGACGATAGCCTGGAGCATTCTTTGCACTCGTTTTATCTCTTTCCTACCACCTCGGTGGAAGTTCGATCAGTCATTACTAATCTTAAATGTTGTAGTCCCGGCCTTGATAACATTCATGCCCAACACATCAAAGCAATTTCTGATATTGTATCTGGCGTTTTCGCTCACATTGTTAACTTGGTTTTTAAAACGGCTGTTTTTCCACTCGAAATGAAGAAAACTAGAGTGACCCCAATCTTCAAAAAGGGTGAGAAAACATCCGTAGGAAATTATCGGCCCATTTCTATTCTTCCATTTTTTAGCAAAGTGCTTGAAAAATTGATAGAACAACGTCTTTCAAACTATATCTGCAAGTTCAACCTACTAACTCCAAGGCAGTTTGGCTTCCGCAGCGGTTATTCCACTAATCTTGCGTTGGTTGCACTAACTGACAAGATCAAAAATGAAATTGATAGGGGTAAATTTGTTGGTGTTGTTTTTATTGACTTTACGAAAGCTTTTGACTCAATTAATCATAACATTCTTTTTCAGAAACTCGAATCTTATGGTATTAATGGCCCTCCCCTAAAGTTATTACGCAATTATTTATTAAATCGCCAACAAACAGTCATTATATCTGGCGTATCTTCTACTACTAAAACAATAAACGTAGGTGTTCCCCAGGGTTCCATTCTTGGCCCACTTCTATTTTTGCTTTATATCAATGATCTTCCTAATTGCCTTACGCCAGCATCTGATTGTATTTTATATGCGGATGACACCACCATATATTCGTCGCATACGTGCATAGACGATATAACACAAAATCTTAATCGTGACCTCACCAGTATTAACACGTGGTGCCGCAAAAACCATCTACTGATAAATCCAAGCAAAACTAAATTCATGGTTTTTAGCTCGCGTCACAAAGAACGAAGCAATATTCCACCTTTGCGCATTAATTCCAATGCAATATTCTCAACAGAACAGTGTTCTTTTCTCGGTATTAAACTTGACCCGTTCTTGAAATTCAATGTTCATATTAATTCCCTCAGAAAAAAAACGGCATTTGGAATTAGGGTGCTAATTAAATCAAGGCAGTACTTTCCTATTTCAACACTCCTCACGCTGTACTACGCTTTTATACATAGCCATATTAATTACTGCATAGTATCTTGGGGATTAACATACAACTGCCATATCTCTCCATTACAGCACGTTCAAAAACAAGCTATTCGAATACTTACACACAGCACTTACAGCGCACATGTCGCACCTCTTTTGCGCGAACTTAATCTGTACTCAATCACAGAGCTTATAAGCCACAATCTATGCCTCATTGCCTACCGCCTGGTTCATGATCCCAGTATTCTTCACATAATTGACCGCCATACCCTCTCTAACCCCAATAAAACTAGGTTTGCAGAGTTAAATAACTTGTTACTGCCTTCAGTGCGCACTAACTATGGGAAAAATACAGTCGGCTTTGCTGCTACAAAAGCTTGGAACAACTTGCCTTATAATGTTAAATCTGCATCATCCTTGTCATCGTTCAGGCGTGCTCTCAGGACATTTCTTTTCTCTGACAATTTACGCTGATGTAGTTGCTTACTAATGTATTCCTTTCCAAGGTTTTGTGTACTTGTACTTCATTTTCTGGTATGTATTATACAGTTTCTTTCCATGTCGTGGTTAGTTCTTATTACTGTAGCTGTCCGTTTATGCATATTATTCGTGTTCATGACTGCTACTAAATGCTTAGTTGTGTACAATAAATAAAAAGGGGTCCCATTACAGTTTATAACTCTGGGACCCCTTTCTGTATATGTATTTTTACACACTGTATTTTCAAAACGAGAATAAACTGAAACTGAAACTGAGAAGCTAAAGTGGCGCGGGCGACAGCAGGCGAAGGCGGAGGGATTTTTTTTTTCTGCCAGTGTTTCATTTCGCAAAAATCAAGCATCTGTGAATTTTTTATAAAAAAACACTGCAAATATCCCTTACGTATTAATTTTTTGTCTTATATTCGCGTAATGCCTTGTTCTTATTAAACAATGTTGACAAGTATGATTACACCGGACTTAGACGTTAAGATTTCACGGCGAGTATATAAGACTATTGCGCAGACTGTGTTTCACTTTGGCCGGATGGCTGAATTGAGCCACAGACAGACAGACCAAAATTTCTGCGTTTGAGGAGCCAAAGGAAGACTACCGTCTTTAAAAATTAAATGTAACGTTATTATAACGACACGTTCCAATGTTCCAAGTGAAACTGGAACGCGTTCCTTTCGAAATGAAGAAACTTGTAACGGGAACTCTTTTCAAAATTGGGAAGGAACGACGAACGAGCTTTCGTTCCTGTTTTAGAGGAGCGTGTACAACACTGATCTGACAGCACCGAAAAACGAAGCGGCCGCTGCGCTAGCTGAGAAAACAGCCCGCGGACTCACTGCACTAAGTGACACACAAGAAGCCAGCCTCACGTACCTCCAGGGCCGCATTGCGCCCACAGCAATTTGAGTATCCCTCAAGGTCACCCTCACGTGCCCGCCATCCCCCACATTTGGGAAACCGGCCCCACTGCCCTGCCGAGAAACGAGGCGGGACACGCCGCTGCCTGCCACTACAGTGAACTACACTATAGACGCCAGGCTGTCCCCGACCGGGCGGCCCTTATTTCCTCCCCCACTAGCGCCTTGGTGGCCGCAAATAGGCTCACCTTCACCAGACTCCGCACGAAGCCTTCGAAGGCTGCAAACTCATGCGTCACCGTGCATTGCTCAACAAATCTTCCCTACACGACAAAGCACGACCCTTCCCCTGGCACCCTATCCCCTTGGTATACAGTGGTTCTATAAACTGGTCATCATCCCCTGCATCACCCCCTGAAAACATAGATACATCGGATCCTCCCACTGCTCGGGGAGTGTGCAAACCTTGTGCTTGTCGCAGATATCCAGGAACTTCTGGGTGGTGAGGTGGGGCGCGGTGATGACGCACGTGAAGCCGTTGCACGCCAGCAGCATGGTGAACAGGAAGCCGGACACGTGGGTCAGGGGGCTCCAGGCCAGGTACACGTCCGCCTCGTCCGGCATCAGCACCGCTCTGCCCAGAGGAACGGCATGCACTCCCGCACTCTTTGCAGCGCACCGGTTAACGCATGGTTCGCACCCCGGGGGACGTCCGAAGCAAAAAAAAACCCGCCTCACATACAGTGGGACACACCCCCGCAGAAGCCGATTTTTTTTTTATCTCGGGCTCATTTTAAATGCAGAGCATTTCAGTAACTCACGATGTCACCCGCGTTCACGTCCGTAGTCGTAGTCCGCACCCCTCCCCCTACACTATATAAAAAAAATACTACCCGGCGCCTGGTTTCGATCCCTCGACCCTGCGGGCGGAACGCAATGTACATGGTGCTCTACCCACTGCGCCACAAAGCCGACACAGAATGGGAGGCTATCAACGCGCCTTGACTCATTCAAACTACGTCAAGAAGCTGCTGATACAACGCATTCACTACCACCAACTCCCCAAACACTAAACGTTAACGCAATACACCCACCCCCTATGCGACGCATTTACTCGAGTACCCCTCGCCGGGAGATGGGCCAAATTTTTTTTTTATTCTGGATTACTCACTCGAGCGCGGAAATTTTTTTTAAGTGCAGAGCACCTTAGGTGCTGCCATTGTGGTCGTAGCTCGCTCGCTCGACCCAAGTGTAGCCCCATCGCGTTCCGTCGTAGCGGCTGTCGTCGCGGCGTCCCACAGAGGCCTCGAAAGCCAAGCGGTTTATATAGTCATAAGCGTTCGAAACTCGTGAACTGCTGGCACTCGTCATACATCTCTCCGTTGTTTAGCCCAAACAAAACTGCAGGTTTCAAGTGTGAAGAAACTGCGCGTAAAAGACAACACAATAAGGAAGGGATAGGGTGGGCGCAGTCCTGTCCCTTCCTTATGGTCTTATATTTTACGCGAAGTTTTTTCGCACACGAAATGATGCACCAACTAGCCCAGCAACATGCTGTTCAAAACTGCAGTTACATTTGATGCAAAATATACGTAATTAACCGACACCGCCCACTTTCATTTAGTTGGAAACGCTCGTTGGGTTGGTTTTTACGATATTAGGCGGGAAAAAGTGGCAGTGCAACGCCGGCACGTGCGGGAGGAAAAGCAAGCACAAAAAGACGATACTCTTTATAGGCTTTTGCGAAGTAAATGCCTCCCTTCGCTTTCCCGCTCACCTCTCATGTTGTTGTTCTTGCGGCGCGCTCCTCCCAAGGTAAAGACGCCAAAGGTTTGCTTACATCATTTTAAATTTCCCGCGTTCCACTGCTCCAAATCGGGTGTCTCGATGCGAACGCTATCGTACGGCGAAGGCGAGCGTTAATCGAGGAGCCCTAATTCAACGTTTATAGAACCACGTTTCCCTACTCCACGTGCGTTGCAAGCTATCTAGTGGAACCTTGCGTAACTGTTGCCGGTTGATTTGTTAAAATGGCGCCAGAAGCTATAGTGGCGCGGGCGACGGCAGGCGACGGCGGAGTGAATTCTTTTTCTGCAGTTGATGAAGTATTTAATTTCGCAAAAGTCAAGCATGTTTTATTTTTTATAAAGGAACACTGCAAATATCACTTCTGTATTGATTTGTTGTCTCATATTTGCGTAATGTCTTATTCTTCTTCAACAATGTTGACAAGTATGAACATTACACCGGACATAGACGGGTAGATTTAGCTGTGACTACTATATAAGACTATTGCGCAGGCATTGTTCTGCTTTGGCAGAGTGGCTGAATCGAGTCACAGACAGACAGACGGACAGACAGACAGACATACAGACAGACCAAATTTTCTGGGTTTAAGTAGCCCAAGAAAGAATATATCGTCTTTAAAAGAACAGAAATCCCGCTGGCGCAGTTTCAGGCAAGGGGTGCGCGAGCAATACGAAGGCGGGAAATTTGAATTGCATTGAGTGGTATCAGTGAGCGGATAACGGCGCTACAGCCCATTATGGCGAATCACTGCTCTGTACTTCCGACAGCTTTCACATTGAGTGGAACGCCTTTTTTTTTTAATGCAGAGCATTTCAGTAACTCACGATGTCACCCGCGTTGACGTCCGTAGTCGTAGTCCGCACCGTCGTTGTCCGCAGCCCTCTCCCTACACTATATAAAAAAATATACTATCCGGCGCCTGGTTTCTATCCCTCGACCCTGCGGGCGGAACGCAATGTACATGGTGCTCTACCCATTGCGCCACAAAGCCGACACAGAATGGGAGGCTACCAACGCCCCTTATATCCTTGACTCATTCAAACTACGTCAAGAAGCTGCTGATACAACGCATTCACTACCACCAACTCCCCAAACACTAAACGTTAACGCAATACACCCACCCCCTATGCGACGCATTTACTCGAGTCCCCCTCGCGGGGAGATGGGACGGCCAAAAACAACGCGTTGTGGACTGCGCAGTAAGGTGCCGGCACGTGCGAGAACAGCTCGCGCTGTTCGTTCCAGGCAGGGGGCGCGCGAGCACTGCGAAGGCGGGAAATTTGAACTGCTTTGGACAAACCTCTGTTCAATTCATCAAGAGAGAAGTGAGACAGGGAGGCGAAGAGCGTGATGGGTAGTAGCAGTAAGCGGATAACGGTGCCACAGGCCGTTATGGCGAATCACTGCTCTGCATTTACGACAGCTTTCACGTTGAGTGGAACGGCTTTATCTTTTTTTTTTTTTGCTATACCGGTTCGCCTTCAAGGCACGGAAACTTTAAGGAGTATTTACTGACTTCAGTTTTCTGAAGATTGGGCTCCTACTGAAGACAACCCATTCACGGTGTAGGGTATACGTTTGAGCAATTGGTTATGCACCAGAAAAGTTGTATCTTAATTATATGTTTAGCTGCTGTATTACTTGGGCGACGTGGTTGCTTCACGGCTGAAAGATATGCCTATTGCGTGTTTTATTACTTTTTATTGTTATTACTAACACTCACCGGTTCTGGAACAGGTTGGCGACGAACGAGTAGTGCGTGATCTCAACCCCCCTGGGCAAGCCCGTAGTGCCGGACGTGTACACGAGGGCCGCTATCGTATTCCGAGGGTCGCTTATGGCCGGCTCGACGAACGCCTCCCCTTCCAGCGTGTCGAAGCCCGCGATGCAAGTGAAGCCAGTCGCGTCGCTAACACTGAGCCGGTTCTGCGCGAACGGAACCCAACACGCTCTCATGCGCTCCGTCACAAAACAGTGCGTTGTTTGCCGAGTAGGCGAACCGAGGGAGCAGTGTTCGCTTTCTACGAAAGCTGTTATCACGGCGAACAGAAACAGGTCGGGAAAGTGAATGAAGTAAAGAACAGTGCTGTTCTTGCAATATCCACAACTCTCAGATAAGACACGTAATTCTCAGCTTACAATTTTCTAAAACAAGTATCGCGCCAGTTTGTGTCCGTTATACATCGGGTATCACTACGGGACTAAAGCTTTCCGCGCTGAGCAATTGCGGACAATAGTAGCGCCTTTTTTATGCCCGAGTAGCAGTCATGCACCCAGGAAAATGACTTCGTTAGTGCACAATTCTACGCACGTGAATTGGAGTCAGGTTTCTAGTTCACATATTCTAAATGGGGAAATAGAATCGCACTTAACTGAGCGACCTAAGTTGTTAAGTAGCAGCAGCGCTTAACACTCGCCGTGCTGCACACTTTCAAATTGCCGTAATACCTCTGGGTAAATTTGCGAATGAACCTATCCAAAAGAAATTTGCGAAAAAATTGGTTCCAATCTACGCTGTGAAAGTGGCTGGAAAGCAAAGCTTCAAACGACACCCACAACAATTGCCCATGCGATGTCACTTGAATTCATACACGTGGCTACAAAGAGCGAAACCAGAGATTCTGCCAGCCGTTACCTGAAATTCGCGGGGCGGAGTCCCAAACGCAGCACCGTCGGCCACCGCCGGGTTAGAGCGGAGGACACCGCTGCTGTAGCCCGGCCGTGCGTCGGCAGAAAGAAAGCGTCTTTCGAAGGGTGAGACAGCGGAACCTAGACATTCTAATGTGCTAGCTCGAGGCCACACCACCGCGCAACACAAGCGCAGACACCGAAACAATTCGGCATCTGAGCTTAGTTATTCCCATTTATGCCAATTAAAACTATAGTTAGTTTAGTAAGTTTGAGAATTGCGAGAAAACGGAGGGAACCTTTATAATCCCTATGATGATGCTAATGATGATGCTTGGCGCTTTCCCCTTCCTAACGGGGTGGCGTTGCACAGCGACATAAGCCTTAACGCCACTCTACAGTCACCTCGCCAAAAAATAATAAGTAAAACCGTCACGACATTTTTGTGCTAGCCTGACTTCTATGTTCGCAGGTCTTCCCAGATTGTTCTCTGCTCTTTTCCGACCAACCTTCTAACCTTTTACTAACCTCTGCTGCTGTCCAATTCACAGTTTCGTTAACCTTAAAGCCAAAGGCTTTCGGAAGCTGGATGGCGCCCTCACTGAGGACTCGACGGATACTTTTGCACTTCTTAACAATATGTCGCATGGTTTCTGGCTCCCTGCTGCAGCCGGCCCACAGTTCTTCCTGTACCTGCCTGCCAACAGGCCAGCACAGTGGGAAATCTCTGAAGTCTGGGATCCGCACACTAAAAAAGATATTAACAATCTTGATGGAGTCCAAAGATTAGCTGTTCGGTTTATCTACAATCGCTTCCGCCAGACTGACTCCCCGACAGAACTAATAATTAATAACATAATTCCAACTTTAGAATCCCGAAGGAAACTAGCGAGACTTAAATTTCTTTTTCAACTATCCAGGAAAAACAGCATCGTGGAACTTTCGCCCGTCCTCACTCCGTTATCTTCACGTCCTACTAGAGGATACCATTCTTACAAATTCACACCTATCTTTGCACGCACTAGCAACTTCAAGTACTCTTTTTTTCCTCGCACAATAACAGACTGGAACGAACTGCCGCACCATTATTTTGAGTCTGGAAATGTACTAAAATCTTTGGAAAATTACTTTGAAGTGTGATTAATGTTACTTGTGAATATTTTGTATACCTGTCTGTTTTTTCCGTTTTTTTTTTCGTTTTTTTCTCTACACCTGTACGACTGTGTAATTGGTCATATCATTATCGTTGTACCACCTCCCACTCCTGATTGGGCCATTTTTATGGCCTGCAGTATTTCATAAATAAATAAATAAACAACATGCGAGGTGCAAGTGTGAGGTCGCGTTTGACAAAACCACCATTTTGTTCCGCTCTAAAGACAAAATGTCCCGTCGTGATATATACGAAGCATTTTCAATGATATCAGGATGTGAGGGCGAATGCGTGAGCACCCCTTCGATTACGTTCACCCAGCGTGGGCTTCAGTTTTTAGAATCATCTTTTTAACGACTGCACGTTTCACCCGTCTGACTCAACTTCCCATCTATCTGGAATTTGTTGTTGCATTCTCTGTTATTCTAAATGTTTTGTATTGTTCTGAATAAATCAGTTGTCAGTGCGCCGTCTTCTTGCAAAAGCCTACGTTTTTTCCGTGCCCGTCTCTCTGTTCACAGCAAGCGCAACTTACCTTCAAAAGCATGTTACACCAACTAGCCCGACATCAAGCTTTACTGAAATTCCTGTACCTGCTCGCGGATAAGCGGTTTTGTCCACAAGCGACCCGCTGGGTTCAAAGAGTAATGCACTCCTTTTATTATGAAAGAACATTTCCCTCGTGATCTGCCGCCTCACGATTCTGTACATATCTGAGGCCTCTTTGCATCAATCCGCTTTTTCCAGGACGCTCTCTCTGATTTTTTCACTTCGTTTTTTTATTGCCTTGGTCGTTTCCCCTGTGCTTCCAGGTTTCACATACTTTGTCCTGAGCCTTCTCGTTCTTTTCCTGAACTGTGTGCCCGCGCTCTTCATGTAAATATACCGTAACACTCTGGCCGCCTATCTCTGGTCATCAATATTTCTAAGCCGTTCTTCGAATCATATTTTGCTCGGCGCTTCTCTCGCTTCAAAGGTGGCCCATTCCATGTCTCCCTGCATTGACCCATGTGTTGTTTTATTTATTTTATTATTTATTTTATCATACTGCCAATCCCATTTGGGATTTTTGCAGGAGGGGCAATACATCGTTGCAAATACACAAATTTCAAGCATGGTTTTCGTTCATACAGGACGAGAACAGTATGGACATGTGAGACAGGTTTTCTACATGACAAGCGAAGGTTGCATATTATATATGAAATCTGAAATCTCATGCATCAAACGTCACATGTTCATGGAAAAACAAAGCAACAAAACATAGTCAAATTCAATGCAGGATGAAACACAGACAGAATTTGGAGCGAATATTTTACCGCAGCGATTGAAGGACGAGCGAAACCAAACATTTTATGAAACCAAGCCAAACATATTACTCAAGAGCTACTCAGTAACAGTGAAAATCATAAGTGACCCAGAGAGACAAGGAAAACCGTGTAGACTCATTTAATGAAATTCTCGGCGTCGTTTTGGTTAATTTGCTTCGTGGAGGTGGTTTGCAGTTAGAGTTAGGAATCGTTCTATAGATACGCTACTCGTAATCGATGAATGCATACTGTTCCACTATCTTACTGCTAGTGGGAAGAAGGAATATTTAAGGCAATCAGAGCGATAATTGTATAATTTAAATTTTAAAGTCTGATTATGCCGCGTGGGCCTCGCTACATTGGTAGTGAGATACTTTGAAGTATCAAGGTTAGGATTTTTATGAAAGAGTTGATGTAAGAATTTTAAACGCGCTAGTTTTGAACGATTTTGTAGGGTTTGCATACCGGCGTTCCTCACTAGTTCCGTTGGTTAGGCATTTGTGTCATACCGATTGTAAATGTACCTAACCGCTTTTCGTTGTATTCGCTCTAATTTATTTATGTGTACTTTAGCATGCAGGAACCAGGTAATGTTAGAGTATTCGAGTAAAGATCTCACAAAGGCGTTGTAGGCTAATTTCTTCGTTTCTGGCGGTCCTGATCGAAGGCGTCTTCTGAGGGAAAACAGCCTTCCTAGTGCAGCCGATGCCATATGATTTATGTGGGCATCCCATCTGAAGGTTTGCGTAAATATCACTCCCAAGTATTTGTGCTGGTGCACCCGGGTTATAGGACTATTATTTATGTTGTAACTGTGTTCGTACCTGTTCTTCCTTCTTGTTATTGATAAATGAGCGCATTTTTCTACATTGAGGGACATGTGCCAGTCATTACACCAGTAATAAACAGAGTTTAGTGCAGATTGTAGTATCAGATGGTCTTCTATGGTGTTAATTTCCCGGTAAATTACGCAATCGTCAGCAAATATTCGAACGTTGGCTGAAATACTGGAAGGCAAGTCAATTATACAAATAAAAAATAAGATTTGGGCCAGGACGCAACCCTGGGGAACTCCGGGTGTGACATGTGTTAATGGTGAAAATTTTTCATTGTATTCTACGTACTGAAAACGGTTGATTAAGTAGTTTTTTTATCCAGCGAATCATGACGTCGTCGTTGATAACCGCCTCTAGTTTTTTTATTAGCTTATTGTGTGGTACCCGATCGAATGCTTTTGTGTGCTCCTGTGTGCTCTAACCTGTGTGCTCCTAAAGCCAATCGACCTACCGCCCTGTGATTTACTTCTAGGCCTGATTAAATCTCAAATCTGACACACACTACTTCGTTTAAAAAGGTGAGTGCCGGTACCATTACCTCCTTTCAAAATCCTTGCACTGCTTCATAATTTGCTATATCCCGATAGTGCTCTGTGCTTCGTGACAGAGGCGTTTCTTTGGCCTTTCATTCTTAAATGTTCCCCATGATCGAAATGGGGCAGAATGGGAGGTGACGTAAGCAAGCGACGTAGCGTCACAAAGATCCCATCGCATGCAGGCGAACAGGTACGGAAGTTGCGGTAGGTATTGCTGGTGCTCCTCAGGCAGCGCCTGCAAGACCTGCCGACCACAGTGTGCCTTCACGGGAATGAGGCTTCCCCCTTTTTGAGAGGTGTTCGCTATTGGCGGGCGACAAAGTGGTCCGTGCAATCTTCGACGCAGAAGAAATTCACATGATTGGCGACGATTCTGTAATCAGGCCCTCGCTTTCCCTTTCAAACGACGGAGTGCATTTCTTGAGGCTGAACATACCTGACTAGCTTTATGGCGCCCGTTTGTTGTGGTGTTGTTTTGGCACTTGTCACAATGGGCTCGAGGTGGCCGTTTACTTCATCGTAAAAATGTGCATCTATATTACTCGTGCTCCCCAGTTTTGTAATTTTGTTATCTTTGGGGGACATCTTTCACACGCGCTGTTGTTCCCAGTGGTTTTTAACCACGCGTCACTGTTTCCGTTTTCTTTCTCTTTTAGGCTAGATGCGCGCCACATAAAAGATGCTGCGTCTGTAGAATAAATCCAGTTTCGAGTCAGCGCTGTTTCTGCGCGTGCTCTTTCATGCGTCTTGTTTGCGGTGTTTATTCTTTTAAAACGTACAAACTCACCCAATCTTCACTTTTAGCATGTTTAAGCATACCAACACGAAGTGGTGTAGTTGTACCCAAATGCAAGGGTATTTGAACGAGCGCCCGACCTCCCCCGGTAGCCCCATTTTCACAGAGGTGATGTCTGTCACTCTGTCGAACGCAATCGCATTCTGTCGTAGTTTGAAGAGAAGGACGCCAACGCCTATATATCTGTTTCTAGTTTACCTACCCTTGCCATGAAGTTCTCTGTTGCTAACACTCGCTCTCGTGGATTCTAAAACATTCAAAGAAAGGAAGCACCATCTCTGTTTATACTTCAATGGAGCTACAGGGATTAGGCCAGCCTCCTCACCTCCTCCGGAAGCTTCAATTCGTCGCACACCTCTCCAACTTTGTCGCTGTTCTTCAAGTCGGTGACGACGAAGGTCGCTTCGCCGTCACGCATCCGGTAGAGGAGCTCATCTGCAAAATTGAGCAGCGCAGCAGAAGCCGCGAACAGCTGGGAACTGTGGGCTTAGATCTCTCAAAGCGCTCACTTGAATGCGACCAGAGCGCGATAAAATTATACACTGTTTTCTGCAACATTTGCCAGCTGCACCGAAAGCCGTCTACATTTCTTACTAAACGAAGGCTAGAAATGCCAGTAAATGCAAGGAACGTTCCCATTAAAAGCGCAACCAACACAAGACAAAAAGCAGAAGAGGGCACGAACACAGCGCTGTGTTTTTGCCTTCTTCTTGTCTCCTGTTGTTTGCTCTGTTACTAGGAATAATGTATCAATTCGCCCAATCGTCTGTTTTAGCAAGTAACCTGCCGAAACACGCCGTTGTCATTTTGGGCCCAGATACTAAGCCTTGGGCGCAACAAACTAGTCCTGTCCGTATTTAACCTGCCGAAACACGCCGTTTTGCTTTTGTGCACAAATACTAAGCCTTGGGCGCAGCAAGCTAGTTCTGTCCGTATTTAACCTGCCGAAACACGCCGTTTTGCTTTTGCGCACAAATACTAAGCCTTGGGCGCAACAAGCTAGTCCTGTCCGTATTTAACATGCCGAAACACGCTGTTTTGCTTTTGTGCAAAAATACTAAGCCTTGGGCGCAACAAACTAGTCCTGTCCATATTTAACCTGCCGATCACGCCATTTTGCTTTTGTGCACAAATACTAAGCCTTGAGCGCAACAAACTAGTCCTGTCCGCATTTAACCAAGCAGGTTTGAAAAAACCATTTACACCAAATTAAGGTATCTCAGCGGTCCGCAAAGGTTCATCATTAGCAAATATAGGTGTCTAACAGACCTCCGAAGGCGTACCCTTACCCTCTGCACTATAGACCGTCCCAGATGACTACAGTTTACTTGTCTCTTTTGCCATTCTTTTTTTATCATGCTGTTGTTGTTATGAATAAAGGGGGTATTATTAATTAAAAGTACACTGCATGCTTCGGTTACGCACTTGCGTTTTGCAGAAATTATGTCCAAAGCTTCTTTCGTCCTAAACAGTGTTGACACACATTGGCGGTGCCACAAGTACACGCTCTTTGTTCGGGAAGGTGTTTTTTGCAGCAGAGCAGTTGCCGTGAGCTCAAATGGGCCTCAAGAAAGTGACACCAAAAATCAACAAAAACAAATTGGGTCCAATACACGATGAGAAGGTGGCTGAGAAGCAAAGCTTTAAACGACATGCACAACAATTGCCCATGCGACGTCATTTAGGTTCACACACGTGGCCCTACAAAGAGCGAAACAAGAGATTCTGCCAGCTGTTACCTTGAATTAGGGGGGCCGCATCCTGAACGCAGCAGCAGCGTCGGCCGTGAGTCGGGAGAAAGAAACCGGAGAGGCGCGTCTTTCGAAGGGTGAGACAGCGGAATCTAGCCATTCTGATGTGCTAGCTCAAGGCTACACCACCACGCAACAAAATCGAAGCCACCGAAACAATTCGGCATTGTGAGCTTAGTGATTGCTATTTTATTTTAGTTTAGTAAGTTTGAGAATTGCGAGAGAGCTGAGGAAACTTTTATAATCGCTATTTATCAGAACCAGTTCCTCCACACTTTTGTAATACCTGTTAAAGCGCAACCGAACTGGTATTCACGAATTTATAAAACGGATTCCAATTCGTGGAAAGCAGTGCGTTTCTCTAACTATTCTGCAGCGGCCAGATGTCTGTATGCGGTCTCAATATATTGTTTTCCCGCCCTGCAAACAAACCCTTAACGTATGTTTGCCGTACGACCACCTAATTCCGTCGGGTCCGGGTTACCCAAGAGGTGTTGCGAGCAAGTTAATCAAGCCGTGTGAAGGAAGCGCGCAATCGACGCGAAGCTGCGCCAAAACAGGCACAAAACAACTGTCGCTACAGCAGACGATAAAGCCGTACCGCTGAAGCGCCCGCCGGCGACCAGGCATCTCCGCGCGGGGAACGCTGGGCAAGCTCGCCACGCCATCTACAGTGTGCTCCGTGGGTAAAACCCTCCGCTCCCCCTCCCCCCCCAACGCCGCCGCCTCCGCCGCGTTGGGAGTTTATTGCCCCGCACGCCGTGAAAGAACCGTTTGTTGGTAAAGTTGGAAGCTTTGCTTTAAAAACGAGCCGGAAAAATTACGCCAGTGCCGATCGCCTTCGTCACCCTAAATTTTCCCCTCAACTTGCCCGGCTTACCACACGTTCGTTTAATTCGGCAGTTAGCTATACAATACGCGTCGACACAATCCATGCAGTGGGTCTGGACGGTAAGTTTAAATAACTAAATAAACAAAGCCTCCTGCCAAGAAAGACCGTCGCCGAGAAAATTCTGACCACTGCGCCTCTTAGTTTCACAGGTAAGATAAGATAAGATAAGATAATCTTTATTTCTCCAGAAGAAACTGGAAGGTTGTCCGGGCTAAAAGCTGCTAAAGACAGCTTGACAGTGGCCCGGAAACCCTCACTTGGCAGGGTTCAAGAAAGGAAAAAAATCACTCATTACGAAAGCAATTGAAAGAGTACATCCTTCGTACGTAGTTCACAATAAGCTGAATTCGAAAAGTTATACAAGAATTATGGTTTCAAAATTCGCAATTCGTACAAATTAACACAAAAAGACAGTTCTAACACAGGAAGACACAAAACAACAGCAATAGCAGATAAATACAAAACACCACCAATGATGTAACGGTGATGGAAACTACAAGTTTACGAGGTATCGCCGCAACTGTTTGCGGGAAAAGCAATGTGTATGACTATGTTCATTTAGAATGGTGGGAATATTGAAGTGCAGAGCCTGATGTTTATAATTAGTGCGGAATCGAGGCACTACCCACTGTTCTGTGCTGCGCGTGCGTGAATCGGCATCCCTTGCTGTTAGGGACGAGAGTGATATTAAAACGCTTTTTAGTGCGTTTGATGCAGAAACAAATGCACTTAACCTGTACAAGTGGTTTACTTTGATAATATTGCATTTTGGGAAAGCATTTTGTGTTGATGCCAAATAAGGAATATTGGCGATATTTCGAATCATTCTGTTTTGCAACCTCAGAATTTTTATTTCATTTGTTTTATTTGTCGTAGCCCACACACGACTACAATAGTTAACATGCGATGCAAATAATGCATTGTAAATTTCAAGTTTCATTGTGCAGGAAGGAAATCCCGGCATCGCGATAATACTCCGGTGACTGAGGACAGTTTATTACAAAGGTTAACTATGTGTGTGTCCCAACCTAGGTGTGCAGAAAATATAACGCCTTGAATCTTGTGTTCGTGTACTATGTCAATAACTTTATCCTCATAAATTATGTTACTTTGCAGGTTAAGTGCTGTATTTTTAGACCTGAAGATAACTACTTTGGTCTTATTGGAATTAATGCTAATTTGATTCTACTGCGACGAAAGGGATAGCTTCCGAAGTACATCGTTACATTTTGCAATCAAATCATTGACATCAGTACCGGAAATATGTATAGTGCTGTCGCCTGCGTACATAATAAATTTTGCAGTTGTATCTATTTTTGTGATATCGTTGATATTGTTACGGAACGAGTGCGGACTCGTTCCCCTCCGGCGCCCCTTCTCTGCAACGTCTCTCCTTGGACCCCAGGGTCCAGTTGGGGTTCCAAGCTCTACCAACCATTACGGAGCTACGCAGTGGGCGCACATATTCTGCAACAACCATGCAGCAAGCCACTCAAACATCACCGCCCATGGCTCTTCCTCCCATCGTCATCTCCCAGCCGCGGGACCCCGGGAAGTTCTCCGGCACCGGTAACATCGACGTTGACGACTGGCTGAAGATGTATGAACGCGCCAGCCTCCACAACAGGTGGGACCAAACGATCATGTTAGCCAATGTGAATTGTTACTTAAAAGAGCCCGCACTTGTCTGGTACGAGACCAACGAGGAGACCATCACAAGCTGGGACCAGTTCAAAGAGGAGCTCAGGAAATTGTTCGGCCAGTCCACGGCTCGCCAGATTGCTGCCAAAAACGAACTTGCTACCCGAGCCCAGTCTGCGACGGAACCCTACGTTTCCTACATACTAGACGTTCTGGCTTTATGTCAGAAGGTTGACCGCAACATGCCCGAGTCAGAAAAAGTCGGCCACGTGCTTAAGGGCATTGCCGACGACGCTTTCAATTTGCTTGTCTTCAAGAACTTCACAACTGTGGATGCAATGATTGCTGAATGCCGACGCTTCGAGGAGGCAAAAAGCCGCCGGATCGGTCAGCACTTCGCCCGGCTGCCGAATACTGCCGCGACATCAACGTGTGAGGACCAGCCCCTACGACATCCCGAAGCGTCCCCTTCTCCGGCATTAACACGACTTATCCGCCGGGAGGTCGAAGCCATGTCCCCTGCTACTTTGTCACCGTATATCTCGCTGGACCTGACGCCGCTACTGTCTCCCTCATTCAGACGGTCGTCTGTCAAGAAATCGACAACTTGGGAGCCCGGTCTATTTGCGCTTTTCATCATGCCGGCAACTGCAATCCTTGCCCCGCCCAACCAGTTAGGCGTCAGTATTCGTTTCCGCGTGCTCGCAACCCCGCAGAATGGCGCACACCTGACGACCGACCAATCTGCTTCCGCTGCCGCGGCGTCGGGCATGTCTCCCGCTACTGTCGCAACCGCTGGTCCTCACCTCCACGCACTGGTTTTCCGACTTATCGCCCTTTGGGAACTCCCTCTCATCGACCTCCGTCCTACCAGGCGCAAGACAACTTCCCCGCCGATGCCTCCACGTCCCGAACTAGCCGCTCCCCTTCCCCTCGCCGCCGCCAGTAGCCTTCGCCGCAAGCTCGCCGCTCGCCTTCTGCCGCCTATAACAGCCCCCCATCGTCGGAAAACTAAATGGTGCAGCGCCGAGAGGTAGCGCTGCATGGACGACCCCGCCCTCAAATCCTCTGTCCACTGAACCTGCCCGGCCCAATCTTATCAATGTACAAGTCGATGACGTCCCGGTTCAAGCATTAGTTGACACAGGCGCGCACATATCTGTCATGAGTGCAAGACTTCGAAATGAACTTAAAAAAGTTATGACGCCTGCTCCACCTCGCATGGTGCGTGTCGCCGATGGACGAGTCCCTACTATACTCGGAATGTGCACTGCACGCGTAACAATAGACGACCGTCCCATTTCCGTTTCGTTCCATGTGCTGCCGCAATGTCCCCATGACCTCATACTGGGCCTGGACTTTTTGGGGGAACACTCTGCCCTCATTGACTGTGCCTCGGGTTTCGTGCGCCTTGAACTTCCGCAAGCAGCTACAACGGTCGACGACATGCCCTCCCGCCTCCGCTCCACGAAATTCGTTAGGTTATCGCCACAAGCTGCCACATGCGTCCCTTTGTCGCCTTGCCCCCCAGTTGAAGACAGGGATTACATCATCTCGCCTATCACGGACATTTTGCTCTCACGTGACGTGACCCTCCCTCATACCGTTGTGACAGTTCAAAACAACCAAATCTGCATCCCTGTTCTCAATTTCGGCCACATTCCCCAAATCCTCCCAATTGGAATGTCTCTTGCAACTCTTTCTCCATTGATACGCTCAGATATCTTCAGTTTGTCTGCATCCGCATCCCCGTCATCTTCACATGGTCCACACCTTTCTGTGTCTTCTGACGACCCTTTTGACCAGATGATCGCCGCAGATCTCCCGTCTGCACAAGCGGAGGACCTTCGCCGCGTGTTGACCCGTTATCGTGACATTTTCGATCTCGGCAACCGACCCTTAGGCCAGACCACTCTAGTGAGGCACCGCATTAACACCGGCGACGCAACCCCTCTCCGTCGACGCCCATACCGTGTGTCTGTAAGCGAACGCCGAGTTATTCAACAGGAAGTTGACAAAATGCTCGCTAAGGACATTATCGAGCCCTCGTTTAGTCCATGGGCGTCGCCCGTCGTCTTAGTGAAGAAAAAAGACAACACCTGGAGATTCTGTGTGGATTATCGGCACCTGAATAAGATAACCAAAAAAGACGTATACCCGTTGCCCCGCTTCGATGATGCCCTCGATTCCCTTCATGGTGCTCAATATTTCTCATCGATCGACCTGCGTTCAGGGTATTGGCAAATTACTGTGGACGAATTGGACCGAGAGAAAACCGCTTTTATCACGCCAGACGGACTTTACCAGTTTAAAGTCATGCCTTTTGGGTTATGCAATGCGCCAGCAACCTTGGAGCGCATGATGGACTCGCTCCTTCATGGCCTTAAGTGGCATACGTGCCTGTGCTATCTAGATGATGTTATTGTTTTTTCACCAACCTTCGAAAGCCATCTTCAGCGCCTCTCCGCAGTTCTCGAGATATTTCGTACCGCCGGCCTTCAACTTAACGCATCAAAGTGCCATTTCGGACGGCGACAGCTTACCATCCTTGGTCATCTCGTTGATGCCACTGGCATTCAGCCCGACCCTGCTAAAATCCGTGCCGTCAAAGACTTTCCCCAACCTATGTCTGCGACAGATGTCCGCAGCTTCGTCGGGCTGTGTTCTTACTTTCGGCGCTTCAGTAAGAACTTCGCCGATGTTGCCCGACCCCTAACGGACCTACTGAAACAGAACGTTCCCTTTTCTTGGGGACCTCTGCAAGCAGACGCTTTCTCTACTCTTATCACCCTGCTAACCACACCTCCCATCTTGGCACATTTTGACCCTTCTGCCCGTACGGAGCTCCGCACAGATGCAAGCGGCTACGGTATCGGAGCTGTCCTCGCTCAACAACAGGACGGTCACACCCGAGTGATTTCCTATGCCAGCCGCCTTCTCTCTG
Organism: Haemaphysalis longicornis; assembly: GCF_048455015.1. Taxonomy (NCBI): domain Eukaryota; kingdom Metazoa; phylum Arthropoda; class Arachnida; order Ixodida; family Ixodidae; genus Haemaphysalis; species Haemaphysalis longicornis. The sequence goes on from NW_027526460.1 coordinate 163,629,507, forward strand.
TCTCGGAGCGCAACTATTCAATAACTGAACGCGAATGCCTGGCTCTTGTGTGGAATAAAATGGATTGTTGGGCGAGTTGGTTCATGGCTTCAAGAAAATTAAAAAGAGCGCAAAGGACGAGGACAAAGAAACACACTAGCGCGCGTCCCGTCTAGTGTGTTTCTTTGTCCTCGTCCTTTGCGCTCTTTTTAATTTTCTTGAAGCTCTTGTGTGGGCCGTAGCTAAATTCCGCCCGTACTTTTATACGGCCGAGATTTTTCTGTGGTCACTGACCACCATGCACTTTGCTGGCTTTCGTCGTTACGAGATCCTACTGGCCGCCTCGGACGTTGGGTTCTGCGTCTCCAGGAGTACACGTTCTCTGTTGTGCACAAATCTGGAAAATTACACCAAGATGCAGACTGTTTGTCCCGTTATCCCGTCGATCAGCCCGACATCAGCTGCCATGACACCGACGCCGTCGTTTTCGCCATCTCCGATTTGCACCATTTGGCCGATGAACAACGCCGCGACGACTCCTTACGGTCCCTAATCGACACTCTCTCCTCTAACCTCTCGGAACCGTCGTGCCGCCTTTATCACCTCCAAGACGGTACTCTATACCGACGAAATCTCTCCTGCGATGGACCTGAGCTGTTACCGGTCGTACCAAAACAACTTCGCCTAGACATACTTCAACAGTTCCACGATCATCCCACAGCTGGACATCTTGGCGTAGCTCGCACCTATGACCGTATCAAGCGTCGTTTCTTTTGGCCGGGTTTATACCGTGCTGTGAAACGTTACGTTAACGCCTGCGAGACCTGCCAACGCCGCAAAACACCAACTTCTCTCCCAGCTGGGTCACTTCAACCATTGGACGTGCCGTCCGAACCATTCTTCCGAGTAGGTCTCGACCTCTTGGGGCCATTCCCTACGTCGACCGCAGGTAACAAGTGGGTTGCGGTGGCCACTGATTATGCGACCCGGTATGCCATCACCCGTGCTCTTCCTACCAGCTGCGCCACCGACGTCGCAGACTTTCTGCTCAACGACGTCATTCTCGTCCACGGAGCCCCTAAGCAGCTGCTTACTGATCGTAGCCGCTACTTCCTCTCCAAAGTGATCGCTGACATTCTCCGCTCGTGCTCAACTAAACATAAATTGGCAACCGCTTACCATCCTCAAACGAATGGCTTAACGGAGCGACTCAATCAAACCTTGACCAACATGCTATCTATGTACGTCTCCCCCGACCACCGTGATTGGGACGGTGCTCTGCCATACGTGACCTTCGCGTATAATTCCTCTTGCCACCACACTGCGGGGTATTCCCCATTTTACCTACTCTACGGGCGACACCCCAACGTGCCATTGGACACTGATTCCCTCGGCGGCAAGCCCCACTGACTATGCCCGCGACGTCATCGCCAAGGCCGACGCGGCTCGTCAAATTGCACGCACCCGTCTTACGACATCCCAGGCCTCCAGCAAGCTTCGCTACGATAAGCACCGTTCCACAGCCAAATTTCATCCAGGTACCCTAGTGCTTCTGTGGACACCTACGCGTCGTGTGGGCCTCTCCGCTAAACTCTTTCCTCGCTACTCAGGCCCCTATCGAGTCGTGCGCCAAGTCACTGATGTGACTTACGAGATATCCCCACTCCAGTCCTCGCCTGCCCATCCTCCAACAGACATTGTGCATGTTGTCCGGCTCAAGCCATATGTTTGCCCCCCCAACCTAACAGCTCTGTAAAGTGCGCCGGGACGGCGCCTCGTCCCGGGGGGTTATGTTACCCGTCGGTGAAGTGAATGACGACGACGACGACGAGGGACATTTTTGGGCTCGTGAAGGAAGACGAGGATCACGTCAGATTCCGGCTTGCTGTGCTGTCTACAGTGAATACTGGAATAGCGTAAATACATTGTGTTCCTTCCCTCTTATATCCTCGTAACAATATACACGTTAAGCAAGGGCCCCGAAATGCTTCCTTGCGGTACGCCTTTTGCAATGGAAAGAAACGGTGACTTGTGGATGTCTAGGTACACGCATTTCTGACGGTTGTGTAAGTACGAGTTTAGCAAGTCCGAAGCCTTTCCCCGAATACCACATGCAGATAATTTTTTTATTAGGCTATCATGGTCCAAGCAATCGAAAGCACGACTGAAGTCAATAAAGAGACCTACAGTGTATAGTTTTTCCTCAATGTTATCTATTATGTGTTCTTTAACTGTGAGTAGCACGGTTTCCGTAGATCAACCACTACGAAAACCAAATTGTGCATCAGATAAAATATTTTGACAGAAAAGAAATTTTCCTTGCGATGATAGATCATTTTCTCTAGGCCTTTAGAAAAAACTGGAAGAACAGATATTGGCCTGTAGTTCGACACTGTTGATTTATCCCCCCTTTATGTATTACAGATACTCAGCGGGAAATACACCTAATTCTATGGCTAGATTATAAATATGAACTAGTGCGAGAGCAATGTGTTCTATGACGTACTTAACTGGTTTGATCTGCATGTCATTGATGTCCAAAGATTTGCTATTGTTCAGGTTCATAAATGTTGGATAAATTTTATTTATATCGGTTGGATGAAGAAAAAGGCTTACAATAATATTGTTTTGAACACATTCGGACTCTTCGATAAACGGCCGAACATGTGTCTGAATTGTGGTGTTGACAAAGTACGTGTTAAATTGATTAGCAATGTCACTACCGATTACCTCGCGACCATTTACCAGGATTTTGTTGGGTGTGAAATGATTCAGTCCCCGCCCCAAAACGCGGTTTATAGCTTTCCACGCAGTATCCGGGTGCCTGTTATCAATATCTGCGAACAGGGAATGATAACAAGCAGCCTTTGCTCGCCTTAGTTCTTTGTTAAGTAGATTACTCTGCTTTCTTGAATTCCTGCAGCGTCTCGGCAGTCCTGTTCACAAGAGTGCATGATACAGTTTGTTTTTTTCGTTTGATCATTTTCATGTGAGCTCGCGTTACCCAAGGCTTTCTCATTTTCTTGGATTGCGTGAAGGTTGTGAACGGAAAGTGCCTATTGTAAATGGCGAGAAACGTTTTCATAAACTCAGAATAGGCGTCATTTGCCGAATTCATATCATATACAAATGACCAATCACACGCGCTTATTTCGCATTTAAATGATTCTATAGCCGCCGCACACACAACCTGGGTCTTGATAGCCTCAGAGTGATGTTTCTTGTTTTTTGGTTTGTTATCATATATCATAAAAACTAGACAATGATCACTTAGGCTTGATGCGATAGTACCGGCAGAAAAAACTACAGTTTCAACGTTTGTAATTAACAGGTCAAGGGCAGACGAACTGGTTGCTCTGACGCGTGTAGATGTTTTGATTAGGTTTAGAAATCCAACTGAACTAAGTGTAGTGCAAACTTCGGTGACTGTTGCACTATCTTCTAAGACGTTTATATTGAAGTCACCGGCAAAAACAAGGCGGAAACCATTGTCGGACACATGGTCTAAAATATTTTCGAAGAAATGCAGAAATTGTGAGATATTGCCTTGTGGTGGCCGGTATACGGCAACCATGATGTCTTTGTCGTATTTGTGTGCCAATATCTCGTAGTCATTTGTGACTACTGAAAATTTCGAAACTAATTCACAGTGCATGTTTTCTTCTACGTAAATAACGGCTCCCCCTCCTCGCCGATCGGGACGGTTCATAAAAAGTTATTGTAACCCGGAAGTTGAAGCATTTTACAACCGTCACTATACCACGTCTCAGTAATCCTGACAACATTATATCGGAAGGAAAACTGGCTTAAAAAATTGTAAATTTCTTCTTCTTTGTTAGTAGCGGAGCGCATAATAAAGTGTATTAAGGAATGTTGTTTTAAATTTTGATGTCCGCAACATTCTGGCAAAACGAACTGTCGGTAAGCCGGCTGATCCGTTATTACGGCGGTAAGGCGGTTTCGGATTGACTTTACTGTATTTTGGCAAGGTCACTTTCGTCGGCTATATGGATCATTGGTGAAGTTGCAGTTTTCTTTGCGTATATCTTGCCCTTGAACGACCACGCTGATTTCCACTTGCGGTCGTACTTTTTTTTTTTTTGACACGGTGAAACATCCTTCCCGTTTCTTGGCGCTTTTCAACGTAAGGAAAGAGCCAGTGGAGTCGAGAATATCTGGTCGTGCTCACGGCGCTTGTGCATGACGTTGGAGAGGATGACGGTGCCGCCGGCGAAGATGATGCCGAAGATGACCGCCATGCACTGGACGTTGTTCCGCAGGTGGACGCAGACATGCACGCCCGGATGGACGCCCAGCCTCTGGAAGCCCGCCGCGTAGCGCTCCATCATGTGCAGGAGGGCCGGCCGCGAGAGGCTTCTCCGGGAGTCCACCTGCGAGAGTAGGCATATGGTCGTCGGATGCGGAGCACTGATCGGCGAATCGCGTACGGCTCGGTCTTTTTGCTTGCAACTACGACCAGGCAAGTCAATGAGAACGTTTTAAAGACGGGAGAAAACAGAAATCAAATAAAAACTAACGAAACATGGAAAATTATTGGAAACAGAAAAGGAAAATGAAAACCGACACATAACGCGGAGGGACACACAACAACATACCGATCAAAACAAACAAAAGCACGACACACGAAGTAGTCAGAGAAAAATAAAAACTAAACAAAGTGCCAACGGGAGAGAAGTTTAAAATTCATAAAAGAATAGGACAGCCCGGCGAACTGGCCAGCGGCGTCATAGTCACGTGTGTGGGGTGTGTGATAGGCGAACTCTGCAATAAATTCGGCAGGACCAAAGGATACACAGAAGACGAAGGAAAATTCGATAGACACGAAATTAAGGACCTACAAAAGCTTCCTCTACTTGGAAATAAAGGAACCACGGTAGAACAAAATCTACCAGATAGAGAACTAGAAAACAAATGATGTACAAAAAATGTGGTTGATGCCTTTTAATAGGAATCGCTTCTGTTTCATTGGGTCGGTGTAATTCGCAAAACACGGAAAGGAAATGTACCTTTGTTTTTTGCATCGATATGAACTTGCACATCGCTGTTTATATTATGTAGATATGGCACCGTTAGAAGCATCAACGTTAGACACTGGCTGCGGCTGGCGGCGGCTGGCGTGAAGCTCGTCTGTAATCACTCTCCGCTGCCTTTTGCAGGTTGGTGTTACGTACATTTTATGTTAGTATCCTACATTTTTACCCACCGCTGCCGCTTGTGCTGATGTTATTGATGTGATTGTGTCACGTGTTTGCTGTCGAAATGTGAATCGACTGATATTTGCTTGGTGTGCCAGGAATCCATTACGTCTGATGCCGCTGCAATCACGTGTACTGAATGTGCATTCTCTTATCATGCTGGTAACTGCTCAGGGGTGGCAGTGGCGACGGTTCGGTCCAAACCTGATATCGGAACGACGTGGCTGTGCGCTACCTGCAAAGGCACAAAACTAAGGAGTGGCCAGAAATCTGGAAAGTCAAATCAGGAAAAAGCAGTGGACATCTCTGATAAGCTGGCAGTACTGAGCCGAAGGATCGCTGCGCTTCTGCCACTCGTGAGCCAGATGAATGAACTCATGACAATCATAGAAACTGTTAGAAACATTGAAACGGTGGTTGGGAATTTGTCTGCTAACTACGATACCTTGTTGTTAACGGTTGACTCACAGACAAAAGATATTGCTGACCTGAAGGCCAGAGTAGAAAAGGTAGAATGTAGCGCTCCAACGCAAGAACTGATAGAGGTGAAAAAGGAACTAAACAACCTTGAACAATACAGTCGCAATCGTAACCTAGAGATTGATGGTCTGGAACATACCGAAGGCGAGAACTTGCTCTCCAAACTGAACAGCATTCGCCGTAAGCTAAACATTGCTGAAGTCACCGCCCGAGAAATTGAAGCCATATATAGACTACCATCGAAGCCAGACAAAGTCCCAATTGTTCTTGTTCGGTTCGAATCCAGGTACACAAAAGAAAAATGGGCAGAACAGAGACCGCTACTGAAAATCAAGGCACCTGACCTCCGTTTTTTCGACAACTTGACACAGTACAACAAGCATCTACTATGGATGGCTAAAACAAGAGCGCTCGAACGATCCTATCAGTTTGCGTGGCAAAAAAATGGCAAGGTGCTCGTTAAAAAGAAGCAGAGCGACCGTACCATCCACATCAAATCAGAAGATGACCTAAACAAAATCGTTTGAATCCCCTAATGAGAAACCGGGCACCGCCTCCCTCATGGCTGAATTGTCGTGCAGTTATCATGATGCTGTTTCTTTTCGTCGTATTCTTGCTCGAATAGGGTGTCAACAGAATTTAGTGTCTATTTTTTTGCCTAAACGCGCAAAGCTTGCGAAACAAATATCTGGAAGTTTGTTTGTACATTGAAGAGCTGAAGCATAATTTTGATGTATTAGCTTTTACGGAAACCTGGTTTAGTAATAAAAATGATGTGGTACAATTCGATCGTTATTGCTCTGAAACTATATTTCGGCGTAGTAAAAGACGCGAGGGCCTAGCGCTTTACATCGCTGACGGTATCTCCTATCGTGTCATTACCGATAATACTGTGATCACTGATGACTATGAGTGTCTAGTAGTCGCCGGCAAAGCTTTCGCTGTTGCAGTTATCTACCGACCGCCTTCCCGTCCCTTATATGTTTTTCTTCCCTTCCTAGAGCGACTAAGTGAATACTTACTGTCCTTGAACCTTCAAGTAGCAATAGTAGGGGATTTTAACATTAACATGCTTGTAAGTGATGCCGCCAGCACTGATCTTTTGGAATTGATCTCTTCAGTTGGTCTTGCAAACGTTATCGATGTAGCTACACGTGTCACTAGTACAAGTCATTCCTTAATCGACCTCTGCCTTACGCGTTCTCTAGACGGGTGCATGTGTGCTGGTGTTTTATCTGCAGGAATTAGTGACCACATGCCAGTTTTTTGTTTTTTATCTGGAGCGAATGCTTGCCAGAGTGCGGTAGGAAAGGTTCTTCGCAGATTCATTAACGAAAGAAGTTGTGGTATGTTTCGACAAATGCTTTCAACACTAACCTGGGCAAACGTTTTAAATACTGTAAAACCTAATGAGGCTTACGATTTGTTTGTAGAGGTATTTAGCGAAGCCTACAATTTTGTTTTCCCACTACTAGAACAAAAACAACTCCGAAAAGCGAGGAAACCATGGGTTACTAGGGAACTCCTAAATAAAATGAAATTCAGAGACCGTTTGTTTCACGAGTTTATAAAAACTAAGGATATTGGTAAATTGTTAAAATACAAAAAAAATAAATAATCTAACAACTGAACTGAAGAAAGCATGATCTATGTATTATATGAATAAGTTTTCGGCCGCTTGCGATAAACCACAACAAACTTGGGCGTTGCTAAGATCCCTCGTATCTCGTAACAAAGTAACCATCCCAGACGAAATCATTGTTGACGGTTGTTCGTACTCGGGTACGGCCGGCCTTGGCAGATAAATTTAATAGTTACTTCCTAACGTCTGGTGAATCGCTCCTTCCACGTAGCTCCTTTAAGGCTTATATAAAAGATAAAGTTCCTACGTCTATTTTTTTAGCACCGACGTCACCGAACGAAGTTGAATCAATAATTAAAAAGATGAAAAATACATGTGCGAACGGCTTCGATGATATCAATGTTCGCCCGGTAAAGGAAACAGCCGATATTATAAGTATTCCCCTTACCCACATCTGCAACGCTATCTTATCTTCCGGTATTTTTCCTGAAAAGATGAAAATTGCCCGTGTATGTGCCGTTCATAAAGGGGGTGCTTGGGATGTACTTGGGAACTATCGCCCGATTTCTGTACTTACAGTGTTCTCTAAGATTATAGAACAGGTTATTAGTACAAGGTTTAGTAGTTTTTTTACAGTTAATAACGTGATAGCAAATGTACAGCATGGGTTCCAGAAAGGAAAATCTGTGGAAAATGCACTCTTAGATATTAAAGAAAAATTAATTACAAATATTGAAAACCATTCGTATACATTAGGTATTTTTCTAGACTTCAAAAAAGCATTTGACTCTGTTAAAGGGAAGCTGAAGCGCTTTCCAAAAAAATTGAGTTAGATGAACAGTTATATAGTTTGTTGCGCGCTGATTCCAAATATCACATCGAAATTTATCGTACATCAGTCCAAGTGCCATTTATCTAGCAAAAAACGCGGCCCCGTTTGAAAGACGCGCGCTTTTCGTCTTTTGACGCCCCTGATTGGTTGCGCCCGTCATGACGTCAAAGGAGGACACCCTTCGGCCGCGCGGGTTGTCGGAAGCATTGCGAACGATCGCACGGTTGCCTTCGCGGCAATTTAGCTTGCCGTTTAATTTTCGCACATGACTGGAAGTTTGTTTTATAATTTCCCGTGCTGTTGGTTCAATTATCTTGGAGCTTAAATTTGCTTTACACGACAGAGAACCCCAAAGCAGTGACTGTGACGTCGACTAGTGGGTTCCATCAAAATATTTTTGAATTAGGCAACCAGCATAGGGGGATTTTATACCTTATGTTAATATTAGGTACTGCCTTAACTGTTTCTTATTATACACAAAACCATTTATGCCGAACATTAATGGGCGTTTTATAAACAATCTACCAGTGAAAAGCACGTACGTGCACTGCGCGAAAAAATAGCGTTCATGCGCTGTAAACGTATATGCGAGACACAACTTGCCGGTACACGCATAAACCAACAAGCAGACTTTGCTTCCGCATTTCCTTTGTTCGTTGTCGCCCACCCCAGCCCCGTTACTCATCCCCGTACACAGACCCATACGCGCGCGCAATTTCGGAAGCGGCGCTACGGCGCCTCCGCGATTGCTAGCTGCACTTCGATGAGTGGCGTCTTACTGCTTCAAATGCATTTATTCTGAAAACACTGCAGCATACTAGTGCCTGCTCAGTATTATTGGCTGTAGTAGGGCTTGATTTTCGCTTGTGCGTTGCGCATTCTGCTACAATATTACGGCCACCTCGTTATAATTAACAGACCAGTCGGGCAAGGCAGTTACGTTGTAGTTACGTTACTTTAGGTAACAATCACCAAACGTTTGTGATAATGAATCGTTGGCCTGTTTCAGCATTTCTAGATTTAAGCATTTACCGCGCTAGTCGGACAGAGGCCGTATATTTACTATTCGCTCCTAATTTTTTTAGTATCATCATTATATATATCACAGACTATCACTGGAGCACACTTGAGGTTCAGTGACAACAAGTGCTTGCCAGGTTATAATATGCAGCCACACGGAATCTTGGGCAAAAAATTATACCCCCGCAGTAATTCCAGACAAACATCACCTTATCGTGACATGTATACTTGCAAAATAAGTAATCTGGTTGTCTTGGTTCTTTTACTTTGTAGGAATACTGTTTACCTCTTAGCCGGTAGAGAACTTCTATCAGGATTGGCCCCTTGTTTTAGTTTCGCCAAAAAATTGTTTTTTTGAACACTGTCCTGAGCCCATAGGGAAAGAAAACCGACGCGTTTAACGAAACAAGTATTTCCTGAACAAATGTGACTTGGTTTCTGGAATGGAACGAAGCATCCCCGGCCAAAGTACAGCAGTATTTCCCATCCTTCCTAAATCTAGAATCTAATGTGAACATTCACGTCCATCGCATCAAAAAAAAAAACGCATTGGAGCGGTTTACAAAGTATTTAACGTAGTGTAGTATATTCTCTGTCATCAAGCACAGCCACCTCGGCTGTCGCTTCCGTATGTTATCAAGCATCCCGGCGTGGCATTATTCTGCTTAGGAATACGGCATGATAACGTATGCCTCGTTAGGCGTTCGTGCATACTTTTTGAACACGAAAAGTGTACAAATGAGTGCTATCAACCACAACAACAACGAGTATAATTCACAAGGAAACACGGCGAAAAGAGCATGGCCGAGGTGGCCGATCCGGCCGGAAGTCCAGGTATGACGTTTTTCAGCCGGTTTTCGCCGGCGCTCTTCGGTCTTCCGGCATCGCCCGGCGAGATGGGGGCGGGGCATCGGGCCACTTTTGTTTGCTCATTGCGCCGCTTCTATTGCATGTATAGCGAAAATATTTCGTACACATGAACTATTCAATGTGTACTTGCTGCTAGTCAACTTTTCTTTTAATTCTAAAACCGCTTCACCTTCCCTTTAAGCATGATATTCTTTTTAACAAACTTGAGTTGTACGGCATTCGTGTAATTGCGCTCGATCTCGTAAAAAGTTATTTGCAAAATCGTCGTCAATTTGTGACGATCAATAACTTCAAATCTACCTCGGAAATCATAAGGTATGGTGTGCCACAGGGTTCAATTTTGGGCCCCTTATTGTTCCTTGCTTATATTAATGATATTGTCCTTGTACCTGAAACTGCAAATATTGTCTTATACGCTGACGATACGAATGTGTTTTTCCATGGAACTAATCTCGAGATTGTGGTTCAGAAAGTTAATAGGTGGTTAAAGGAACTTCATTTGTGGCTCTTGACAAATGACATCGCACTAAATACGGATAAAACAAAATATATTCTATTTAGATCCTGGAACAAGCCAATGATTCCCAGTGTTGTATTGTCAATAGCTGGCAAGAAGATTGAAAGGGTGACATCAGTTAAATTCTTGGGTGTCACTTTTAATGAACATTTAAGCTGGACACAACACATTAATAATTTACGTATAAGCTTATCTAAGACTATCGGCATGTTAAACAGATTCAGAAATTTTCTTCCTAGGTGGTTTAAGTGCCAGTTATATTATGCTTTAATGTATTCTCGTCTTTGCTACTGCATCCTCGTGTGGGGCACCACTACCAAAGGCAACTTAGACTGTATCTGTATCTTACAAAAAAAGTTTGTTCGATTCATAGAAAATCTTAACTGGGACGACCATACTCTTCCTTACTTCTACAAAAATAACCTCCTTAAAATAGATAATATTTATCTCCAACGCTTAGGTTTTAAGATATTCCACGATGGAAAACCCGATCCTGTCGTGTATCTCAATAAATTTAAAAGAGAAAAATGTCGTTACGACCTCAGGCATGAACCATACCTAACAAAACGGGTTCGCACATCTTATGTTAAACAAACGTTAGGTTTTCAAATTCCCCACTTTTTAAACAACTACCCAGGAATTACCAAAGTTTTTCAAAGTTCTTGTTCGATCGGCGTACTGAAGAAAGAAGTGAAACTATTTTTTTTTTCAAAGAAAATAATTGTCGAACTTGACCACCTTAGGTCATATTTTTTTTTTTTGCCAACACATTGGTTTTGAATACGATGTCATTGTGTATTCTATTTTTATTGGGTATGAGCCACATATATACTATAAGGACCATCCCCGATCTCAGTAACACCTTTAGTCTGGGTATTGTTTGTTCTGGTTTAGAACTTTGACGTTTGCTAAAAATTCTTTTGATTATTTTACTGTCTCTAACATTTCTTGAATTACATATTCACTCTATGTTCACTTCTGCTTTACGGTGTAAAATCAACCTGTAATTATATTGATGCATGCTCGCTTACGTTGCAGTGTGTCAATATATTGTCATAATCTGCATTCTTCCGTTGTTAAATGTGCTTTGTTAAGCTGTCGCTGCTGCCGTTGTGTAATCTTCAGATACGGGGCCTCGACAGGCGTCTCGAACGCCTATTGCCCCGTTCACTTCGACAGAATATGAAAATTGAAATGTACCGTGTGATGTACGTGTATCATGCCCAAAATAACAAATAAACAAACAAACAAACTAGCAAACACTGGATTGCACGCAACACTGCGTAAATCCGACTAAAACCGCAGCCCCTTGAAAACCGTGTGAACGAGACTGAACCAAAACCGAAACCGACAGCAGTAGGTGGCGAAGGGTGCCTCAATTCACACGCGTCCAGCGTACCGACGACGCTGGCATCTAGGCGTCAACTGTCGGCGCTCATTAGTGTCATGTTGAACTACTACGCTTCATTTCTGGTAGACGGCAGCGTCTCCTAGACGGTACCTGAATGAAGAAAGTAGTCGGAAAGATATAAGGCGAGTTCGTAGACCTACTTGCGCTTGAATTCGTTGCGCAGTGGGCAGAGCGCTATGTACCTCCTGTTGCGGCGAGATAGTTCGTGGCTCGAATCTGGGCGCAGCCACCTCAATAGAAGTTTTTCTGGCGACGTCATAACGTCGGTCAAATCTTGGTGTACACTTTCGTGTTAAAATATTTTTAATGTTAAAAAATAGTACGCTCCGGAATAAGCGTAATGAAAAAAATGGGGGTCGATCCACTCCAATAGTGGCACATTGCCCACCAGAGCCACTTCTGTTTCATTGGGTCGGTATGATAGGCCTCCTGCGCTGTCCAGGGTGCACTGCGCAAGCGGCATCCGGGCAGTACTTCTGGGTAGTACAAAGCTTCACGGGTCCCATAGGATCACCTGACGGTCAGGAACAGAGTTACATGATGTAGGAGTTGCGAAACTCCCCATAGGTCCCATGCATCAAAAAGTGCCCCTAAGATTTGTCCACTGTTTTGGATCTTGCTTTGCAGTGGCGCCATCTGTTGGTGACAAAAAAAACTATACAACTCGCTTCGCCGCTTGACAACCTGGACGAAAAATGGTATTTGAGTGCTTACGTAAATTTATTATGCCAAATGAGCCCAATGTGTTCAATATGCATGTGTTATATATACATTCGAAGCAAGAGTAGTAAAAAGAAATGCGACCGTGGGGTCAACCGTCGCTTGCGCACTGTCGTCTGCTGTGCGTCCTCTTCGCTCTTCTGTCGGCACAAAAATAAATTAGAAGTCGTCTCTACGGCTTTATGCAAGCTGAAAATGCTTATTTAGAGCCGCTTGATCGATTTAGGGCCGCTTAACTAGTTTTGGCATACAATGTGCTGTAGGCTAAATAATAAATGAAAATTTAGTACTTCAGGTCGGACCTATGTTGTGCCAGAGAGCCCGCACAAGCGCTAATCGTTCGAGGCAGTTGCGCGGACGCAGAAACAATTGCAACCTAAAAACCGGAGTTAAGATAGCAATGACTAATTTACGAAAGCACAAAAATAAGGAATTATGCACTTTAAAACAAAATTTAATGTTAAATTTTCAGTTTGAATAACTAGCTTGCTTTCTGGATAGTGCGTGCGGCGGCCGCAGTGGCGCTACCATACGCATGATCCAGAGCAGGGGGGTCCAGGTACGCGGGCCGTTTTTCGAGGCTGTTTCGCAACTGCCTACATCGAAGAGCTCTGGTTCAGGAACGGTGGACGAGCCTTACTGCGCATGCGCCAACTAGACATAAAAAAAAACAACGAAAGCGACCTTTTCTTTTTGCCGGATGTGACGTCGTGGTTTAAGAAAAATGGCAGCTGTTGTGCGGTTTCCTCGCTGCGCTCTCATCGTGATTTTTGTCTGCCGTTGCAGCGGTGCATAGGTGTTTGGCTTGCGATTGTGATAAGGGCGCTCTCGAAGAACATCTGGAGAGCACTCACGGTGGTGTGCAGCGTGTGATTGGGAGGCTGAGTGTGTGCGGTCGCCTAATTTGCGCGTAGTGCGTTACGACGTAGCGCGTTACGACCGGCGTTCTGCATCAGTTGTGCCGCCTCGATTTGCGAGAGTAATGAGTGCGCTCGCGACAAACTTCTGGGCTGCGTTTTATTAGAGCACCATGTTGAGGCCGCTGGGCGTTTTGTCTCCGACTTGCGAGTGAGCGTATGCCTTCAACTTCAAACGGCGCTGCTATCGTGGCCAGCCGCGAACGATCGTTCGCACGAAACTTTTGTCGCACACCACACGGTCGTTGACTAAATAACAAGACAAGACTATTGCGACTACAAAAGTGATTCCTGCGCGTCGCTTTGGTTCGTCGAACCCCGTGTTTTGTAATCGCTGCGTGCTGTCATAAGCTCCAGAACATTATATTCAGGATGTCATGGTCTTACTGCATTTTCTTGTTAAATTATTGCGGAGGGCTCTTGGCGCGCAGAAATAAAAAGTTTGTAATTATCCAGGTTAGTTTCGTTGGTCTCCGGAGGGTTGGTTTCCTGACGAGCGTATTGATGCGTATATCGCAGTATGGGAGCTGCACAAATGTGTTGACGGATGTGGAGGGGCACACGTTGTAGCTGTTCTTGGGGCGGTACTGGATATCCGAGGCGTTTAAGGGTGTCTCGTCTGGTAGGTGGTTGAGGCGGGAGGTTTATGAGTGATAAGCTTCTAGCAGTTTATCTAAGGTACTGTGTACTCCCAGTTAGACCAAATTGCACGTGGGCACCGATCGTTCTGTGAAAATATTGATTTCGCCCACCACCATATTTGGTGCCCGTTTGTGCCTTCGTCGTGTTCTGCGTAATCCTACACAGCGACAAAATTTGATAACCGTAGCGGGACCACGTAACAAATGCGGCAGTGGGCCAAATGAACATTCTCAAATGCCATTTACATAGAAACGTTGGACACTAATTATTGTAACTCGTTCCTACTGCGGCTACACAGCCCTTCATCATGATGCACAGCATGTACTGAAAGTCACGTGCTTTTTTCTTCGTATTTCAATGTATCTCGGTGGTACAGAGGGGATTAAAAGAAATGCGAACGGAGCGCACAGCCTCCGACGCATGCCGCACCGTCTGGCTGCAAAGTCAGTAAACTGCGCGCATGCGTAGTTCTTTCAGAGCATTTGAGACTGTGGCCTACTGTCACGGGAAATGTTTGATAAGGAAGCAATGCCGGCCCTTTATTTTGAGGCGTCTTTTCACGCTGCATCGCCACTGAACAAGATGTTCGTTGAAGGACATCATGCTAGCTGCAATCAGCCTGCTGCGCGTTTGGCTCCAGAATGTAGGAGATAAGAGGATGCTCAGTGGCGACAGACCATAAAAAGACTCCTCAAAATAAATGACCTGCGTCGCTTCTTTATCAAGCATTTCCCCTAGCAGTAGGCCCCACCACGGAGCAAGTTATATCTTGCTCCGTGGGCCCCACTCTCAAACGCTCTGAATGAACTACGCATGCGCGCAGTTTAGAGCAGCCAGACGGTGCGGCATGCGCCGGAGGCTGTGCGCTCCGTTGTTCGTATTTCTTTTAATTCCCCCTGTACATAGACAAGGCGGTGGGCGGAGCATGCCGCATTGCTGATGACTGAAACACGAGTGGGTGCTCAAGATTCAATGCATGCCAGGTGGCGGCATGCCAGAATTTGATATGACGAGAGTGCTGAAGTTGTATGGCACAAAACAGGAACGAAATTTTTTTTAGGCCTATGTGATAAAGTTGGGAGACAGATGCACTGTAGATTATTGACTGATTAATGTGAAGTGTGCAGCAGCTGTGATTGCTTTTTGCATGTCGTGTTAAACCAGTGTCACATGAGGGTTTTGCTTACTTTGTAATCACTCTCAGATGGAAATGAAGCTTCGTTGATGAAGCTCTTTCCTGTCTATATCCTTTCCTTGAGTCATGCTTGACATCTGAAGAAAATTTCCACGAAGTCCCAACTAGCCTGCATAGCCACCTTCATCCCGTTCACTATTTTTATGCATATTTAAGCACAAAACCCTGACACGTCTGCCATTAATGACTCATACGAAACCCTTGATGCCCGCCACACTCACCACTACCACTTCCACAACTTTGCGAAAAACAGATCATGCAAGCGTAGCCATGACAGATTCCACCATGCTTCCCAGTAACCACGTCGCCTCTGTCAAGAAGGATGCATCACATCTCAAATGCACTACGACGCATACAAAAGCTAGCGATCATCTACCTCATCTGGACATCACGCCTTAATTAACTACAAGGGAATGAGGCGACACGCACTGCTGACCTCAAATTTACTAGCCAAAGATTCGTAGAAAGCAGAAAAGAGATGCCAGATTCCCTCACAGACCTCTAAGTCCAAAGCCGTTGCACAGATGCATACAAACCCACACATACTACAACACAACATATTACCCAACACGTGCCCCTATGAATGCCCACCCTGTAAAGGAAGGAGATAGTACAGGGAAGACAGAGAGGTCACCCATCCAATCAACTGCACCCAATGCTTATCGATGATTTCAAATAAATGCGTCAGATTTGCATAATGAACACCTTACAGCCTCTCTAACATTGATTCATGAAATTATTTGTATAAACTTATTGTATAAACTTATACACTTGTATTGAAGTGACCAGGCAGTATATTTGAAGGTGTGTTAACATTCGCAACTTAAAATACTTTCGAATAGTTTTTGCTATTCAATTTGCAGCTCTGTTCAAAATTTTTAAATTTGCAAATAGTAGAGCAACGAATGTTTGCTCTTGACCTGCAAAAATTCAAGCTTCTCTATATGGTAATAAGACCTTAAGGGTTGGTTTTTCTGCATGACACCGAAGCCATGCCAAAATCCAAATGCCTTGCACCAAACAAGTGTTTGCTAACGGTGGTGTATGTTAGGTCAAGTGCAACACTACGAGAGCAAAATTTATAATCTAAAATAGTTTTCCTGTAAATATATGGCACGAGTGAGAAATCAAGCATCATTGTTGGCTTGTTGGTGAGGTCTCACCAGCTACTAGCATGCTCAGCCTCCTTTTAATGATTTCCGGGGGTTAGGGAGGGGGGGACTGCTGCCAATAATATTAAATATATTTAGTATGCTTACTGTATTCGCAGTATTTATTTTGAGGGACCGATATTTCTCCATTGCAATGTATGCAAAATTCTTGTTGCACTGCTTTGCATATCTATTTTTTATTTTCTCTGTTACAATGAATTTTTTGCATGTCAAGCACAAGTACCTGAACAGAGATGTGTCTAGATCTCACTGCCTAAGCTGTCTTTTGTTATGTAGTTATGTTTTATATGCTACAGAAACACCAAAACAAAGATAGTATGGTTTGAAAATATTCAATTCGCAGCCATATTCGTATTAAAAATATTTTATTCAATTCACAGCCAAGTTTAACTTCTTGTATTCAATTAAAAGACGCAAAGTTGACAATCACACACCTCTAAATATATATACAAAAGGTAAATTGTCCTTTCTTTATCAGCTGCCATTGCCATCACTGCTGGAGAGAGAAAACTGACACGGAAAACCTCATCACTGACTAATTTCAGTTTTAAGTTGTAGTGGTACAGGGAGGATTCAAAGAAATACGAACAACGGAGCACACAGCCTCCGACGCATGCCGTACCGTCTGGCTCCACTGTCAGTAAACTGCACGCATGCGTACTTATTTAAGAGCGTATGAGAGTGTGGCCTACTGTTAGCGGAAATGCTTGATAAAGAAGCGAAGCCGGTAATTAGCATTTCCCTCTCACACGCTCTCGAAGAAGTGCGCATGCGTGCAGTTTACTGACTTAGCAGCTAGACGGTGCAGCATGCGTCGAAGGCTGTGTGCTTCGTTTTTCGTGTGCCTTTTATTGCACCCTGTACTTTTGTTCTGTTTGGCAAGTAATAACTTATTTTCGGTGAGATGGCTGCAGACAAGTCCTCAGTCTTGCTAAACATACAAGAAATGTACTTGAAAGCACTGCACATCAGAAAATCTGTTGCTAAAAGTACCAACTGAAGTACAATATTGTTCTGTGGCATGTGACAGCACACATCAAGGACATATTGGGTGAACTGTTCAGCATCTGTTGAATGCGTGGCATTACACCAGCTTGAACGTGCCCCAGAAGGGATAATTTTAAAAACGGGAACTTGAGAGGGCCCATATAAAGAAAAATGCTTGGCACCAGGGCTAAGAGCACCTAGTTAACATTTTCTCATTCCTTATTTGAAGCCTGGACGAGTATTATTTTAAGGCTTGGTTCCTACAGCTGGTAACAACTACAAAAAAAAAATTCCCGCGCCTTCCCGCGAGGGGAACACGAGTAAATGCAGGGCATGGGGGGGTCGTTAACGCCGCGTAAAGTCGCGTTAGGGTGGGTAGTTGGGTCGTAGTTGCGTTGGTGTTGGTTTGGGGTAGAGAGAGGAGAGTAAAGTCGCGTTAGGGTGGGTAGTTGGGTCGTAGTTGCGTTGGTGTCGTTTTGGGGTAGAGAGAGGAGAGCGAGACGAGAGTGTATATAGGGCTGAATGCGTCATTTATTATTATTATCGGTCGGTTCCGTCGTTATATTATACGGAGAGAAGGACTGCGCCTCCCACGACGTTGCCGGGTTCGACGCGGTGGCACGCGCGCGCGCCGTCCCCGCGCGCCGTGCAGGCGGCGTCGACGTGTACGTCAAGCGACACCTGCCCTTCGCCGACAACCTCGCGCAACAACTGCAGCCGCTTCTCCTCCTCTCTCCCGCCGACGACTACAACGACAAGTGCTGCTGTTCCTGGAGTTATAGCGACCGTCACGGCGAATGCTGTGCAATCAACCTCGTCGGCAACGTATGCGCCAATTGTACCTCCGCTTTATATTTGCAGCGCGCGCAGTAGAGGGAGAGCAGTACGGGGGTAGAGCGCGCATGCGCAAGCAGCGCGCGCCCTTCCACGCCCCACCGCGCTGCTATCACGCACCTGTTACGCCGGGACCGCGACGGAGCGAACGGGCTGACTACGACGCATGCGCGCGCCAGCTGCTGTTGAGAGAGGAGAGAAGGAGGAGAGGCGCCCCTGCTGCGGACGCGGAGCTGTGGACGCCGTCCGAAGCAGGAAGAGGCGAGGCTGATTGATTGATTGTGGGGTTTAACGCGCCGACGCAACGCAGGCGATGAGGCGCGCCGTAGTGGAGGGCTCCGGCTTAATTTTGACCACCTGGGGATCTTTATCGTGCGCCGAAATCTCGTACACACGGGCGTTTTTGCTTTTCGCCTCCATCAGAAAAGCGGCCGCCGCGGCCGGAAATCGAACCCGCGACCGGAAGAGGCGAGGCTAAGAAATGCTCTGCATTTAAAAAACCTTTGTCCTGTGCCGCGACCGGAAGAGGCGAGGCTAAGAAATGCTCTGCATTTAAAAAACCTTTGTCCTGTGCGCAGCCCTACCTCCCACCGGGCACCATGTCCTATTATGAAGCTGGCTTGAGGTTTCAGGCCAACAAAGTGATTAGCAGACAGACTATTCAGCATGCTAGTTACTACACCTTCGCAACGTTGAACATTAACTGCCTGCCTCACGACTCCGAACACACAATTATACCTTACATCGTACAGGTTAACTCCGTTGTACTGGGACAAAAACACAGCCCTGTGGTCTACGTAGCAGTCCAGTGCGAAATAAGTTGTGGGCGCAGAATCGTTTGCAGTGGCTAGCTTGGTTACAATGGGAGTGGCCATGTGCGGTCCCAGTGTCCTCATGTGACCGGCGTTGCTTCCTCTCGCAACGGCACGTAGGCGACGAAACGCTGAGCGGCCTCAACACGATGCTCTAATAAAACACTGCGCAGAATTTTGTCGGGAACGCACTCATCACTGTCATAAATCGAGGCGGCAGAACTGACGCAGAGCGCCCGTGGTCACCATCGCAACGTACTCAGTCGCACACACTCAGCGTCCCAATCACACGCTGCACACCATTGTAAGTGCTCTCCAGAAGTTCTTCCAGAGTTCCCTCATCGCAATCGCAAGCCAAACACCTATGCACCGCTGCAACGGCAGACAAAAATCGCGACGAGAAGAGCGCACCGAGGTAACCGCACAAGAGCTGCCATTTTTCCTAAACCATGACCTCGCATCCGGCAAAAAGAAAATGTTGCTTTCTTCGTTTTTTGATGTCTAGTTGGCGCATGCACAGTAAGGCTCGTCCACCGTTCCTGAACTTCAGGTCATAGGATCCCGTGTCGACAAAAGCAAATTGAGCTCGATGCTCCCGATTGTTTTGCGACATGGTCACCAGCACATCCCCGACGCGTCCGATCTCTTCCGGCGATCAACTTGGTATTAGGGAAAAAAGGTTTGCAGGGGTAAATACGTTTACAGCGCCGACGAAAGTGCCGGGGCGGTGACGCCGCTCCACCACTCGCAGGTTCACCGATCGATGGTCGTATGAAGTGAAATTTGAAGTGAAACTACCGGCAGAGTCCTTCAATGCCTTTCAGGTCATGAAACTTCGCCATCACGCTATGGGAGAGCTTCGTACGCTACCGCGCCGCGGCGCTGGTGTTGATCGGAGGGCAGCCGTGGGCGTGGTGAGAGCGCGTTTGGCAGGGAACGGACCACGGAGTAAGATAAAACAAACGCTCGCCGCCTTATCAGCAGTGCGCTTTCGCTTTACGTGTCGGGGACCGCTCAAATGGACTTATCATTTTGTGAGTGGCGAAAAAATTTGGTGCGAACGGGCATGCTGCTACTGCGTTCCTGCCTGCC
Organism: Haemaphysalis longicornis; assembly: GCF_048455015.1. Lineage (NCBI taxonomy): Eukaryota > Metazoa > Arthropoda > Arachnida > Ixodida > Ixodidae > Haemaphysalis > Haemaphysalis longicornis. The sequence goes on from NW_027526460.1 coordinate 163,649,785, forward strand.
GGTCTGGCTACAGAGCAGCGGCGGCCGCCCGATGCCCTCCGATCTGCGGTGGCGCCACTCGCGGTAGCCTTTGTCCCCGCACGAAACTTCGCCGAGAGTTTCATGACCACGGAGTTCATGACCATAGAAGCATTGAAGGACTCTGCTTCTAGTTTAAACTACTTATCTAGGAGACAAGAACTTTTCAACAACAGCCGATCAAAAAAGAAGAGTGACGCAATCGGCGAAGATCGCGCTTTAAAAAGCCAGCGAGTCCGGCGGACCACAGGCTATCTGCGGTGCGCCGCTCTTTCGCGTGCCTGCGCACTATGCGTGCACTTTCATTAAGCAGTGCTTGTCTGCGTCGCCGTTACGAATACATGGTGCATCGTTAGCTTGCTGTTTTGTTGCGTGTTTCAGTGACAAATTGCAGCGAGCGTCAGAAGCGTGAAATCTGTTTTGCGATTCCGAAATCAGTGGTCGTAAAACAAAGTGGCCGGGCTAACTGAGAGGCCGCTCGCTTTCCTCTTAATTTCGCTCTTGCATCATATATTACCAGTTCGCACTTAATAGGCTATAATGAGGGTCAGCAACGTTTTGATGTGTAGGGCCGAGTTGCATGCAGCCGACACGGCGGAGGGCTGGACGGCGAATCGGGTAGGAGAAGGAGGGGGACTTTGAATGCAAAGAGAAAAAACTCAGCGAATTGCCAATATTTGAAATAATCTGGCGAAGTGTGAAGATGGACAATTCAACTGGAAGTGATCAATTCTCTGTTCTTCGATCGCTATCTTACTCCATTTTAGGACAAAACTGGCGTGTCGGCGTTCAGATTGTTAGCGACGACCCCTGCCCTAGAATATAACCAACAGAGTCAGTGATGATCGTATGTAAATATTGGGGGCCTTGCGCCGTGTACGCGGGTGTGTTATGTTATGCAAATATAGAAGTGCACATCTCTGCAGGCAGCGGGCGTGCGATTTTGTGCTTGTTTTGCGTCCTTTAATTGCGTTTAATTTCTTTATTTGACGTGCACCTACTCGCTAGTATACACGTACCCTGCCGTTCGTAAATCGTGCGGCGTAAAACGTTACACAAGAATCATTTAGTTTGCCAAAATACAGAACAAAATTTGCACTCGTTTCCAAGGCGGTGCCAGGCCAGCAGTGTCAGCTGACTCGGCTTCGCCATTTTTGCGTTCGCTTGCATGCTCCCGCTGAAGCAACCTTTTGCAGTTTCCTCAGGCTATTGGCGGTGAGCGCGAACACAGGCGGCGCTGCGAATCGCGCCTCCGTGACGTCAGCTTAGGGACCCTCGCATTGGTCGTCTGCTTTACTCAAGCTCGCTCTCCCTGCTGTTTCTTTGCGCTCGGGCAACGTCTGATGCTTGTCCGCACCAGAATTGGCGTGTGGGTAACTTTTTATCATAATAATAGGCTGAACTCGCATACAGTAGCTCATGGTGTCAGTTAAAGTATAGTTTTGGATACCGCTACGGAAAAAACATTGCCGGCGTCGCCCCATTCCTTGCGAAGCCGGTCCTGTGCGGACAGCGAAGAGTCGGAGCTAGGCGTCAACTTCCGAATTAAGCAATCTTTCGAACAAAGGGAACATTCAGCTGATAATAACCGACGACAGGTAAAATGGAAGACCAAAACCAAATCTAGGCCTTCAGGGCTGTTGGCTTTGGCAGAAGGCATTACGATTCCCTGTAATCATATGTAAGGTAAAACAGTTTCTGGAACCTTGCCGAACGCTCGAACGTGTTGTGTCACATCACTTTACGCTGTCAAGGCATGAAAGTTTGCCGACATGCACTATGGGCTGCAAAAACTGTATACGTTGAGTTCCAAATAACCCACTGTGTATATAGGCGCGTGCTGATTTCATACCAGGCATCTAACCAGTATGGAGGTTTGTTGAGCAAAACGAGCCACGTCTACGTTAAATATAGTGACACTATGTTTGTTCAGACCTGGAGGGATATTTCGGTACATTTTCCACAGCCATATCGTCCCGATATTCGGATATGCGTTATAGGAAAACTGCACTCAGTAGGAGGAGGAGTACGAGGAGGAGGAGAAAACTTTATTTAACAATTAAATCGAGCTGGTTAGTGGGCCAGGTCCTCAGTCCAGGACAAGAGAGTAAAAGTAATTTTCTTCAATTCATAGAACGCCATCCCAAGTAGGATAGGATTTGTTCTTTGCGCCTTGAAGGGTCAGAATGCAATAAAAAGCTACTTGGAATTATTCTTTGGTTTCGATTCTTGTAATATATGCAGGTATACTATTTATTGCGTTAGTTAGCGAGTATATCACGCCTTCAACACCGTAATCACGTCATCATTGTTCGGGTTGAGAGTCAGTTCGTTATGATAACGATATGATTACGATAGAAATTCGGAACACAAAAGCCGCCTTCGACTACTGTGGACAACGTTGTTTAGGGCGCGATCGCGGTGGCGTAGCACAAACCTTCTCATTGTATTTGCATGTGAATAAACAAAGCACGCCGCGGATATGCACCTTCTTGCACGCAGCCGTAATGAAAGCCAATTTATGAAGAAGGGAATGTACGCCATACAACACGAAGGAAATATCCACACGATCTTTGTGAGCCTCCCAAACATCCCAAAACCCCCTAATAAGACGTTTGTGACGGCGCAGAAAAATTAATGCGTTGGGCAGAAAAAAAAAGCAAGAAACATTAATCTGATTCAAGACAACATCAACGAAAGAAATAGAGGAAAGCCGCTTTATTTCCTGCTGTACGATGCGCGTGTAGGGGCCGCTGCTTGGTACGTAGCATTAGACTGTTGAGTCTTCATAAGAGCATCTAAAAAATAGTGCATGCAAGCCAACGCATTTTGAATACTTATCAAGAAGCTCTGATCACTGATCCTCGCGAACAAGCTAGAAAGGACGAGTTACACACGATCTTTTGACCGATGCTCTGAAGAAAGTTGTTCTCTATCTCCTCGTGTGTTGCAAACTTGTGGGGGATACCGCTTGAAATTATTCAAATGTGTCAGAAGCTGGCAAAATAACTGAGTCACTAGAAATACGCTTTTTAACGCACTACAGCAACAAAGCGGGCTGTTTCTAGCACAGGCACTGCTGGCCCTCATAAGTGTCATAAGCGGACTGCAGACGACAGCGGCGCGAGTACCTAAGCCGACGTCAGAGCCAGGAGGCGCCACTCAAACATCTTACCGCCAATAGGATGAGCAGAGTTCCGTGTTTATGCTACTTGTGAGCTTTCCTTTGTCGGCCGTACGCAAGAAGAAAGAACGATAATTGTCGTCAGGAAGTTAGACCACCCGACCTGGTGATGCTGTCCCACGCCGCGACAACCGCGACAGCTCACTCAAAACAAAGCCGATAAATCCGCTTGTTTTAGCGGATAATATTTTGTTTAGCCTCTGCAACTATTTTAAGGGCTATTTCATGCAGTGTGCAGTCATTTAAACGCTCCACAAAGCGATTAAACTAAGTGCAACCAACGTTCACTCTGCCTTGTAATTGAAAACACATGGAGGGGGGCGAGGGTCGTCTGCTTTTGTACTACCCAGAGGCGTCGGCCACTAGAGGCGCTGCATGTCGCCGAAACTCCAGCGCAGGAGCCCTATTCGCAAAACACGTGTCCGAGAGCCCCTAAGCCCTTGTGACTGCGAAAGCATGAATCGACTCTAGCGGAGCGCCCCTCTTCCGCCTCTCATTGTAAGCGTGATTTTTCAGCTTGAAAATACATCACGCTTGGAACAAGCGTGCAAAACATCATCGACACATACGCTTGCTAAGCGTGAAAAAAATTTAGAGTACTCCTCTCGTAGGAGCCCATATTGATGGAGAAAGGAAGTCGGCATTGTTTACGATTGCGTGATGAACTAATGACAAGACGTAAATAAAACTCGATGGTATGATCCATTCATCTTAGCCTTCAATTACACTATGATGTTCTTCCAGAACATTTACGAGAAAGTGGGCCTTGCCCCAAACGGGCCACGACACGAAGAAACCGCGTGGAGGGAGGGAGACACGGCTTCGCTGTAATGTGCGGGAAATGACGCATCTGCGCACGCGCCTCCCACAACCGGTTGCAAAACTTCCTCGAAGACGCGAAGCATTTGCCACCAACCATGTATGGGTTCCGACAGCACCTGTCGACGCAAGATGTATTGCTGCAACTGAAGGAGGACATCATATATCGCGCCAACAAACACACACCTAAGGCCATCCTAACGCTTGATTGAAAAGGGGCCTTTGACAACGTCACTCACGAAGCCATACTGACTAATCTCAATGAACTCGTATGGGGAGCCCGCGCGTAGACCTACGTCAGGGACTTTCTCTCCGGACGCCAAGCCACCCTCAAGATTGGAGACTTGCAAACAAAACCCATTCGCACCGGCGGACGCGGACCGCCCAAAGGAGCGGTCTTGTCGCCCCTCCTTTTCAATATTGCCTTCATCGGCCTGCCTGAACAACTGGCGTCAATCCCCGACTTACACAATGGTCTTTACGCCGACGATATCACGGTGTGGACCGGGTGGGCTCGGTCGGGTAGATGCAGGACCGCATCCAAATGGCGGTTGATACGGTGAACAAGTATGCCAAGATTTGCGGACTCTCGTGCGCACCAGACAAATCGGAACTATTCCTACTGCGCACTAAAGGCGGTAGGCGAGCCGATGCACCTTCAATGCACATCATGCTGGACGGTGCCACCATTACCCCGTCTCCGCAAATCAAAATTCTAGGCATGATTTTCCAAGCAGATTGCGCAAACACCACGATGATAAAGAACTTGGAAAGCACGAGTAGACAGATTGCTCCCATGCTTCGTCGGATCACAGTCAAAGGAAGAGGCATGAATGAGGCTGACACATTTTGACTTGTCCAGGCATTTGTCGTCTCAAGGTTCACCTATGTGATGCCCTATGCTTTACTAACGAAGACTGAGAAGAACAAGATGGATACGCTCTTGCGAAAGGTGTACAAACAAGCGCTGGGCTTGCCATCCTACACCTCCAACGACTGTCTCCTCAAGCTCGGGCTTCACAACACTGTGGACGAGCTGATTGAGGTTCACCTGCTCAGTCAGCGCTACCGGCTATCAAGGACGGATGCGGGCAGGGCCCTTCTACTGAGACTGGGCATGAACATCCATGATCGCCCTCTAGTATCCACGGAAAATATCCCTGGCGAACTACGCCGAAACATCACAGTGGCCCCCTTGCCAAGAAACATGCACCTGCAGTTCCACGAGAGACGGAGAGAAGCGCGAGTCAGAGCCCTGGAGAAAAAAATTACGACCACCTCCCCTCGCGGGAACCCTGGTGTGATGCGACGCTGAGGGGGGTTCAAGCGCAAGCGGAGAGCAACCGTCGACCGAAAGGCCGCCGGAGAGCGGCACACCAGTTGTATGCGCAGCGCGCCCGAAGGAGAGGAGACCGCGGAAAGAGAGAGTACTGCACATGCGCAGCACCGCGCGCAGCGCCTCCCACCGGCGGAGTGAGAGCGGGCTGGGCCGCACACGCTCTCACCTGGGCACGCGCCGGCGCCAGTGCGTCTGCCGCGGCTATGACGCAACACAATTCAACACAATCCACTTTAATCCAATCCAATCCAAGCCAAGCCAAGTCAATCCAATCCAATCCAATCCAATGCGCCTCGCGAGAGAGTGTTCGCTATCGGAGAGGAGTGTGGCTGCGGACAACAACGGACGCACGCGGACAACAACGGGCGCACGCAGGAAGGACAGGGCCGTCGACAAGAAATGCTCTGAGCGTCGCATCTAAAAGTATGGCTCCAACGAAAAAGTTTATTACACGGACGTCGCAGATTATGTAAGACTCGGAGCCATGGTGGAGACCGTAACGAAGTTAGACAGCCACGTCACGAGCCTCACTCTCACGAAAGTAACGACGCTACAGGCCGAGGAGGTAGCTATAGCACTGGCGAAACGCAAACACCGGCGGGAAGTAATCATCACGGATTCTCAGCCAGCGTGTAGGAGCTACCTCCAAGGCCTCATCTCACACACCGCAATGAAGATATTGAGCCAGAACCCTCCAAATCAAAGGGTATCGGTTGCCTGGACACCGGCTCACACTTCTCTCCGTGGTAATGTCTTTGCCCACGAGACTGCTGAGTTCTAACCAGCCGAGCGCCGCGAGAGAGTTGGCTAGAGGCGGCCATCACCTTGACATCATTCCAGGGGGTGACGCAATATACGCCTCGAGATTCGCGATCGCTGCGCCGCCTGCTGCCGCTTCTCCGCGGCGTTTGCGGGATTAGCGCTGCGTGGCTGATAGGCGGCCATGCAGTGTTTTGGTTCTCTTTCGCTTCTCTTTGCCTTTTCCCGCACTAAACAACTTGTTATGGTGACGTCTGTAAGCTAACTGCACGTATAGGGCACTTAAAAAAAAACAGCTTCGTCTTGGTAGAGCGCTCTAACGCCAACAAGAGCTACCCGCGGGGAGGCGGTTCTGCGCGCTTCGTGGCCGCTCTTGCGGGCGTCGGCGACGGTAGCAGCATATCACCGCTGTCACCTTCGAACACGTCAGAACAAGTGAATTCTATTTATTGTCGCCTCGTTTAGACCTCATATTGGCACTGTTTTGCAGCGCAGACAACAAATGCGGCTTTGCTTCTATGTACGTCGTAGAACAATATGATTCGGGGATGTGATAACCCAATAGCTGACAAAAACTTGTGCCTTTTATGGGAATATAAGCCACGCGAGAATGTTAATACACTCAAAGGATGTGCAGTGTCAGATATGTGCCCGCTCATGCCTTATAGTAAGAACCAAGGTATATGTTAATGAAACCACGGGAAAATCAATGGTCTGCAAGTCAGGAATAGATAGAATAGTCGTACGGGAATGAAAAAAAAAACCGAGTGCAGCTTCTCAAATGCTAAAGACGTTTGTTTGAGCAAGGTAGTATCCGCCAGACCAACTAGATGCGAAATGCAGTGATATATCGCTAGATATGGGGGGGGGGGGGGGGTGAGGAGGAGGACGACTATCGTTGTTTACAAATGCGGAGCGAAATCAACGAATGACCGTTTTAACGTTTTTAGTAATCACACACATAATTGCTGCGTGTTCACTTTTCGTTTGTTTTTCGCCTTCAACGAACGGCTGATCACTCGGCGGACGCATTTTTTGAAGAATACAGGGTAGGCAGTTCACAAGCGATACGAGGTGTCGTTGGAAGAGCTGATTGATTGATTGCAGGATTTAACGCGCCGACGCAACGGAGGCGATAAGTCATGCCGTAGTGGAGGGCTCCAGATTAATTTTGACCACCTGGAGATCCTTAACGTGCGCCGAAATCTCGTACACACGGGCTCGTTGGAAGAGTGTCGTATCTGATAAAGGTTCTGATTTCGGTTCATGCTAGATTCTGCAGTCTCCCCGTGTCATATGACGATGTTTCGAAGAAGAGTTTGGTCGCGGGCGCGAATTACTCTATAAACCCGTCTTCGCGCTTCTCGTGGAGGATAAATGTAACAGATGAATCTTTGCGAGCGCTCACCTCGGGACAAGACGACCCAGCATTAAATTTGTCGTCGTGTGCTGACTCCGGAGTGTAATTTTGCATTATCCATCGTACTTCTTTGGTACAATGTTTGTGAAATTTATGCCGCATTGGCTTTTTCATGGTACTGATCAATATCTGCTATGTGATATTGGCAGGCGTAACTTGCGTGCTGTCAGGCATGAGTGCTCCGCTGGATTTTGTAAGTGCACAAAGTCGATTTACATCATAGTGTGTATGGCCGCAACATGACCATCGGAGGAAACACTGCTTACGGAGACACTGCCACTAAATTTCAGGGCAGCGGAATTGCAATCAGCTGCATGCAAATGCTGGCTTCGGGACGCCGGCCTGTGACACACGCCCGGCGCTCATATAGATCTCACTAAGATCGCGTCATAAACGTTTATACTCTCGTGAACACACCACGCTTGCAAACAGAGTGCCTGCTCCACGTTATTTGGTATTTCTAACGCGGAAAAACGGTAAATCGCTGTCTTGAACGAGCCCCAAAAGGCAACGGCGACAGGGGGGACCGAGCCGGGGACTCCCGCGCCTGCTTTCGAAACGGGCCGCTAGGGGGATTTCAGTGGCGCCCCTACAGGCCGCGCTCGAGGCGTATTACAGGCTAGCCCGGCTTACGCTTCCCCCTGCACACCCCTCTCTCTGCAAGAAAGAGGAGCACTACCGGCGTCTCCCGCAAACGAACACCTTTCCACATCCTACCAAGCTGCCCTTCATCTGGCCTACGCACGACAGTGTCGATTCTGCAAAGCCCCTCACTTTCCGCGATTTCTGAGCAGTGGGAGAGAGAACTGGCCAGCTCGAGCACCAAAGAACAGCTTCGGCTGATTCACCGGGCTGAGACGGCTGGACGCTCCAACGGGGTCCTGGACTGAGGAAACCGACCACTTTGCTCTTTCTTCTTTAATAAAGTTTACTCTCTCTCCCGCTTCGGAAACCGGTTTGGCTGCCGGAACACCAGAGATTGGGCGCGCATGCGTGTAGCGCGTATGAAAGCGATGCTCCACGCACCACGGCGGCGCTCCAGGGTGCGTTTTCCCCTCCGGCCAGCAACAGGCGCTTCAGGGCCTTGTACACGGAGCACTCGGGGATGTCGACGGCCGGGAACGGGGAGTGGAGCACGTTGTTCTCGATGCGGGCCCTGTAAGTGTCGGGCGCTGCGAACGCGCGCGTAGACGGCTCGTCCTTTGTGGCTTCGCACTGCGCATAGCGATACGAAACTGTAAACCTTCTGGCGCATGCTGACCATTTAAACCCCTCAGCAGGCGCCATCTTGCAATTCGCCATGAACAACAAGTTTTGTATAAAAATACATTAACACACAAAACAAAATTACTTGTTTTCCTTGGAAATGAACAAATGTTGAAATTCGGGCGGTTCTCACCATGTACAAGTAAAAACAAAGCACGTGCTCTTTCTTCTCCATTTGGTGTATAATTGTCACCGACCATGGCATAACATTCAGAAAATACCAGCAATATTTCTATCATGAGCCTTTAAAGCACGCCACACATTGTAAATGATATGAACACGCAGAAAGATCTTATACTTGTTCGGCACTGTACGGCCTATACAGTCGCCACTTCAAAGAGCTGCATTTGTGCGTGTGGCTTTTTTTATTGCGACGGTATGCCCTTTGACATAGTTTATGGAGTCCTAAAGAGACAGGTTCGTACCAATTTCCCGGAGGACATCCACAGTAATGTTAATTTGCTACCAAGTCCGGAAGGTGGGTGACGGAAGGCGCCGTTCAACGCCCAAACTTTTAATGCCCCTTTAACTGTTGTCAACATTCGTGTGCGCAGCGCTTCCACTGGATGACGCCACCGACCCGCTCATGGTGCGATCGTGTAACGCGAGCAGGTGAGCGGAAGCCGCGCCCGCGCACCACCCAAGAAGAGCGCTCCCCCTGTTCTCCTCGTGCGAAAGAAGACAGGAGAACTGCGGATTTGTGTCGACTACCGTGCACTTAGCCGTGTGACGAAAATGGACAGGTACCCGCTGCCACTAATTGATGATCAGCTGAACCTCCTCCGCGGAAAGTGCTTCTTCACGAGTCTCGACTTGGCGTCTGGTTATTACCAGATCCCCATGGAACAGGAGTCGAGACACAAGACAACGTTCGTCACCCCTGACGGGCACTACAAGTTCGTCCGAATGCCGTTTGGGCTGGCCAACGTCCCAGCGGTATTCCAGCGGATGATCAACGCGGTTCTGGGACCTTTGCAATACTCCGTGGCACTCGCCTACATGGATGACATTTTGCTCCCAACGACAACTGTAGACGAGGGACTCGAGCACCTGCGACGAGCAGGGGAGCGGAAGCCGCGCCAGCGCACCGCCGCGTCAGAGAGCAAGAAGAGCGCTTCCCAATGGGCCACGCGAGCCACCGTTGCAAAAAAAAAAAATGAGATAATTAAAACGAATTTTTTAGTTCAGCCAACGGTTCTCAATATAGATAACATGCGTTATATCCACCGACTGCGTCATGTTTTACCGTAGCACCCCCCTGCCCGTCCTGCTTGGACCAGGTATTGTGGTCTGCCGTATGAAATAACTTAAAGGAGCCATGAAGAAAAAATGCAAATTCGTGTTATTCGAAAGATTTCGTCTTTTATAGTGCCCCCAGCGCTTGTCCGGATAGAAACGATGCTTTATTCACTGAGAAATTAATCGATTTATGTTAAAATTTTGATTTTCCCGCTTAATCCTGTGTTTTCGTGGTCCGCAATGACATCACAGTAACCGACCGCTCTGCAGCCTAGGGTCCCTTGATTCACACGTCCGCCGTACAGGGTGACGCTGGCACCGCCATTTTGTGTCACTCGCTCGCCGCCGAAGCAAATCATTGTATCAAAACCGCGCTAAAATTATCGCTGCAACGCGGTTTACTGGGCAAATTTGAATCATATCTGTTTCACGTTGCTGAGCCTCGTGCGAGACGAAAAGGACAACGCGTTGAGCACGTTGACCCAATTGCAGCGGCACGGGACCGTTCGAAGGTTGTCTTGCACCGTGTACGGCGGTGCTGGTACTCGCGCGTTTGTTTGCGTTACTGAACCTAGATGCGCGACCATTCCGTGGCAAGCCGTTTTCTGCCTTTGGTTTGTTTTTGAGCGTGTTTAAACCTAGTTTGTTTTTGTTCTGCGAGAAAATCGTTGCGTGAAACAGTGCTCGCTCGACAAATATGGTCACGTAAGACACCGTTGCTAGCTTCAATAGGCCATTGTCGTCTGAGGCAACCCCAAAGCACCGCAGCGCTGTGCAGCTAAACCTAGCATAGTGCGCATCAGTACTTATATGTTTACATGTGATTTCGTAACTACCACTGTTTGTCCCACCATTCTTATTGCTTTAATATTTAAGCACAAATCGCTCGCTCTGCAAGCTCATAAGCTCAGACTAATTTGCGTTTGCTTTGCCGGCCTCCGCCAATCGCAAAACAGGCTGGTATGACATCATAGGTTCTGTTGCGGGAAATGAACGAGTGGGTCGCATGGCCATTCCCTTTTTCCCTAATTACAGTTAAACCTCGATATAACGAAGTCCTACTTGGGGGCGGAAATTTAGTTAAATCAACAATTTCGTAAAATCGAGGTTTCGATTTTACAGTTCATTTAACCAGTTATTGAGGTTTCAAACCTTTCCCATCGTCCAGAAACAACTTCTATGTAGTTACCTCTCCACTTAAAGCGAAACTTGTACTAAAACTGTCCGCGAAAATTGTTTGAAATAAGAGTTTCAACACTTAGGCAATGGAATTCGGATAGCCGACGCTAGTTTGTGTCGTCGTGAAACCGGTGCCTTTTCCGCAACGCCGCCTTAAATATGATAGCAGACTAGGTTTCCACTTTTTCTTTTCTTCATTTCGGTTACTACTAAACGCTGCTGTTCGTCAATTCAACCCGCGTCCATGCCCAGTGAACTTCACCCCGGCGGGGTGCTGGTTCGAAGTTACGCTTCTTTTCGTTAGTTCAGTGGTAGGCTTAGGCGCGACATTGAGGGGTGCGGCGGGCAAACAGCGGAAGGGTGCTATGAAACTTTCGAAAGACTTTTTTCATGTACAAAGGCTCTGCAGTATGGGCGCGTGATGCGACCACGACACTCGAGATAGAGCCATGATTGTGAGTTGAGCGGAGTACACGCGGACCGCTTCACTGTGTGGAACAACGCTTACGTGCTCCCGCTAAAGCGGAAAGCTTACATTAAATATCTTCCGGCCAAATTCGATTAAGCAATTACTTTTATGCCCACTGAACCCCAAAGAAACCGATATCTCCGCATTGCAGCTGTCTAATGAACACGGGTGAAACGAAGATGACCACGTTCAAAGAGAGCAAGTTATTGCCACCAGCGCTCGATGTTCAAGCCGTAAAGATGTCCGTAAGCACTGCTTGGCGTTTGTTGACCAGGGTGGGCTTTACGTGACGCTCGTATGCTGACAGCGATAGCAAGGCTTGCTCTTAAACATTCGCATGCGCCTGCGTGCCTCCGCAGAACGTCGATGGTAACCATCACTTCGGGGGCCGTCGATATTACCGACACTTCCTCAGGCTCTTGTTCGGAACACTTTTAAGTGTGAATACACTTTATAAGCGACCCCAAACCATCCACCGCCGGCGGCGGCGTCGGCGTCCGCAGTGCTCCTCTATAAAGAAACAGCATCCGGCGCCAGGTTTCGATCCGCGGACTTTGCGGCCGCAGCGCGACGCTCTACCGATCAAGCCACGGACTTTTTTTTTTTTTTTTTTCTTTATTGCCTGCTTGGCGACAACACAACACGCACTGTGCAGTACACAAATTACTAGCTCCAGCCACCAATCGGCTGAAGGGAGTGGCTTAAAACATCTTAAATTGCGCTAGAACATCCAGAACGGGTAACCACTCAGGCTCTTCCGGCATCACTCGATAAACTTCTCTTATATAAGCAACGCTTTCAATGAAGTACTCTCGCACTGTGCGAGCATCCTCTTCGGCATTTTGAACCGCCATGCGAGTTTTCCACATAGAATGCAGACTAAGTGCCATGAACATATCATAGGGCACGCCTCCATCGTTGTTTACGGGCAAAAAGCGAATGCCATAAGGCGTCAATGGTAAGTCTTTTTTCAGGGTTCGTTGGAGGATGTCCCAGTGAAACACCGCAGGACGCGACGGTGATATCAGTGTTGACGCGCCTTATATCTTTAACGCATTCAAACTACATCGTCAGCGGCGTGCGTTGGCGACTCAGCGGCGTTATAGCGGCTTGATAACTGCGTGGTGTACACGTGATACTACAAACCCGATGGAAGAGATGGAAGAGAAGGCGGCGAGGCGGTGGGCTGCGGGGGCCGAGCGCAAGCGCCGCAAGCGGGCCGACAACCGTGCATTCGCACTTTCACATTCTCCCCCTCGGGGAAATGCGGGGGAATTTTTTTCTTTCCCTTGGAGTGCTCATGCTGCTTACGAGACTCACCTAATGATGCACGAACAAAATAATAATGTGGTTATCAGCGAGCACAACCTAGAGCAGCAGCACCGTGGGCAAGGACTGGTAGAAGAAAAGCTTGAAGAAGGCTTCGCCGCTTCGGCAGCCTAAGCATAGAGGGCGCTGGCGTAGGCAACGATGCAGACGTCACAATACTGGCCGCACTAATTAACCATTCATGGTTTGAGCAGCTTCTTTCATCGCTTTTAATTGTTGTCAACCGCAGATTTCACAGCTTTTCTTTCATTTTAGCTGTTTAAGAGTTAAGCGAGTACTGAATGTTTTCAGGCTCTGAGAGGCAAAATAAAACATGCCTCGACCGAAATTTCGTTCTTATTTCCTTGCCGTGACTTCGTTAAATCGGGAGCGCCGCACGAAATTACTTCGCAAAATCGAGATAAAAATACACGCATTTAGCAAAATTTTGATAGAAAATTTGAAAAAATTCGTTATATCGCAAATTTCGCTATATTGAGGTTAGTTATATCGAGGTTCAACTGTATATACCTTATTTGAGCGAAGTTTACGTTAAAACTGGTGCCAGTATGATTCTAACGAGGCCGTCTTTTGAATGAACCAAACTTGTGTTCTGTCTTCATGGCTCCTTTATAGGTACTCTGAAGTGAATTTTTCAAGCTCTCGTTTTTGCTTGTACTACGTAGACTGGCTCAAACGAACACACTTTTCATTGTTTATCCGGGTGATAATGCGGTATTTATTTTATAAATTCTGAAAGAAGAAAAACTACCACGCGCAGTTTACAGCGGCTGCACCAACTAACCGGGTGACGTCAGGTAAAGGAGCTACGTTATTGGACAATGTCCAAGATTATATTTAAATTAGTTTCAGTTTCGGTTCCGTGTAACAACATGCTTGGCATCTGACGTTATCGTTGGATGGGCATTCTCGATATATCAGTAATCGCCATACCGCGCTTCTCTCATGTTGACGCCTGTAAAATGCCTCATATAAGCCTACCAGGATGGCTTGGATTCGTACCAATCGCTAGCCGAGGCCTGCGTAGTCGATGAACGCCCTCTGCGTCACCGCAGACGCTCTAATGCCATGCGCTTTCCCCACATGTTTATGGAGCTTGCCTGGCTCACGACTGTATCGTAAAAATCGTGTTCGCTCCAGGCCAAGGGTGTCCTGATTGTGGCCGGTGCCCACTGCCCGCAAGCAGTTGGTGCTTATGGCCACAGCACGCCATCAAGAACTCGCTGGCGCGTCAATGTCAGTCTGCGCGCGTTCTGCGAACTCGCTCGTGGAGCAGTGAACGTTACGGCCCAAAAATTATTAACTCAGTATAGAAAAGATCGGTCGAAAACGAAAAAATCAACTTAAGAAAAAAGGATGTATACTCGGGGATTCGAACCCGCGACTTGCAAAATCACATACTTAGAGCTCCAGACAACTCGTTTACAGGAAGGCACCGATGGAGTGGCAAATATAAGGTATATCATGTATAACCAGTGTACATTTTTTTTAGTTTTTTTAGCATTTTAAGCATTGGGTGACTATTTATTGCATAGCGCTAGTGTAGTGATCTTCCCCCGAGTTTCCACAATATCTCACGTCCAGCGATTGCATTTCTTAGTCGGAAAAGCGTTCGCAGATGTGTGGTCGTGCTGCCGACGTCTGTGCTTGTTCACCCAGCGCAAAAAAATGCTTCCGGCTATCTAGTTTTGCGCTGTACGGTAAAAGTTTCGGTTGCTTTAATTTCCTTAGTACCTATATTGACTTCGCTGACTCTTCTCCCGCCTTCAATTGGCATTAAATTTTCCTACTAGCGTAAAGTCAGCGAAGCGTCGCATGTGCGCTTGTGCAGCGCTTGTGTGTACAAACTAACAAAGTAAAGAAAGGCACATTCTTTCATACACAAACGTGTCATGGCTTAGTTTCAACTGAGAGAACGAATTGCGACGACCCGTCTGCGGCCGGCGGACTAAACGCTGGGCTGACTGACTGTGTCGGAAGGTCGGCGAGCCGTGCAGTAGCGCATTCAAGCCAAGTCATTTCCTCCTGACGCCACACGAGAACGCCACAGAAAATGGACGAAGATGCATAGAGGAAGAAAGCATTTTTAATTGATTTTTCCACTAAATAAATTCGCATAAACGCACCCAGAGTGGTCGAAGCATGGCCTGTAAGCATGGCCATGCAGTGTCCCTGCAAGATTGAACGGAGCCGAGAACACGACGCGTGCGCCCCGTACCGGGCCGCCGCCTTCATGTGACACTTTGTGCATGAACATAAGGCAGAACCACGAGCCCCCCTCCTCCCGCCGAGATGCACGTGCACAATCCTTGCTACGCCCGTTTTCTAAGCTTCTCGTGAGTTTTTCTCAAACGCCCCAAACCATGCGTTCAGGGCAGCAAGCTCTCCTAAGCTTGACCAACTGGCCCGTCATGCTCTGACGTACTGTGAGGTGGCACGACATGCACAATGCGGACCGAATGGAACGACACAGTTTGGGCGTTGCGCACAGTTTTCGAGTGGCCATACGAATTGTTTCAGAGGCGTTTCTCCCAACGGAATTGATAAATCGAGCAGACATGGTCGCCCTGGAACCTCATTCTCACGTGCAAGAAGTGAAGCTCGCTAGAGTGGCAGCTCCAACGTAAAGACCCTCTTGAACACCTACACCACATCTAGGGGGAGCCACAGAATTTTCCAGCCCTGTGTGGCCCTCACACCTAGGGGAAACGCTTGCAGCAATGGCCCCGCAGCAATGGTTTAAGCACTTGTTGACGGCTTAGGCGAGGTGGACGTGGACGGAATGCTTGTTTCTCGTGCGTTGCCATTGTTATTTCTCATTGTACGTACTACGACGCGCACTACTGTATATTTCAGGTTGTGTAATAATACTGTAGTTCATAGTCAGCGCTCGCGTCGCCCGTTTCTTCCAAAGTGTCCGTTTCTCTCGCAGTTTTTCACGGCGATCAGTACTTTCGCGAATAACTCGTGAGCAACCAAGAGTAGGTTGATTAGCCTGTAATCTGAAGCTCTTTGGGATCAGCTTTTCTGATGTGTGTGTGACGCCCTGCGCAACACCCACATTTACCAACCCCTTCCCGAAACTCCCCCACGTTACCCATGGCACTACCTAAGCCCAAGCTAAACGCTCCTTTTAGCAAAGCGGACATTACGGCCGCCGTGCACACCTTAACCTTGCCACACCCCCATGCCCAGATGGCATTACGTATTTGACTCTGCAAACCCTACACGCCACGTGGATCGACACTTTTCTCGAACACTTTAACGACTGCTGGGCTCACATTACGCTCTCCGAACTTTGCACACGGCCAAGACCATGCATCGCGCAGAGTGACGGAGCTGACAGAGCAGCCGGACAGGGATTTGTTAAGGGGTCAACGTTCAAGATCTCATCAACAAATCGTACCAGCAAAAGGCAGGAAAATGCCACTTTGTCGGCCACTTTTGGAACGGCTGTTCAGTCACGCGGATGGCGAACGCCAGATTTTCACGAAATGAGGCATTTAAAGCTTTCGCACCAAACTCGAGGCAACACCTCCGCGTGTATGCGCTGCTCTGTGGGTGTGTAACACTTTGTTTTACGCGATAGCATAAAACCCGACCAACTAAAGGCTGGCAAGCTCCTTGTAAGAGGCGCAGAAGTCATTCAGCTGTTTACCTGCTGAATCAATTGCTATCCGCGATAGCACGCCTTGTTTCTGGAGGAAACAAAAACCTACATCCTCTCCGAGTCCCAGGCTGTTCTCCGAAATGCGTACGGGGAGAAATCTCCGACTTAAGTTTTATGCATTATCGTCCACGAACCTAACCAAAACAGCAAACGATGCATTTGCGGGCCATATACAAATAACGATGACGCCCACTGCTCAAGCGAATGTTATACTGTATCGTCCCGTTTAGAAAAAGAAAGAGAAAGAGAGAGATAAATTCTTCGTTTCTGAACAGTTTGGGACGTGGAGGGCTGATTACCAACAGCCGAAGCTTGTCGATGACCTCGGCCGCTCGTTCCGTTAGGTTCTTATACGGCAGGTCACAGCTGCCCAGCGCCTCCTTCCAGTGCTCGCCAGTGGTCATTATGGGAAATAGGTCCTCAGGACAGTTCCAGGTGAGATGAGCGATGGTTGCCTGTGCGCCACGGGCAGGGCAGTTTGGTGAGTGTACAGTGTGGTGTAAATTTCGTTTAGATTCTCAGTGATGCCGCAGTGGTGCCTACCCTGCGCCAAGGCTAAGGTGCGGAAAGGTGCGGTGAATGTGGGTTCGTTGCCCACCATATCTGCACCTGACCTTGTATCTTGAAGTTGTCGCCGCGCGACGACAAGAACTGCACGTCTGCGACGACAAGAACTGCGACGACAAGAACTGGCCCCTCCGTCTCACTTGCGCAGCGCTCACCTGAGCTCCGTATGGGAGGGCTTCGACGGCCTATGCTCTGCCGGCAGGTCACACTCTCGTCCAGCTTTGACATGCTGCCGCCTGCGAGACGAAGAGGTGCGGCCACGATCAGAGTAGGGACTGCAGCGTCTTTATACTAACGCGGAGAAAAGTGCGTCAATTTTAGAACCGCACCGAACAAGTCACTGAAGAGGCTCGCAGTAATATTCGCTAGGCTGTGAAGCAGGTCTTCGACAATTCGGCTCCTATGCCGAAAATGATGCCCACTCCTACCGAACCCGCAAGAGAGTGGGGAGGGGGGTAAGAAACTTTCAGGGTGGTCCATTCCGGCAATGGGCGTTTTGGAGTTGAGTCAACTTTTGCAGACTTGTAAAATTCACAGCGCATACATGGAAGGGCTCAGGTGATCGTTTGGACAGCACAGAGCGCGGTTTGGTGTCCTTTTCTTGCCCATTTCCTCAGTCCTTGTCCTCTGTCCTTGTCTGTGTGCGCTACGAATTTTTCGATTGTGCAACACCAACCTTCTCAAGAAATCGTACTCATTTTAAACAGACAAAGCGCAGACATACTTTGGGGCGCACGCATGATATGTCCGGTGGGCATACTAGTTTGGAGAGGCTGGTGTTCCGTTTAAACCGCCTCAATATCTCCATCCTCGCCAATGTCACACGTTATCACGGAACTTGCACCCCCGCATTTAGTAAATACCTTTTAGGCTAATATACACAGGCGGTGCCAATTCTGACTATAATTAGCTCGGAAACACACATTGACCTCTGTGACTGTTATCAATTGGCACAAGTTGCTTGTCGGTGCCCACACGGCTACGTCAGCCCAGGTGGCGAGAGTATTAGGTTGTTTCTGGCGAGTATCAAAAGCAACGGCGACTCCTTGGCTGTTTCAGAAAATTAGTGGGCATGTACTGCGGAGCGGTCTGCATTACCTGTGCACCTGCGTTTTTTTCCACTCGTTGACATGACTTGACAAAGGCTAGAGGAGAGGTTAAAAGAGTTGGCGTCCGGCAATGAGAATGTGTGGTTACAATTTTGAACAATTGTATTTTCACAATTACGTCCACGTGGTGGCTCCAGAGGTAGTTTGCCTGCCTAAGCCTACCTTACCAATTAAGGGCTCCGTGTGAGCAGGCAAGGAGGACGGCGGCGCTCACTGGGAAGGGAAAATGGCGCTTTCGAAATTCTGATCAGGAGATTCGTAAAGTGCTAGACTCACAGGGGCCAAGAAGTCAAAATACAAATTTGGTTCAACGAGCAGACTGTTTTGCTCCGATGACAATGTCAGCTGTAGAAGAAGATTACGAGGAATAAAGAGACGAAGAAGTGGCAGCTCGGCACGCCGGCCTAGAGTCTATCTTCTCTTCGCCCGTCCCTTTCTTTACAACAGCAATTTAGGTGAATAAACACGGGCTTTTCGCAAAAGGAAAAAAAAACATACAGTATGGACGGGACAAGCACTCGTCCCGTACGTCCTGTGTGTTCGTTACGTTTCCGCAATGCCCGTGTTTATTCACCAAAGATGCCCCAACACGCCCAACAAGTTCTGCTACACGCTAATTTTATCACAATTTCGAATCGATAATCTAGATATCTAAAAATCAGAAGCAGTAGTGGCGCCACCGCAGCCATTCCATGACGAAGTCTTTATGACGTCACAAAATCTGGTTTGCGCGATTGGGGGCCGCAAACCCCCGCTGCCAAGAATTGTAGTGGGGCCCCTATAGTTCTGCGGAAAGCGCCTAAACAAAAAACAGGGACTAGAAAGACAACAACACAGGAACTAACGAGTGGCGCACCTACACATAGGAAATTTTGATATATATATATACATATATATACCAATATATATATATATATATATATATATATATATATATATATATATATATATATATATATATATATATATATATATATATATATATATATATATATATATATATATATATATATATACCAATTCGGCTTACCAACACAGTCGCCCAGATAGCCGAATTGGTAAGGCATTCGACATGTAATCTAAAGGCGTGGGTTCGGTCCCCACTCTGGGCGCGTGTTTTTCTTTCTTTCTTCTGTATATTTAAAAAAAAATAATGTTTACCTAATCAACCGTAGTAAAAAAGAAAAGAGCCTAACCACACCCCTATGCCTCCTTTGGCATTGTAGACTGCCGACCTATCTTTCTATATATATATATATATATATATATATATATATATATATATATATATATATATATATATATATATATATATATATATATACATATATATATAGACTGCTTGCTTGAAAGAAACCAAAAGAAAACTTTTCGAACACCTGGGGTAAACACCACGTACGCGTTACGTAGGGCGCATGCTCAGTTCCTACTGTGACAGGAATTCTTCCTATTTTTCCGATAAGGTGACAGATGGCGCGCTGACCAATAGATGGTATTCCCTGAAAAGTTTAGCTGTCAATTTTTTCGCTTGGCAACACTGGAAACGGCCACGGACATGGCCGAAGCGCCACGGACATGGCGCGGCTTGTGCCACTGAACCCGCATGCCGCAGAAAAAAAAATCGTATGCTCCGTTTCAACCCGATTCTAAATTGTGGTGCAACCAGGTTATTAATCGCCCTCACACTGAAATCGAGGCAGTACTTTGCGTTCGGTGGGGTAGAGCTTGGAACTTCCAACACACACCTGTGCTTAGCACGGACAACTACCGCGATCCCGCGGAGCACGGCGTACCCAGTGACGGCGAACTTACATGGTTTCCTGCATGCGTGCCTGGCCAGTGAATACAACCTATAGGTCAGCACACCATCAGCGCAGAAGGGGACTATAATCCCCTTATTTTCCGGACACCGTGCTGTAGGCTTCCGAGATCTCGTGCTGTCTCTTGTCTCATGCCCTCAGGAGAACGGACGTTTGCTTATACTCCCGCGTGCATTGCGATCTGCCACAACGCGTTGCTAATCGCTGCAAGTCTAAAACGTGCACGTGTACACTCGTGCCCCTGAGCCTTTTGCTGAGGTAGCGGCCTGTCGGACCGGTGTATTATTTGCTGCAGGCGATGAGAATTTCACACGCAACGCCTAGTTCACAACTGAAGTTCTGCTGCTGTTTTACACCACAGCTTGGCTTGCCAGTATCGCCATGCCGGGGCCCGTTAACTCTCTTGCAGAGGCTTTTTAGTTTGTTGGGCGCAGAGCAGACAACACGTATACGTCTTGCGCACCAGGCACCAGCCACCACCAAAGTATAGTTTTATAAGATTGAAGAATGGTGTATTCTGTCGTCATGGGCCTTTTAAATGCGCGTGCGCTTCGGTACATTGATGGTGGCAAGGCGTACTGCGATGCTTTAGAGTAGCCGTCTCAGAATGTGCCGCGGCTATTAACTGTCCACATCACTAGCATTCTGCATATTCCATGCAAGGGCACCTGTCTACAGAAAGGTTTCTATTCAGATGACCACGTACTCGCGATTCCTGAGTGAGTGCGCATCTATGGCTGCACTCTTTCCTTCTCGCCCATGAAAGTACGTGGGTTTTTGCTCCTACATTACTGCGAATGACCTTCCTTTCGAATGTTTCGCAACCTCAGTAGTGCAATGGTTGTGCAATTGCTGGAATAGCGCCAAGGGACAATCCACAGCACGACGGCATGAGTGCATGACGCGTGGAACAAATGGCAACTCTGAGTTGGAAGCCGTATGCAGGAACACGTACGTTCAGGAATTGACTGTAACCTCCTCAATTTAGCTGTCACAAAAGTGCTAGCATAAATAACACACTGATGTGTTTCTTAAGGCACTGACGTGTAGCCTGAAGTGTTTCTTTTAAGGTCTCCTTGGAGTCAGGAAGTGTTTACGTGTATCGAACATTTGAGTGAAAACACAAGAAAAACAGCCTGAATTTGTATTGCTCGTTCGCGGAAGCTGTTGTTGGGGTTGCGTTTTCTGCGCCTAGGAAGTCCCTATGAATTGCACTCGGCTTCAAAAAATCGAGGTCAACAGAGCGATACTTCACAAGCGATGCCATAAGCCTGCCAAGAAAATCCACTCTCAGTATACGAACAGTGTTCGAAAAGGCGGACCCCGTACGCGGTTTTGGCGATGTCTCCCGAGACGCGAAGGCGCTCAGGGCCAAGGCTATTCTCACCCGGACAGCAAGAGTTTCTCCGGAACAAATAAATAAATTCGACGCATGCGCTCAGTTTTTAGCGGAAGTGGCGGCTCATGTCCTTACTGTTGTGAACACACAAGTTATTTCGCGCTTCACTCCTTCTGTACGATCATTTTGTACGTTAAACGCGCTGTCCCTTCGAAAATGTTACACAATACAACTAACTGCACCTTAGATGCACAATGGCGGATCGCTTTTCCTAAACCGATTTTTTTTACAGTCTCCGTGGTGCGGTACAGGTGCATCTGCTTCTAAAAAACAAACTCCGTTAAAGCGAAACCATTTCACACCGAAACCAAAAGTCAGATTCAGGTCATGGGAACTGAGGTAATTTCCACCTCAAAGTGAAGAAAGGAATAATTCACCCCTAATATGTACCGATCGCAATGGATTGCATTGATATTAAGCGCTAATTGCCACGACTTCAGGAAAACTAAATAGTTCAGAAGCGCTCCTGTATACTTAAAAGAGTAGTGACACGAAATTTCCAAACTGAGATAATTATGTAAAATGCTTCCTTTGTATCACGAGATATTTCCGTGATACAAATTCCGTGACATATTAATTTTCAACAGTAGACGTTCATTATATCATATTTTAAATCCATTTTATCTTTGCCCGCACGAGAAAGCCCAGATCGGGCCAGCATGACTCCTTGCCCCAACCTGCCGACGTCGGGTCTGCCATGAAGTAGCCGACGTAGCTGGGGTTGGCGCGCGCTGCTACGCCGTGTGTACACGTCATGGTTTCTGGACTGACGTCATGCTCCCCGGGCGCGCGGGGTTGGTGATGACCTCGGCTGGTCTGGGTGCGAGCAACGCCGCCTGTATAAACATTGCCTAACGCGTCGCCCGCTTTTCAGTGGGAACGCTAGGGCACGGCCTCCGCGATCGGCTGCCGGCGGCGCGCCGTTGCTCCGGCCGTCCCATTCGGCGCGTCCCCCAGCAAAATCGTGTAATTTGGCCAACTCCGCAACGCGCCGCGAGGTGGCGGTGTTAGCCGATGGTTCGGCAGCTTGCACCGACTCCCCTGACCGGCTTTGTGGGGCCTGAGTTGCTGCGTGTTTTCACGGCCGGATAACTGTGTTGCAGCTTTATTTTTGTTGAGCTGACAAACCGAACTACCGGGTCATGAAGTCCGCTTGTCTCAGAAGCTTCGAGGAACAGCACTGAAAAGTTGATCGCGCTGTGATTGCTGCGCTTGATCGGTGCAGGACATTTCCTTGCGGACATTCAGGTGCGCGGATATTTGGGTGCGAAAACTTCTCGGCTACAGAATTATCGGGTGCTTGCTTGTTGGAACAGCAGTTATATTTTTATTTCCGCATAGGGTGGGTTATGGACAACAATCGAGCGCAGTGGTTGCATTTTTATATTGTCGCCGTGTTTGATTTTGCAAGTTATTCTTAGAAGTTGAACATTTGTATAGTTTTGCTTGATATCTCGTCCAAGGAACACCTGTTATGCAGACTATTGATCATATTCTTACACACATGCCTTTTTTTAATTTACAAGATTTCAATTTATATTCACTTTTTGCGGCGTACTACTCAGCTAACAATTACCCGCCGTTTACGATGGTGTTATTCCTTCTTTATGCAGTTTTCTCTAAACGAAAGACACACTGTCACTATCTAAAGAAAGCAGCATTACAAGCATTCGGTTGCCCCCCAAAACGCAGAAAATTTTGCGAGGAGTTTTATGCAGGTTGTGCGCAGTGCCGGATTAGGAAACTTCGGGGCCCGGGGCTACTGCGTGTTTGGGGCCCTAACGAAGATGATTATTATTATGATGACGATGATGATGATAATGATTCCGCTTTATTATGCGAAAATTTTCGAAGCCCATGTTATGCTCCCTGATCAGTGATAAATTATACATAATTTTACGTTTCCGGAAACTAATTTCTTGGCTTGATGTCTAGTATTATATAACGGATTTTATCAGGAGTGAAAGTTAGTATGGTTTGATTGCTGGTCCATCACAGATTCACAATTAATCGAAGCGTCGTGTCGGCCTGCAGACGGCATGGTACAGAAGGGTATTTTCTCACAAGAAGAATATTTTTTTAGCCTGTAAGGTTTTAGTTTTATTGTAAAGTTCTCCACCTGTATATATGGGAGGGCACAAAGTCAGCGCAGGCAGCTGCCACTCACAGACATCTGCCAACCGCCACGGCTTACGGGCCAAAATCATGAAGGTTAGCCGCGCAGACGAGAAAGCACGCGGCGGTTTAGAACACTTAGAACACGCGCCGCCTTTGGAGGAGGTTAGGAGAGAGAGAGAGAGAGGGGGGGGGGGGGGCTCAGACGTGTCGCGCAACGCAACCTTCATATCGGAGCATAATTAGCACAAAGACGATAAGCAGAAAAATGTCGCTTTTTGGGCTGGGGAGCGGTCCGCTTCGTGCGTGGGTTTGCGCATGGCCGTCGAACTTTCAGCGGCGATGAACTCCTGTTGCGCAGCTCTGATTGTCGTGCGAGTCAGCAAGCCGTTACATATTAACGAATCCCCTTTGGGTTGGAGAGCGACACGTGAGCACGAGAGATGGCATCAGACAACAGTTTAATAAGGATAGAATGTCTCTGCTCACCCCCGCGCTGCTGCTCCCGTCGGTGCCGCGCAACAGTTCAAGCAGTCAGTAGTTCGTTGTCGATCGGTCGGGTCGTTGTTCGGTCGTAACTGGCAGTGGGAACACGCTGAAGCTTCTCGTCTAGATTTGGGGTCTACGACGGAGGCGAGTATGGGTGGACCTCTCGCTTTCGAGTCCTCAACACGTCTGCCGCGTCCACTGCTTTCCCGCGCTCCTTCGGGGGTTCCTCTTCTCCTGCTACCGCG
This sequence comes from Haemaphysalis longicornis, assembly GCF_048455015.1. Classification (NCBI taxonomy): domain Eukaryota; kingdom Metazoa; phylum Arthropoda; class Arachnida; order Ixodida; family Ixodidae; genus Haemaphysalis; species Haemaphysalis longicornis. The sequence continues at coordinate 163,674,220 of NW_027526460.1, forward strand.
CCCAAGCGGGACCAGATCTTCGGGACGCCCTTTGGTCCGTGCCGTCCGCCGGCTCATCCCAAAGCGAAAAGCGCCCACGGGGATAAACAGCTTACCGTCCCCGAGTCGCGGCGGAGGTCCATTTTCAAGGCGGCATCGAAGGGGCCGCAGTATGCGTTTTTAAGTGGACACAGCTTTAGTCATGCCGAGAGGAAACAGATGTCGTTGTTGCTTTGTTTGGCGTCCACGTCTGAGCTCTTCACACCGCCTAGGCCTGCCGATTACCCAGCTCGAAGGGAGCCGCTAGGGTCGGGCTGGCCCCATGGCCTCTGCGTCCACACGGAGTGGCACCTAGAGAGTTACGCTACGAATGGAGTCGCGTGGACATGTCGCTTCCACAACGCTTGTTGCTCAGACAGCCTGCAGAGGTACAGACGCGCGGGCTGAAGTCGAACGACCCCGCGAGTGGCCTACACAACCTTTGAACATTTAAATAACTATATATACGATGACAAAATATCGAGTCGATATCAATCACGCGTATGCGATTCAACTAATTCAGTAGCTTTATTGAACGGGTCGTCATCGCAATGAACTTCCTTGTCACACGCTATACATTGAAATTTCTGGCAGAAGCTGTGTATGAGCCCGTAGGGCACTGCTTAGGTTGTCAATCATCACATATAACGTCCCTTAAACTTAAACAATTTACAATGTTCTCCAGACATTATTTCATTATTTCCCGCCTCGGTGGCTCAGTGGATAAGGCGTTGCGCTGCTGAGCACCAGGTCGCGGGTACGATTCCCGGCCGCGACGGCCGCTTTTCTGATGTAGGCGAAAGGCAAAAACGCCCGTGTGTACGAGATTTTAGCGCACGTTAAAGATCCCCAGGTGGTCAAAATTAATCCGGAGCCCTCCACTACGGCGCGCCTCATCACCTGCGTTGCGTCGGCGCGTTAAACTGTTGGTAAAACCCTACCATTAATCAATTATTTCATTATTCGCATGTCTGACCCTTTCTTATACCGAAACGTGCGCGCGCCGAAACGTCCGCATACTTAGATGTCCGTGTACCGAAAAGACTACCGAAACGACCTGTGCCGAAAAAGACCGGAGCCGAGATCGGGACCTTTTTTATGTGGCTTCTTAGGCCCCGTCAAGCTGTGTACCCACGACTTTTGGTTCAAGACTTCTTCTCATAAACCTCGGGAAAACAAGGAAGAGGAGTAGGAATAACTAAATTAAATTGAAATGGACTCGAAGGTTGTCAAGCATAACGTGAGGGGCCCCCCACTCCTCCCCACCCGTCACGTGTTAGTCAGATTCGGTGTGAAGGTGACGTTGAAGCGCCGACCTTCAACTTTCAATGCAGGCAGCGAGCACACTCAAGATATTTTTTTTCATGTGATCGAGTGGGGCCCCTGACAGCTGGGGGCCCGGGGCTGCAGCCCCCGTAGCCCCCCCCCCCCCCTTAATCCGGCCCTGGTTGTGCGCTTTCCCACTAAAATAATTTTTCAAACACTGTCGCCACCTTTTTTTTTCATACGGACAAGTCTCGCATATTTTCGTGTGGAAGAACGGGCCTCTGAAAACAGCTGCAGTGTACGTGTACATGTCCAAAGCAAACATGAAACCTGTCATCATTGCTTTACACATGGATGGGCTTTGAAATCAGTCATTGAACATTTAAATGACTTTAGTCTTGGGTCCAAAATAGGGAAAATTGGGCTTGCCTGTGGTCACCGAAATACGTTTAAGAATACAATGAAATCGGGGTGCATCTGACTTCAAGTTGTTTTATTTGTTGCGACTGAAATTGAAACTGTAACTTGCTTAACGCACATGTGTAGAACAGATTGCCATATCTTTGAGGCTATCGCTCAACGTAATACTCTTTAAACGTGTTAATCCTAAAAATATGACGGGTGCTACCACCTAACAGGCATTAATTCGAAGGCCAGATAAGAGCGCAGCCATCCGTCGTGCGCATGACGCGATCGCGCCCCGCGCTCTACTGAACTGCATTGACCATGCAGATTATATAAAGTACGAAAGCCTGGATAAGAAATACCTGAAAAATAATCAGATTTTAGCGAACCGAACGTTATTTAAGCACCAGAAATTTTCTATTGGTAGTAGGGAATATTGTCCGCGTGTCGAAGACGTCCAGCGGCACATGTTAAAGAAGCCGCATAGCTGCAATCTTAGGTAAAATAAATTCATTATTATCAGGTTCTACGAGTTGCTTTGCATCCATAACATCAGCTATGCTTTCTTTTTATTGCGATACGAAGCGCGAAAGTTGACGAAGCGCCATTTCGAGATGCGTTGCAGCATACCCGGCTTTCGTTTCAACCATCGGCTCCGCGCGCCGCCGTGCGGCGGAAAACGGCGAAACGGCCTCTTCGGAATTACGCTCTCTCCAGGCGATTGGGACGGCCGGAGCAACGGCGCGCCGCCGGCAGCCGATCGCGGAGACCGTGGCTAGGGACGCTTAGTTCAGGCACTCATCCGCTATGTGGCGCGCTCTGGCGGACGTCCCGCCTTTCGCCACTGCTCGCGAGTCGCGAACGCTGCAACCACTTCTACGACGTGTGTCTGCCAGCTTGCCTGTAGGGTTTCAAGAGCTGTTTCGCTCACATCTTAGCCGCGACGGGGCGCTAGATCGGGCGCGCATTTCAGGGACCTTACGCGAATTGGGGATCTCGTTCAACGTGTCGCTCGCTTCATACCTGCTGCATTTTTCGAAAGATGACTGACGGAGGCGGAACTAAACTAGTGTAAGAACATATTAATTGTCAGGTGTAAAAACAGCAAACAGAAAAACTATTTTCGGATTCTACAGCCCTTATTTTACTGCTATTTTTCTCTCTGGAGGATTTAGGGAAGAAAAATGGCAGCAGCTCCATACCATGGATGATCGTGTGGGTGCGGAGTACGGGGACTCGAAATGACATCCAAGTTGCGCCACGAGTGACAACCGATTTGCGCCCCGACCGTAATTCTATTTGAGCCGTGAGTTCCACCTTGATTATTCCCTAAAGAAAACTGCAACGCACGGCTCAAATCAAATTTCGCTTGATTTTCGCTTGATGGTGGTGTGCGCACGGATAGACGCGGATGGACATTGGGAGGTCCTAAGGTACCCAATACTGTTACAGACGAGGGAGTAAGCCGTTTGACTCTCGGGTACTAACTCACTGTCGTATGGGTAGGAAGACTGACACTACCTGTCTGGTCTAGCAGACACAGGCTCGAATTCTGCCAGTGCCTGTGCGATTTTTTGCGATTGTAAATGCTATGCGCACGGACGCGGACGGATATTGCGCGGTCGTAAGGTGCTCCGTACCTAAAACTTGCGTGCAAATCTTTTGTTCCGGAGCTCACTTCTACCATTACTTTCCAAAAAATATCACGTGCTTGTAAATTTCAGCAAATTATACAAAACAAAAGGATAAGCAGCTGAGGGTCAAGCGACGCTGTCTGGTCGCTTCTACAGAACAATTTTCAATTTTAGAATTGCTTATACCGGTGCGGAGTGCGAACAGAGTGGACAAAACAAGGCCGAAATGTGGATGGGAATGCCCCACTGAGAAAGTTTCGCGGCACGTGATCCAAGTAGGTAAGCGCGCAAAGCCGGCAGCAGCCTGCGGCAGCACAACTGGTCTTGTGTCTGCCGTGGCAGAGGCAATTTTATCAGCGACAAACCAAGACAGATAGCCATGGTGCAAACAAGAAGGCGTAGGAACGGCGCCTGGGGAACGCTAGACAAACTGTCAACTATTTTGCATAGTTTCCGAGAAGCGGCGCTGGCTGGCGGACATGAAAGCACGTAGGAAGGCTAAGGAGCGGAAAAGGGTAGGAGAGAGCAGCAGGAGAGTGGCTGTTTGGCCATTTTTCGTTCACGCGTTAGGCAATGATTACACAGGTGGCGTTGGTGCGAGCGTGCTCGTGCGCGCGTCCCGACCGGCAGCGGCGCGACAACAATGGTGACGTCAAGGGCGACCTTCTGTAATGGCGGCCGCTCGGCGTTCGTTTTGTTGAAACCGAAGCTGACACGAATGAACTATGCCGTAAATGATTGTTTACGCTGCGCTAGACCATCTAGTGTGCCATTCCATGATTAGTGGGCTGGTAGGCACCCATAGCAGCGAAAAAAACGCAGCATTCGGTGGTTTAAGTTGTGGTTTGCGCCTAAGCCTAAATATTGCAATCAGATGCCAACTAACCCGAACTGACACTTTAGCAATTGACGTGTGACAAATGCCGCGTACGTGAGGTGTGACAAGAAGTGCCTGACCTGGTGGCTCGCGGCCTCTGCAGCCTTGCCTTCGGAAAGGCTTGTGGCAGCCGGTCTTGAGACGGGTGGTCGCCTGGATGGCGCCGCTCGGACGACGGGAGCCGGGCTTGGAAATTTTGTTGGGGGGGGGCCCGCCCGACGACGAGTCGTGTCCGTTGAGAGCGAGACGCAGATGGAACCTTGGACACCGCCCGGCTCAGGCGCCCTCCTCTTCTCTTCTTCTTCTACCACTCTGTTACTACTCGCGAACTCTACGGAAGCTCCACAACACGTTTCCTACAACGTCCGAACATCACCACAATGGATACGAAAACACGAATTTGGTAAGAGGCATTCTTGGTTGTCTGCTTTTTTTGTGTCGTTTGCCTCCGTTGTTGAGCTGTGTGACCAACATCCCGTCGTTATTCGGTGTTCTTAGACGGCCATCGTTTTCGTCACTATCATCATCCTCACAGTATAATGACGATGGTGATGATGATAATAATATCGCCGCTGACAAAAGTATCCTTATGTTGTACAACGCTGAGTAAGCTATTACGCAATCACTTAGCATTGCGAACAAAGCATAAATTGTACCAATAAAGTAGAAATTAAAAGTCAAACCTACAAAATAACACCAAACCCGATTCTCTATCTGTACCAATCAATATAAGAAGGAAAGTGTCGCATACGCTTATATTTTCCTCCTATACTAAAAAAGTCCACCAGCGACATGCAACTACATTTCTTGGGTATAACGCAAAAAAAAAAACGACACGTATACACAGAAAAGGAAACAGGAGACGGCGCTGCAGTTCCTTTTATGTGTTTGCATAGTTTCTTGCGCTATACGCAGGATCGAATCACCCACTCGCCCAAGCTATAAAATACCTTCGATACTATACTGGTTTAAGCAGCCATTATGCGCGTGCAGGTTCTTTAAGCGAATGTAAACCTGAATTTGTTAGCCACGGGAAACCATCAGCCGACAAAAAAGAATCACCGTGTGAATGGCAGACTGTGTTACCACTGGTGGAAATGCATGCCCTGTCCTCTAGAAATCGCTATTTACCCTCACGTGCGAGTGTAGATGTGGCGGAAAGTTTCTGCGGGATGGCTCTTGTCGCATTTTTTTTTCTTTCGTACGTGTTGGGATATCATAGCATCTTTTGAAACCAGGAGGCAGCGTAGCCCGAGGAGTACTAAGGGGGCAAATTCACAAAACTGCGGCCTGATTTTGAGCGAGCTTCTTATCGAACTGCTACATGGGCATGAGTGAAGGAACAAATGTCACTCTGTAACATGCCAAGTTCGACCAGAAAATGCAACGGACGTTGAGCGGTGGCCGAGAAGTGGTATCATCATCAGTATCATCATCATCACCAGCCTATGTAAGCCCACTGCAGAGCACAGGCCTCTCCCTTTAATCCAATTATCCCGGTCCTGTGCTAACTGCGACCAATTCATCCCCGCAAACTTCTTGATCTCATCTCCCCTTCTAGCCTTCTGCCGCCCCCTGCCACGCTTGCCCTTTCTAGGGATACACTCTTTTACCCTTAATGACCAACGGTTAACCTGCCTTCGCATTACATGCCCTGCCCACACCCATTTCTTCTTAATTTTACTCATGTCTTTAACACGGCTTTGCTCCCTGACCCACTCCGCTTGCTTCTTGTCCCTTAAAGGGGTCCTGAAATGCCTTCCGCCGATGCATGGATGTACATGTAACCAAATAAAGCAATGTATTAGCAATCTCCTCCTGCAAGAATTTTGTTAAAGCGATGAGTATTAGCTGAGAAATCGTAAATCAAAAACCGCGAATTATCGTCGCGCCGTATTTCCTCCTCCTTTCAACTGTTTCTTCGCTGTTGGCCTCCCCTCCCATGATGCTCCGCTCCTCAGCGGTGACGTACTTCCGCTATTGCGCTCCCACAGACTGCCGTCTGCTACGGGCCAGCTCTTTCGGCTTTTTCATCTCTGTAGACACCATGGACACAGGCTGGAAAAGCGAACGAATGACCTGGCCGCATGTGTGCGGCCTGGCCTTGCCCTTTCGCGGTGTACGTAGCTGCAGGGCTGCAGTTGGTATCGGCGGCGAACTCGCAGCCGCGTGGGGAGAATCGTGCGCTCGTTCCCTTTGGTGCACCGCGCACTGTTTATCCAAAAAGCGCGGTCTCAGATGTGGCCCCGCTGGTGCCGGGTGTTATTTTGCGGTGGTTGTAATTCCTACTACCGGCGGCATGTGAAAAAAGACATTTTCAACCGACACAGAACCCGTGCACAAAACGCGCCGGATCGGATCGCTTTATCAGCGGCGATGAACGTGAAGGCGAAGAGCAAACCAACGCTGCACTCGATCAGCGAGAACCCGTGTTCTGACAAGCTGCACCCATGTGTTGCATTCAACACTGACGGGAAAGCGTTTGTTTGCACTTGTTTGGATAGTCGTAAAATGTCCAAACACTCCGGCACTCCGCTAGCAGATCAGCCGGCGAGACATTTCGGAAAACATTTGACAGATGGCGCCGTATGCATTAGTGTGTCGCTACGCAAAACTGATGAGACGCTCTACTAAAACTCCCATCGCCGTGTCACGTAGCGGGACGCAAAAATTTAGCATTTAGCGTATGCAAAGGCCACAAACGCTGTCCTAAAACTCTATTAGCAGCAAAATAGCGTGCGTATGTGAAACCGCTTGCGTTTACAAAGCTGCACGCCGAGCGCGTACGTTTCAAACCTAGTGACATCGTTTAAATACACTGGCAAGCACAGTGTAACGTAGTCAGATATCAACCGTATGCTGAGGCGACAAGCAAGAGCTTGTTTTATGTGGGGCGGAGATTGCGCATAAAGGCCCGTTCGCACTTGCGACGAAAGCGAGTGAGAGCGGCAGGAATTCCGTCGCTTTGTCGCGCGACGATCGTTTTTGTCGAATGGTCGGGACAAATTTTGGTTGCGCGACAGAATTCCCGTCGCTTTCGCTCGCTTTCGTCGCAAGCGAGAATGGAAAGTTCTGCCGCTGCCGTCTGCTACGCAGCTCGGAGGTAACCGCGCGATCTGCTCGGGCCGGATGAACGCGCACACTCCCGCACGGCAGCTCCCCAAGCGGCAGACGGCCGCGTACATCGCTCCCGGCGCCCGCCTGGAGCCCGCCCTTGGCACACTAGCCAGTATATTTCAGGCACTATAATGGAGGAAAGATTTTTTGCTTCCGATGAACCTAGTTCTTTGCCCCTGTGTTTTTAAATACGTGAAGTGGTTAGCACGTCGTCCTCACGCAGCTCTGTATCGTCGTAGCATCGCTGATTGTCCGAACGAAGCTTGCAGCTAAGCCAATGCAGCGACCGAAGCTGTGTGTGTGTGTGTGTGCATCGCCTCCTGTGTGTTGTGGACGCGTTCGTTTCGCGATGAAATGCGACATTGTACTTCTGCGGGTGGATAGTGCTTCCCATGGTCTGGATTATCTTTCTCGAACGACGTACCACTCAACCTCGCATTTGGTATGTGCAGTGTGCCTGGCTAAAAGCCTTCTCGCTTGCGCGCCAGAGTTGTGACTTGCTGCTCGTCCCCGCAAACCGGGTGTGAGGTGAGTGCCGTATTTACGACGGGCAGGAGGAGGCAACTCATCGTCTGTCAATCGCGGTTCATACTTGCAACGCATGTTGTGACGTTGCGTTCGTTCGAAACGCATCTCTGGATTGTTTTGAAGTTGAATAAAATGTACGCGTCAAACCCGGGCATTCGGCTCAGGGCGTTCTCTGCGATTGCACCAAAGAAGTGCCACGGGACTTTCTTTATGGTACGTACTCACGTAAGATAAAATCCACGTCGTGTTATGGCCGTGTTGCATTCAATACAAACGGTTAAGCGTTTGTTTACACTTGTTTCGTTTGTCGTAAAATGTCAAAGCACTCCGGCACTCCGCTGGCAGATCAGCCGGCGAGCCGACGCTGAGCAGACGACTCATCTCTTTGCCGGAAGTGCGTGAAAAAGCCGCCCAATAGCAGGATGTCTAGCTCATGACGAACATCTGGGAATCGATGATGTAGACATGTGAAGATGGCGGCGTCCAAAAACACGAAGGAAAGGGTGAGAAAAAAGCGACAAACTTTGCAACAAAAGTGTGAGCTTTCCGCTGCGCGTAAAAGAGTAATACTTGGCACAGGTGACGTTGGCGACCCAATCTAGCGATTGCGCTAGTTCATTTAGTGTGCTCAAAATGCCTTTCAGGGCCCCTTTAATGTTACGCCTATACGCTTCCCTTCCATTGCTCGCTGAGAGAGAGAGAAATAAACGTTTAATAAAAACGAGCAAATTTGGTGCTAGCTGTCAAGGGCACCAGCCCTGTGGGGGGCGTCCTTAGTCCGGAATGCCCTGGTCCTGGCTGGCTGCCCGAGCTCTAGCGACGACTTCTTGTTGCGCCGCAAGGTCCGAGCTGGTCAGCCGGTCCACCCACTGCTCGTAAGTAGGATTGGGGATTGGAGGTAAAGACGAGGATTGCTGGACCTATACCATACCAGGTAGTATAGGGTGCCAGGGGATGGGCAGTAGGCACAGGTCGTGTAGTATTGGGTAGGGTGCGTTTTCTTGGAGGAGGGTACGGTGGGGGTAAGAGTTAGTTTGTTGCCTTCAGAGGGTAGTGGCTTCGAGACGACTAGGGCGAGGGTGAGGGGAAGGATATCTGCGGCGGCTTAGGTGGTAGTGGGTGAGGAGATCAGGGGGGTGAGAGGGGTATCTGGGCAAGCAGGCTGCCGGTCGGAGATGGCCTGGCGTGCATACTCGCAGGCAGCGGCGTGGGCCGCATCGTTTCGGGGGAGGTCAGGGTGGCCGGGTGCCCAAAATAGTTGGATGTCGCGTAGTTCGGAATCAGCCTGAAGGATGCGGAGAGCTGTGGGATTAATGCGGCCACGAAGATATCGGTGGCATGCTTCTTGCGAGTCACTAAGTACGGCGATGTAGTCTTTAGCTGTAGTGGCTGCAAGCGCAATGGCTGCTTCTTCGGCCGTTGTGGCAGTGGTGGTGCGGATATTGGCTGCCAAAACCTGTTGAAAGCGGTGGTCGACAACGGCAACGGCGTAAGCTCGCTGGATAGAGTAGCGGGCAGCGTTCGCGTACCGAGTGATGGAGCTGGTGGAATGTAGCCGGTGCAACGCGGCCGCACGAGTGGCTCGGCGGGCGACGTTGTATTCCGAATGGATATTTCTGGGGATAGGAGCCACCGTGATTCGATTCCGGATATCAGGCGGTATGCCAACCGGGCAGTCGTCGGGTGGGGAAGTGGCATAACCCAAGCGTTGAAGAGTGCAGCGCCCCGTATGTGTAAGGAGAAGGCGTCGTTGCTGTAATAGCTTGTGCGCTTCAAGAAGTTCTTCCCAGGTGTTGTGGATTCCTAATTGGAGCAACTTGCGGGTGGATGTATTGGGCGGAAGGGCGAGCGCGGTCTTATAAGCCTGGCGAATAATTACGTTGAGCTTGTCTCACTCCGCAGGTTTGAAGGCCAGGTATGGGATCCCGTACATAAGGCGGCTGGTCAGCAATGCCTTAAAGGAGCCATGAAGACAAAACAAAAGTTTGTTTTATTCGAAAGATTAGGTGTTTCATAGTACCCCAAGCGCTTTCCCGGAAGCAAATGATGTTTTATTCACTGAGAAATAAGGCAATTTAAGCCAAAATTTTAAATCTCCCGCTAAAATTGCACATTCCGTGACGTGAACCATGGCGTCATACGAGCCGGTCCATGAAACAGATACTTAGTATGTCGACTCCATATAGCACCCACACGCGGGAGTCGACCGAGACGGCGGCCATTTTAAAAATACTAGTAAAACCTAGTGCACCCGCAGCCCCAGTAATGGAATCGCCTGATCCGGAGAACAAAACTCTCGCCGAGGAGCTCGGGCTTGCAATTAACAACCTCACACAACTTGAACGCTCAATGTTTCTAAGTGCACGAGCTGCAAGAGTTGTGGGATACGCGGTGGACCGGAAAGCGACCATTCCGCGATAGCCACAACAGACGAACGCCCTGCCGTCGGCACCGCTGCCTCGTCAGCCCCGTCGCGACGGACGAATACAGACTGGTACGTATGTGCCGTATTTTTATTAAGGTTAATAATAGTTCAATTTCAGTAGCAGTATCGCTTATGCCAGTTGGCCGGTGTCGTGTATGGAAAGCCGTTCGAGCGAGCTCTCTGCTTCGACCAGAAAGATACGAGCGTCAATGCGCGGTGTTTACGGCATTTTTTCCCCCCAAGGTCAGAACGCTTTTACGGCGATCTGACGAAGTCGGCGACGAGCGCCAGCATATCCCAGGAGTGAGCTAACGTAAGGGTCCCTGCCGTAATCACTTCCTCGGAAATGAAGCGAACACACTCGTACTTCCTTTCGCTCTCTTTCTCCTCCGTTTGCAAAGTTCACAAAACGTAGCCACTTGCTTCGCCGAGGTTCGTCGTTGGGCAGCACATGAATGTAGATCTCCTCACCGGGGATGTCGCACTCCCTCGACGATTTGCCCGTACTACATGGGCATTTCAAAACGTAGCAACGAAATTTCATTGTAAAGTACTCGAACAAACTGAAGTTTTCAGTGGTTGTAAACTGGAAACGAGCTCCTAACAATAGCAGCAAGCCAACACCATTCCGAAACTGCGACGACTGTCACTATCTCGTCGCTGCTTGCTGTTCCTTACTCCCCTCGTTTCTATTTTTACCTTTGCTGGTTGGCGATATGACGGCCAACCTCCTGTGAAGAGATTACGACACCAAACGAGGTCGCGGCTGTGCATGCTGGGACGGTTCGAACCCGAAAATTCGTCTGCGCGACGGCGAGATGTCGAGCTCGGCCGGCGGTAGTTTCGTACGCATTGGCGCACACGCTTGCGTGTTCGTTCGGAACTTCAACCGTTTACTCCACCGTTGTTTGTCATAAAAAGAATGTGCAGTATTTTTCACGGGCATTTAGCTCGCTATGCAAACTGTAAGCCCTGCCTAACATGCGTTTGCTTTTGCCGGCCTCCGCCAATCGCAGAGTATTCTCGAGTGACATCATAGGTTCTGTTGCGGAAAATAAGCTGGTGGGTCGCATGGTCATTTCCTTTTTTCCGAATGGTGTAGCTTATTTGAGCGAAGTTTGCGTTATAAGTGGTGTCGTTATGGTTCGAACGAGGCAATCTTTCGAATGAACCAAACTTGTGTTTTCTCTTCATGGCTCCTTTAATGATGCGAACCGCATCGTGTTCTTGCAGGCCGAACCGACGCTTGCCAACACGGCGGACTAGTTGAGTGAGTTGGGTAAGCATCCGCTGGAGTTGGGGGATGGTGCTAGAGCCGCTACTGTTCTTAAAGATATTCTGTCCGAGTATTCTTAGTGAGGCGACATTGGGTACTGGATGGTTGTCGATGAAGAGGTCAGGATCTGGGATTGGGTAGGGGCGTTTCTAGTACCTGCGAACGCACAGTGTGATGAGCGCAGATTTTTCTGGGGCGCATTTGAGGCCCTCTCCTGCAGGTACTCCTGAATGGCATCAATAGCAGTTTGGAGCGAATCCTACTGCTGGCCGGTGGAGCCCTGTGCAAACCACAGTGTGAGGTAGTCCGCATACACAGCATGATTGACCGTGGGGATTGCGCTAAATAATGGTGGCAACTCTCGCATCGCCAGGTTATATAGTAGCGGAGACACCACTGATCCCTGAGGTGTCCCCCTGGAGCGGAGAGTGAAAGTCGTGGATCGGAGATGCCCCTAGGCGGACGGTGGCCGTGCGGTTTTGGAGAAATGCAGTGAAATAGGCGTGCATTCGCGGACCGCAGTTTGTGGTTGCTAGTCCCTTGAGGATGGCCTAGTGTGTGGCGTTGTCGAATGCACCTTTGATGCCAAGGGCAAGGATAGACTTCTTGCTCGAGGTGGTAAGGTGATCGATGATGTCCGCTTTGATTTGTAAGAGGATGTCCTGAGTAGAAGGGTGCGGGCGGAATCCATACATGGTAGTGTGGAGGTAACCGTTGTCCTCGATGTAAGGGGTGAGGCGGTTAAGCACCATGTGTTCTAAATCTTACCAACACAGGACGTGAGGGAGATGGGACGAAGGTTTGCGGTGGTAATGGGTTTGTTTGGTTTAGGGACCAGCGTAATGTCCGCATGATGCCATTGCTGGGGGAGTGTGCCAATTACAGCCCAATGGTGGTTGTAGTAATCTAAGAGATGGTTAATTTCCGCGTGATCAAGGTTCCGGAGAAGCTTGTTGGGAATTTGGTCGTTGCCTGGGGTGGTGTTTCGTGTGAGCTTTAGGAGTGCAGCTTCCAGCTCCTGCAGCGTGAATGGGGCGTCGAGAGAGGAATTAGGGGGACTCTTGTGGGGTGGGTATCGGGCTGTTGGTTGCGTCGGGTCTTCGTGGAAGAACTGCTGGAGACTACTCAACAGCTGGTCTTCCGTACCGAGGTAGGAGTGGATGAGGCACTTGATGTGATGGTGTGTGGTAGACTTCGTTTCCGTCTTGCCCATAAGGGAGCGGAGCAGGTGCCAGGTACAGCGTGTGCCCAAGGTACCTTGAAGTCTCACACAGAATTTTGCCCAGTTCTGCCGGCTGAGTTGACGAGCGTAGTTCTCTGCCTCTTCCGTCAGCTTTGCGATGGGGAGCCTAAGCTTACGGTTAGTGCGGTTGCGCTTCCACCGTTTGGTGAGGCTGCGGCGAGCTTCCCGTATGTGGAGGAGGTGAGAGTCTGCCACAGGGGTTTCTTGGGTTAGGTTGACAGTGGCAGTGTGTTGCCGCAAGAGGTCCAGTAATTTAGTTGTCCATGTGTCGATGCAATCAATTTTCTGAGCCGTTGTTTGTTTACGGAACTCCTTCCAATTGGTGATGCGGGCCGTGCCAATTGAGGGTGCGCTGGGGCGGTAGTGTGGTATCGTGAGTTGAATGATGTGATGGGTTTCGTCGTGGCGGGACCATACTGCATGCGGGACGTTGTGGGTGAGCGTGAGGTCCGGAGTAGTGTCCCTGGTAACGCTCGTGCCAATACGGGTGGGGAGACCCGGTATATTGCACAGGTGAAAATGCTATTGTTGGAGGGCATGGAGAAGACGTTCGCCCTTAGGAGTGTCGTAGCGGTATCCCCACGTCATGTGGGGGGCATTAAAATCACCAAGAAGAATAAGTCGGAGGCCACGGGTCCGTTGCCGTAGTGTTTGTAGTAGGACTTGGATGCCATGAAGGGGTTGTCGGGGGGTGCTGTAGATATTTAGTATGTATAAGCTGGGTTGCATTTTCTTCGGAGGTAAAAGTTTCACAAAGGTGCAGTGAAGGTCCTTCGGTAAGGAATGGGTCTGTACCGCGTGCGCAGTACGAATGAGGATGGCGGTGCGAGAGGTGGGTTCAGGCTTGTGAGATTTGTAACCCTGAAGGGTGATTGGCGCCGCGTCCACTTTTTTGCAGGGCTATAATATCTGGGAAATGTTGTGCCTATGTTAACAAGGAGAAGCGTTTGTAGCGGTAGGAACGACAGTTCTATTGCCAGATGGTGAGAGCCGGATTTAGGTGGGATCATAGTCGAGCTGTAGCTTGGACGGAGGTGGTGGGTTGTTGTTGTTGTTGTTGGGTATCTAGCGTGCCTTCGTACTCCTCTTGATCAGATGGGATGGTCGAGTATGTTTCTTCTGATTCCGGGGGCAACTGACGTATCTTGAGCTTTTTGCGTGCTTTAATAATGCGCGTGCTGTCCTCGAGGGCTTGAAGGCGTTTATCAAGATTGTTGAGATGGCCATTAATGTGTTCGCCCATATCATAAATAAGTCGCTCGATGCCGGAAAGGTCCGTGGGGGCCGGGGTGAGCGCGTGGGGAGTGGTCTCTTTGTCAGGCAGTGTGTCCGTGGGCGTTGCAGAAGCGTGAGATGAGTTGTGGATCAGTTTGTCGACTTGAGCACGCAATTGCTCAATACATGATTCAAGGGCAACGGTACGTTTGTTGGTGGCCTCGAGTTGTTGTTTTAAGCTGGCATTTTCCTGTTCTAGCTGATGAAGGCGTTGGTCAGGGAGGGTTGGCGGAGTTGGGGTGGTTGAGATAGGTGAGGGGTGAGCAGTGGGTGGAGCAAGTGCCACGGCTGACCAGCTTACCTTGTTGGTGGGTTTCTTGGGTGGTGAAGGGGGTGTGGTCTCGTCCAGGGAAGGCCAGCTGTTGGCAGGGGCCGATCCTTGGTTGGTACGGGCGTTCCTCCGAGGCGCAGGCGAGTCGTCCTCAATTTAAGTTAAACACTCTTAGTGAGCCTCCAAGTTTCTGCCCCGTAGGTGAGTACCGGTAAGATGCAGCTGTCATATACTTTCTACAGGGTATGCTACGTAGAAGCAAAATGCCAGCGTAATCCTGGGACTAAGCTGCGAGCATGTGGCGGCGTATAAGATAATGCTGACGTTTTCAAGACCTTGTCATCATTAGAAATACGTGAAGGCAGGGCTGACACACACCGGATCGCTGTGGCCATCTCACGGGCACCATGCGGCACTGCCACTGTAACTACTGTCTAGCACCGAGTGTGAACGTACCACAAGACGCAGTACGAGGCTTAGCGGCTACCTATTATCACCTTAAAAAGGAGTATGCTGACACGAAATTTTCGTGTTAGATTTTTGTCGCTGCTATGCGTGCCTACCAGCCAATTAATCATATAATGCCACATTAGACGGCCGATAGCAGCGTAAATAATTCTTTACAGCCTCCTTTATTCGTGTCAATTTCGGTTTTGACTAAACAAACACCGAGGCGGCCGCCATGACAGGAGGGTGCTCGTCACCGTTCTCGTCGCACCACTGTTGGTATGGACGCGCGCGCCCAGTCCGGCCGTGGTCCCCACCATCTTCACGCGCCGGGCAGCATGGCGTAAGTCCCAAAACCTTGACGTGCGCACACGGCGAAACAGCGTCCGCCAACCGCAGCCAGCGCGTTGGCCAAGTCCCTGGAGCCCTCGCATCGGCAGTTTGGGCTAGGAGGAACAGATGGCGTTATGCTGATGCCGATTGCGAAAGGGTATTGTTGCAAAGTTGTCATCCCACGGCCGACAACCCGTTGCTGCATACGAGAAGGCGTACCCGAGCCTAGCTCCGTCGCCTCTGACATGCGTGTGCTAGCGTGGTGAAGCGGGCGGCCAGCCAATGTTGCTGCCTTGAAGAAGACCAGAAGCCGAAAGCAAACTTAAATACAGAAGCCGAAAGCAAACTTAAATTGTTTACTTCATGGCGAGAGATGGGCCGAAGCCAGACAAGAACAATGCCCAGACCGGCGAGGTTACTGTACAGGAATCGAGAAAAGTGACAGCATTGAGTCACTGCTCAAACAGGCATGAACTACAGCGCTTGGTAGGTCTTATTTATACCCAAAGCGCTAACGGTGAAACAAGCGTTCCCTCTAGATTGTGCACACGACACGAACGGCACAGACACGCACAACAATCTTTCCAGAGTTCGTGAGCGGTCGGTAGTCGCGGCGCACGCTGAGTCCGAGAGAGGTGAGAAAGGAGGTCTCCGCAACAGCTTCCGCGTCCTTCGGACAAGTCTGCGTGTTGCGTCTGCCGCCACCGAAGTTTGAATCACGCCGATAGCGAGGCGCCAGCGATCCAGACGTGTGGCTGCTTGTTTGACTCGGGCGGTTGCAAGTGTGAGTCACCGACAGGGAGGCCTGCTCGAAAGGCGCACGTAGTGGAGGCTTCGCCACGCAGCCGAGGAGTGTTGCACAAAGCACTGCGGTGGGATGATTCGTAACAGCATCCGTTCTGACCTTTCTCATGCGCGCATGCATTACAATGAATTTAAAATATGTTATGCTGAACGGTTACTATTGAAACTTTCAAGGTGATATCTTCAAATTTAAAAAGAAGCCTCTTAAATAGTTATCCCAGCTTTGAAATTTTGTGTCATTGCTCCTTTAAGCTGTCCAACTGCCGCTTGCCAGGAAACCCGGACCGTAGCACATGCACAGCACCGAGCGGCATGCGGTAGTGCACATCCGGCCAGCGTTGAAGGGACATCGTCATCGACCAGCACAGAAGAAGCTGTCTAACAGCCTCTCAACCTCAGTAAAAATTCGATGTGCGCTCCAGTTTGAAGTGCATGCAAAGCATGGTGACGTTAACTGTGCTGCTCTACGCCAAATAAGGCATAGTACCGGTTCAGACCACTCGAAAAACGTTCAAGAGAGCGGTAGGCAACCGGCGTTACTCTTCGTGCGCAGAGGCAGAAAAACTGGTTGCGCGCATGCGCATGTGCACCGGATATCGTACCGGGACCGAGTCTCCGTGTGTTCGTTCAGGACAGGGGCCCTGCCCGCTAACTTGCATCGCATAAAATGTAAGAACTACGAACTATGCCACTTCTTACTCAATCAACAGAGCGTGAGAAGGATGCATGCTCCGTCACCAGGGGAGGGATTATGATTTCGACGTCGTGTACGAACACACCACAGTCGCTGCTGAAGCTGAAGTTGAACCTCGATTTAACGAAGTAATTGGGACCCGAAAATTATTTCGTTAAATCGGGAACTTCGTAAAATCGAAAGAACTGCAGATTTCGTTCCAGAGAACGACTCGAGAAAAAGCATGTGATTTTTGCCTGCGCGCCCTTTGTAAGCAGGCTGAGCACACATTTCGTGTTGCTGGCCAGTGAAGTTAAAGCGTCCTCGACACCCCCGCTCGCCCCAGCAAACCGCTCAGAAGGTCGACGGCGTCCATCACCTGGCTTGGTGTGGGAACGGGAGCTTCGACAGTGTCCGGATCATTCGCATCTTCAGACTCTAGCCGGGAACAAGCTGCACTATGTCCTAGTCGTCGAGAACTTCTGTGGTGTTAGTGTGCGCGTCTACATCGGCGTTCACGAAGTCGTCAAAATTCTGATCTGCGGCCACCTCGTCAAGCCGACGAAGCTATTCCCAACCACTGGGCGATGCCGCTTCCTGCTCGGGTTGCGGGCTTGTGGAGCCCGCAGCACGAGCTAACAGCACACTGCCAGCTCGTGTGTTTGCACTGCGCTGGCAGCACACTGCCAGACATTCTAGACGCCATAAATTTGGAAAGAACTCTTTTTCTGTGCATCATTTTTCTCGGAAGGCTTCGTTAAATCGGGTTTGGTGGCAAAGTTTGTTTTGTTATTTCGAGTTCCTAAAAATAGGGCAACAGCGCAAAACAGACCAAACACAAGAAGAAGAAAATGACAACCACAGCGGTCGTGGTTGTCACTTTCTTCTTCTTGTGTTGGTCTGTGTTGCGCTGTTCCCCTATTTGTAATGATGCACCAATTCGCCCAAGCCTTAACCCTTGCAAATTCGTAAAAGCATTGAGAATATAGGCAACTGCGGGGGTAATCTTAATTTGTTCGTGAAATCGGGAAATTCGTAAAATCGGGTTTCCTAAAATCTAATTTCAACTGTAAAGCCCTGGTGCGCCAACTGAATACGCGTTTTCTGAGGTTTCACATGAATTATCCAGCTCATTATTGGACGCACACAACATCTATTCTCGCAGCCTCAGAATTTACCAGTTATCTTCCGCGTTCAATTTTACGCACTTCGGAACGGTAGCTTAAACGAAAAAGCCTATGTCAAACTTTTACCCTGACAAGACCGACAGACAAGACCGACAGAGAAATGTTCAGTGCGCCCTACGCTCAAATTTAGTCCCCTGCTCCACCTTCCCCTGCAAAATGCACTCAATTGGCCAACTCATACCGTTAACATCTACGAATGACAGCAACGCGCTCACCATTTCACTCGAAAATCCCATCTGTGCTGTGGCAGCGCGCAATGCAGGTCGCCATGCTCGCATTGCGTGATGCTGCAGTGCAGATTGAACTTTTTCTTAAAATCGCATGCTCGGCATCGTCATTCGCCCTTAAAGGGCTGCAGTATGTGAAATAAATAAAATAAATAATACAGTAAATCCTCGCTAACTCGAACTCACTGAACTAAAAGATATTTTTTTTTAATTCGATGGGTCATCGGTATAGCCCGAATGTTTGCCTGTTTATCTCAAAAGGTTTTGGAAGTGAGTTCCAGATAATCATAATATTGCTTGCTTAAGTTGTGAGGAACACGATTATGCTGGTACTGGTATCATTACCCACGGTGAGGTTTATAAATGTTAAACTTCCTTCTCTTGAAAATACATTAACAAAGCATGCAGAGATACTTGCGCGCTCGAACTTGAAAAACAATTTTGACATCATTGCTGTTTGAGGTGTAGATTATTGCCCTTGCAACGGTGTTAAGCAAGACACAAAATCTGGTCATTTTGAGCCTATTCCTTGCGGCCACTGCTTTCTGCTCTGACCCTTTACCATGAACTAGCGGACTATAGTCCTGTTCTTCCCCGAGTGCTATTTACTGTTACTCTCTCTGTTCTTGCAGGTTGCGCCTCATCCATGTGCTCAGCATCTACTTTCGCTTCCAGAAGAAAAGTGGCCGTCCCTATGTTGTGTGCGTCACCTTTGAGACGGACAGTGGGGTGATTGTGGAGGCAGCGTGCGAGTTCCCGGCGGGTTGCAGTGGAGCATGGAGTCACATCCTGGCTGCTGTGCACCTACTCGCCCTCTTGCAAGCCGAAGGTTTCAAGAGACGCCACCGGAGCTTGCGTGCACTGAGCTGCCACAACAGTGGGGACGTACGAGGCAGCAGGGCATCAAGCCAGCGAGTGTCCAAGACATTGACTGGAGAAGCCCGCGAGAAAATTGCCCCTCCCTTCCCTTGCCAATGTGTCTGTTCGATGCACGTCGAGTACACGAGCAATGCGAGCAGCAACAAAGTACCGTGCAGGCGTTTGGGAGAAAACTTGGTAGCCTCGGGAATGGGCTTTTTGCCCCACTTTTGCTGGCCTCACCCCCCACAGTGACAAAAACGAGGACTGGCATGGCACCTGAAGGGTCCCTATGAGCTACCAGCAAGCATTCATGCCACATTGCGCCATATGGCCATCTCGCGAGCACGCAGAGGCTGGGCAACGTCGTGTTTACTGGACCGCGGCATGCAGGGGTGCGCGAATGCTTCCCTTTGTTCCATTTATATCCACAGTTTGCTAATCTGCAGGCGCTATAAATCAGCAAAGTAGTTTACTTTACATGGATTTTCACTGTGGATACGAAAAAAGCACTCAAGCTGATGCGCGGTGGCCTGATGCAACTTGTCTCAGCTACCTACATCAATGGCCACTATCATTACGTTGGAGGCATGCATGCAGCATATGTGACAAACTAGAGAAGCGAGTGTGTATTTTAGTCACAAAATATTCGACAGTAAATACATCGCGGCTGAAATGACAATGGGCAACAAGTTAACTTGATGTAACAACAAACCTTTCAGCCCGGCAAATCGGGAACCAAGCGCAAAAGCTCGACTTTCCACCGTTAGATCATCATAAAACAGTGTACGCCACTTCTGGAACGACACGCAGCTAAATGCAACGGAGCGTGCGCGCCCGCCACAGAGTAGGGTGCCTCGATGCGCGCCCGCTCCGCTGAGGGTGAGGACAACCGCGTCGTCTGCTAGCGCGACCGCCATTTTCTTGCATCCGCTGGACGCGGGGCGCGGGTTTGCTGCGTGACGCACCTTGACAGAGCTGGTCTCGCTAACAGCGTGAGCTTGATTTGGCTTTACTTTTGATATTCATTCCTTTTCTAGGGTAGATGAACAGAAGAGTACGGTTTTGGTGAAGGATTCTCTATTTTCAGATGATTAGCGAAGGTACGTATGATGTATCCCGTGTGTTTATGTTGCGCTACATTTCATCACTATGAATTACCAACTAGCCCAGTCTACAGCTTTACTTTTGGTGAAGCAAGCGTGATGCGCCGGGATGACGCTTCGGGACTGAGAAAGGTCGCACACCTTCTTACAAAGAGCGTCTTATTTCATGATACAAAGTGAAATGACTGAAGATGCAAAGCGCCACACGTTTCATATCGTCCCGTCCGTTTGTATCAATCAAATATAAAAAGGCCGCAAAAGCATGATGAAACCTCCAACATAAACGCATAAAACCGTACGTCTGGCATCTAGAAACAGCCACACAGACCGCTGACAATAGCCCCAAATGGATTTGGCACTGCTGAGAAGCCGGGTACAGTCGTACAGTGGTGATCTCGCTTAGGGTCAACATGGGAGCGCGTGCAGCGTGCAGGGAGCACAGCGCCGCGCGAAGCATCGCGCATGCGCTGTGCGTGTCGAGCCATTATTTGCTTTGAACGCGCGGATTGCGTCATCGGAGCGTCTGCTCGTCTTCTGCTATGCTGTGCGTCGTCCGCTAATGGTTCCTCGCTTTCAACATCAAATCCTCGATCCTTGTACGAACATGCCTAATAAAAATCACAAAGTATCTTTTCCACCGTAAATTGAATCGGGGTTGTAGTGCCCTAGCTCACTTCAAGCTCTCAATTTATTTCTGACAAACATTGTGTGCATTGGCTCCTTTGGTGTCAGCGGCAATTACTTAAACGAATAATCTGCTGTTTAAATTAACGTCATCTTTTTATGGAGTCTCATTGAAGCAAGGTGGCGAGTTGTGAACTTGCGATGTGACGAACCAATTGCATTGCATTCAAGCTAATGAACGGATAACCGCACACTAAGAAACAGTTTTCTTGCGGTTTCAAGTTTCCACTTATTTTTACAGCGGCCGATTTCTTCACCGCTTCAAGCACGATGAAGTTAGCAGACGACGTTCAGAGGCTCCGATATGACGCGATGTGTGCTCTAGAAGTATAGCCTCGCTCGACACGCACAGCGCATGCGTGCGGCTTCACGCATCCCACGGTAGGCTGCTCTGATAGTACGGGCGGCCATGCGCACCTGTCTTCACCCTAAGCGAGATCACCACTGTACTTACACTGCATATGAAGGAGTGGTTCGCCGGCTGCCACTTGTCCCGCTTGATCTTCACCGTCCACAGAAGTTAGAAGCCGCTTTTTTGGGTCTCTAAAAAACGAAAACATACTCCGGATATTTTTAGAGCTGTTAGTACACTGGGGAGCGCAGCACCCAGGCGTTCTGCAAAGAGACTTTGTGAAGAGCGCCGCTTATCGCGCGCCTAGCACGGGAGTCGGCGGGGGCGGGATGCAAGAAAATGGCAGCGGCGCCTCCCGAGAACCGGTCTTGGCGGCGGCGACCCCTTCAAAGAGTGGCGCCACCCTGAGCGGAGCGGGCGCGCATCGAGGCACCCTACCACAGAGGAAATTTTCAACCGCGCCGTGACGGCGTAGTGCGGCAAGAAAAGTTTGTTTACAGCCCTAGGTAAGATAAAGGCTCGTGTAGAGGCTAAGCGGTACCATTTAACAATGAAATGAAGCGGGCGCAGAGCCACAGGGACGAGTGAAGAAACAGCCTAATTTTGGGGAACCGGCCCACTCGTCGCAGCCAACTCGTCCTAGGAAAACTGGTCATAGGGAAACTGGTCAAATAGGGCATGATCCCGTACTAGGAAAAGTGGTAGCACTGACCTTTTCGTGTATAGGGAAAGTCGTCTCACGGTTCCATTTCTGGCCGATGTCGAGGAAATGGGGAGAGAAAGTTAGTGGCGTCTAATCTTATAATTACTCCCAGGTTGATCTCTTCAGAGTTCGGGGGGTCCTCTGCTTTTGTTAGTTTGCAGGTGGTCGTTGAAATGGTTTGGCGTCTAATCTTATAATTACTCCCAGGTTGATCTCTTCAGAGTTCGGGGGTCCTCTGCTTTTGTTAGTTTGCAGGTGGTCGTTGAAATGGTTTTTCTATTTTAACACATGTTCCTCTGTCCCCTTCTTATTTCCCTTCTTGTTGGAAAAAAAATCACATTTTTTTACTTGGTAAGAAGTTTCTTTCAGGTTTATTTATTTTATTTTTCTTCTCCTCGTCAAAATGTTTCTGTGGAAAGAGGGGTCGACCTTTTCTTTCTTTTGCTTTTTCTTTTCTTTGTTTGTTTTATTGCGTTAGCTTTTGAAACTTTTTGCCTGCTTGTGTGTATATATATAAATAGGGCCAAATGTGCGGACCTCCAAAGAGCATGACCGGGTCCATCGGGATGGAGCTTACTAAAACACAGCGTGGGGCTCCTATGCTTCTATACGAAGGTTATTCGTACACGCGTAGCAGAGAACTCCAAGATGCCGTCCATTGGGTCTGCAGAGACCGAAGAAATTGCAAGGCCAAAATCACCACGGATGGAAGGATCACCGTTGTGATCAGGAAGACCGGAGAACACGCTCACGCGCCGCAGATCCGACTGCTATCAACCTACTTAAAGTGCGGAATGCCATGAAGGAAAAAGCTGGTAAGTCTTCCGATCAATGCATGAACGCGATAAATATTGTATGAAGCGGTAAAGCAGTGTAAATGGGTATACATACTTTTAAAGTGGCGTTCGCTAAGTTGCCCTGAACCCCGTATGTGCATTGCTTTTCTGTAACTGCTTGTCTTTTCTGTCCATCAAGTTGAAGGAACTCAACAGCCTCAGCAAATTTTGCTTGATGCGGCGGCGTCCGTAAGCAACCACACAGCGTCGCAGATGCCGTGCACTAGCACGCTGCGCCGTACGATACGCAAGCAAAGGCAGGAGAGCAGAAACCCGTACTCCGTACCAGCAGCACGAGAAGATCTTATCCTTCCGGATGAGTATAAGGTACGAATTGGGATTGAGCATTAACGTCAAAATTGCCAATCTTTTGTAATGTTTTGTGGAGCATAATAATTATTTGATTTCATATTTGCAGGTTTCCTTGAAAAAGGAATCTTTCCTCATTCACGACAGCGGAGTGGGGGATCGCAACAGAATTCTGGTATTCGCCACACAGCGAAATATTGATTTACTTGCAAGGGCTAAGGTGTGGTTTATGGACGGCACCTTCAAGGTTACACCGTCCATATTTTTTCAAGTGTATACCATCCACGTGATGTACAAGGACGCCGTGGTACGATTAGTGTACGCTCTCCTTCCGAACAAAACGGAAGAAACTTACCAAAGGTAGTAAATTTATTCAGGCTAAGCATGAAAGGGTGAACTTGTTAATGTGTGACACTGAGATAGCCGCTGGCACTTTTTTCAGGTTTTTTACAATACTTTCGAGTATCTTGGCTCAACCCGCGCTGGAACTGGCGTACTGCGACTTTGAGTCCGCAACCATCATCGCCGCCGGAAACATATTCCGGCAGGTGCGAGTTCAAGGATGTTTTTTCCACCTGTGTCAAGCAGTTTACCGCAAGCTCTGCAAGCTTGGATTTCAGACACGGTACAGGTCAGATGAAGATTTCGCCGTTCAGGTAAGCTCGTGCATTAGCGCTGGATTTGACAAATTGGCGGTGACTCATATGGCACGTGTATTCAATTCCAGGTGAGGATGTTGCCTGCTTTGGCATTTTTGCCACCGGCAGAGGTGGCAGAGGCTTTTGAAGACGTCATGACTCGTTTCCCACCAGAAGCCTTGCAAATTGCGCTTTACTTCGAAGACCCGTACATTGGACGTCGTCGACGCAACGGGCTGCTGTCAGCCACATTCCCGACGAGCATCTGGTCCGTCCATAGATCTGTCGTAGAAGGTCTTCCGCGCACAAACAACTCCGCCGAAGCTTGGCACCGCAGCTTCCAGGTATGTATCATCTTAATATTTAGCGACTCGCCGTTTTCGTATCTGAGTTATACCAGTTGCTATCTTTCAATGTTTTTAGGCGAATATCAACTGCACCCGGCCGAGCATCTGGTCTTTCCTTGGATGCCTTCAGAAAGAGCAGTCCCTGCAAGAGATGAGGATCGCGCAGCTGGATGCTGGTCAGCAACCGCCCGGTTTACCAGCAAAGTACCGGGCTCTCTAAGCTCGCATCTTGAGGGTGCTGGAAGACCACGACAGCGCTCGACCACTTGCAACACTAGAAAGCATCGCGCGAAATGTTCGGCTCTAAAACACCGGTCGCATAGATTCGCAACGTGTGTTTCGTTGTGAATAAACACTTTTCAACGTTTTTTCATTCACTTCTTGACATACTAGTCCCTGGTCATGTCTTGCATGGTCTCACGTATTGCAAAAATATGCTTCCGCATTTGAAGCACCAATTATTCGAGCTTCCCGAAGTGCTATTTTCATGTCTCGTAGCGCTGACACTGTGTGCAAAACGGGCGTGCGCTTAGCATGGTGAAACCTGTGGGACCGCTGGGAGAAGAGGTCTACAGCGATCGAACAACAGGCAATCTACAGCTACACATCCTGTTTATAATGAAAGCACAAGCAGAAAAAGGCTAATTAGCAAAGCTAATAAACGTAATTACTACAATAGTGTACATTAAAAAGACAGAGCGGGCAAACGAAATCCAATAAAAAGTACTCGCGTGATTTGGCTGCACAACGAAAAAAAAAAGCAATTAGATACGGTGTCTGGTCTGTCATGTACTTGGAAGGCCACAAACGAAACAGTAAAGTTGGTGAATCGAAGGAGGGGTGTGGAAGAATGTTTACGCATAAGTAGAGAGAATTATACTAGTTTCTGTAGTCTTTCATTTGAAGATGATAGACGAAAAACAAAAATTGTGACGAGTTCGCCGAGTGTCCAGTTGCCCTAGGTTACGAGTTTCCCTAGTGCGAGATGGCCTATGACGACTTGCCCTATGTGACGAGTTCACCTATGACGAGTGGGCTGTGACGAGTTCACTTTTGACGAGTTCTCCTAGACCCCTAATTTTGGCAACGTGTGGTACTGTTTTCCCGGTCGAGCGCCGCTGTCAGTCGCATGAATAGGTGGCGCACGCTCAGGCTTCATTTAGAATACAAAGGCTGGACCACAGAACTCCAACGCAGCTGTATTTTTCATCCAGACAGCGACTACGCGCTTAGCGAACCAACGGTGCGCTCCCAGCGCACCGCGCCCAGCGTGTCACAAAGGATGCTCGCGCCGGCATAGTTCGCGTCAGAAAGTTCGTTCAAGAGCGTGGAACTTCACGTACCTTTTCTCCATTTGGACCGGTATTTCCGCATTGCGTGCACTGCGGCACGAAGCAATGCTGCGGCATTGTAGTCCATCACCAAGAGCGGTAAATGCCCGCTTTCTATGTTTTGGTTTCGATTTCAAACGACCGTACCAAAATGGCGGACCTAGTTACCGGAGTCGATGTGAGATAGCGGGGCGCATGTTGCATAGGGTCTATTGTGAGGGCATGTTTCACATTCTGTTGCTTTTTAAACTGTGTAAACTGTTTTGGAAAATTTCTCAAGTGAATTTACTTAGTGGTAAGGGGCATAACAAAATGTCCGACATTTCGTGCAAGTCTCGTCAGAAGCCAGTTGCTAGAAAACAGATTCACGGGTTGTGTACATGTGTTGTGTGCCCATTAGCTGTTTTTTTTTCTTCCACAAAACGGGCATTTAAACAGGCTTAAAAATAGTTCGTCAAATACAACTACGGGGAAATGGTTGGTGTCGAGCTTGACATTGCCCGCTCTCGAGAGTACTGTGCAAGAACTGGAGCCAAGGCCACGTGCGTGGATGTGTCCGTCGGTGCTTGTGAAAATTGCGGTACAGCTGGAAGGTGTATGAATCATGAGTGGCTTTAACAATAACATGACTGCAGCTGAACGTACTTTTGCTCTGGTATCAATGAGTAGCATGTGAGCATTGATAAGTGCTTCACTGTTGACATTTTTGTTACACAAAAGCAGGCCATGTTAAGGCCCCCTGGCAAATATTCATGAAAAACACTGGACAAAAAAGCTACCAACACATGGAAACCATGTTTATCACGACACCTTTCCTAGTACTTAAGTACCGTTTATCAGCGCTCTGTTTTCCCCCCAACTAGTAAACTATCCCAGCGCTGTCAATGACAAGTGATCTGCCAAACTTCCGTGTCTATGCAAAGGGTGAGTAGCTCTACTTTCTGTGCACTGTTTGTGGTGTGAAGCTCCATCTCTAAACAAAATGCCAGGGTTTTTCTGTAAGATCGATGCACAGCATTACAATAACAACAAAAAAGGAATACGCAAGCGATACTTTGTCGTACTACACTAGAGTCCTGCGGGAAAGCCAAACCAGCAAGTGACCAGCAATTGCAAAGCGCTGCAGAGGAGCCGAGAAAAAGATTCCTTTTTACTGACACCAAAGCTACGCTGGAAAGCCAAAACGTGTGGTGTCTGTCACTGCAGATTTGCTGCAAGACGGGTATGTAAATGTACTGCAATAAGCCTAACTGGGTCCCAGGTTGGGTACGCAAGCCTGACTGGTATGGGCAATTCTGCCTTTTGCGGCCCTGTACTAGAGTGTAACTTCTAGTACACTCTACCTGTACGCTTGGTTTCACCCACCATGAGTACAAATAAGGCATTATTATTATTATTATTCATGTTCACGACAAGATTTGTAAACCTGGCTGGCGGGGTAACAAAATCATTGAGTGAGGTTACAACAAAATGTGTTATGAAAAATGATAGAATACTGTTTGCTTGGTTTTGACACTAGTTAAGTGGCCTGTTGGAAATCGTTGGCAAAACCTAAAGAGCAACATTTCATACAGCTGCAATTGTGAAATAGCAAAGCATGGTTGGGGCCTGAATTCAGCAGGCATGCTCCAGCCGAGAATGTATAATTTCAGAGCAAAACAATAATAAAGGCCTACGGAAAAGGTGAGCTTAGTTGAGTTACCACCAAGGTGTTTGGTAGAGATAATAGTTACAAAAATAACGAAGCAATATGGGAAGCTTTATTTTCCCAGATTTAAGTTTATCAGCACTGAGCTTCATGTTCCGCATGTCCCATTGAAGAACGTTACACCTGCATGCACTCAGCACATCAGATTTTACGGTGTAACACAGTTTACTTCGAACATAGCTAAATGAGAGAATATTGCATAAGCAGCTCATTTATACGTGAAATAGAAACAGCAGGGTTTTTAAAACGAAGCTCGTAAGCGTGCTGAATGAAAGGGACGAATGATGAGTTTATGTTGTAATTAATAAGAAATTTCAAGCACCTTGTCAGAAACAAACCCCTTCCATGGAGGGAATGTGTGTAATCATAAGATTTTTTGGATAAAAGTTTGTAAATGCCCTATACATATATACATGTATATCAAAAGCTATTTTAACGCCCCAGCCATGGATGGACTGTGAGTCATCAGCGCTCTTTTCTGCTTTTTACATGATCAAGGGCTGTTGTACAGGATCCACCTTCTCTTCTCACTTTGGTCACCATCTTTCTTAGTCACTGCATTCATGTGCTTGGTCAGGGAGCTAGCAAGCCAGGACGAGAGTCGGCACCAACTATCAGCCGAGTTCCTTCAGGCTTGGACAATTGCTGGAGAGGCTAAACAATGTTTTTGAGATCACTAACTGAGAGCTTTCACTTTTTTTTTGTAAAAGAACATCTAGGCAACCCTTCGAGAACTGTCCGAAATAACAAAAACGACTATTGTGCCCCCTAAATAGTTATTCCACGCACAGTGAATGTTTTGCATAAAAATTTATCAATGCAAACCTACCCTTTGAACCTGCTTAATATTTAGCAGAGACTCACTCCATTGGCTGTTTTATGGCACTGGGTGGGTGGGCAACTGGTTTCCACCTATGTAGCCTGTGAGCAGCGCTAGTCTCGTCCTGTCAAATGTTTTTAGAGACTAGCACTACCCTGCAGTGTACGAGCCATGGATTCCTTGGGTTGGCCACGGGAAATTCTAGTGAATCGTTACAAGCCACCAAAGCAAGTGAGCATTTGTTTATCGACCACTGTTCTGTCGCCACGAAAAGTTTCGTTCATTAAAAAAACTAACAAATGACATCAATTTTATTGCAAACTTCAAACAAATAATTGGTATTACAGAAAATGTGTAACGCAGCCGGAGCTCCATAGCCACTTTCAAGCTATTTCTACATGCGATCACAGAATCGTATTTGTGCGACTAACAGATACCGACCTATTCCACTGCAAAGAAACATAACTGGGCAATTGCAGTGGGGCCTCTAGTTCCGTTTGATCATATCACTTGAGTGTTTACGTACAGTTAGCATACTGATGACTGTGTTTATAGTGCATGCACAATATAACATCAATGTAGTTTGAAATTGGGATGTTTTTCACCATTTCTTTTCGTTAAACTTGGCCCATGACAGCCTTGACGTTAGCCTATCAATTACATTTGCAGCGTGCTCGCTGCTTATACCTGTTTACACAAACAATCCGTAGATGCTTTCACGTTCCAGGCACATCTTAAGATTCTCTTTGACGTTGCTTTTTGAGCCTGTGCAGAACTCATGGGTTTTCATATGCTGGAGTGCATGTATGTGTATTAGACATAATGGTCGGCCAAGTGTACACCCTTCCTAGCCGTCTGCATGCCGTGGTGCAAAGTGTTGATAGCAGTGCCGCCGTGCCGACACACGTCGGAAGGTTCACAGAATTACGCTCGGACGGTGTCTTTTCTTGTGTGGAACGTAGCTTGTTTGAACGGGGCCAGTCGGCTGTGCGATGTCGTCTCACGTACGCTGAAACTGTACGCAGGCACCATCGGCGCACACCAAGCATACATAACCAAGCGGTCACAGGTCAACATTACTCGAGAGCGGCTATTTTGCTGTGGTCTGGAAAGGCTGGCTGGGTTCCCACGCAATACTTAATCACAAGCAAGTTTTTCACGTTTTCAGATAGTGCTTCTAACAATATGAACTCCGGTTTATCGACGTTGTCGGCCCGAGAAAATCGGACCTTCGTCACGCTTTCAGATACGCGCCTCCATGTATGCGATATGGCTGCCAACGTTACTAGAACATTCTAGTAACGTTGATGGCTGCAGCAGCAGCAGCGCCGGCTGCTCCCGCAAGAAAAAAAATTGTTTGTTTAAAAAAGTTCTAGCAGTTAAATGGCGCGTTAATTTGTACTACAAATAAAAAACTGTGTATTTCGTACTACACCACACAAAATGATGACAATTATTGTTACGACATCATAATGACGTCACGCGTGGCAGCAGCCACCGCGTATAAAAAATGTACAATTATTGCGAAAGTCCCAAATTGTTGCCCTACTGTTTTTGCAGGTCTTGCAGCTCTGACTCGAGGAAAATATGCACCGGAAATTCGACAGCCTGTGGAACATAGTTGGGCAATAAAGCTGCAGTCAACCAGCACTTACGGTTTTGTGGCATCTGGAGGATAGTGGGACCACGTTGTGTTTAGAAACTTGCTGCAGAGATTGTAACATGGCCAAATGAATGCAATGAACTAAAGGCCTTGGCACGCATTTGGCCGTATTGCAATCGGTGCTCCAGTGGGCCCATGATACCAATACACCCTTAGGTAGCAATACACCTATAGGACTAAACCAATATACCATGTCAATAACCCAATAGGCTATTTATTGGCCATGCAATATGCCCAGAAGTCATCCCGATTGTTTTCCAATGTTCTAGAAAGGTGACGGAAAGAAGTGTACCGATCGCGATTTTGCACTAAAAGATTTGCCACATCTCGCATTTCTAGATGGGGTTCCTGCCGAGTGGCCCTCATGCAGATGCTTACCTGGGCAAGCAGAGGGCACTGCTAAAAGTTGGCACCAGCTTCAAGCCTGTCCTACACAAATGCCCAACATGTGTGCACTGAACCCACCCTCGAGCCCACCAGTAACATCTGCGTTCAGGCAGAGGAGCGACAGTTCTCAGAAGCACTCCCCTGAAAACCCACATTGCGACGGAAACATTGTTCCAGGCCATTCCTTGACACAGAGTTGCCCAGCCGTACGGCATCACATGTGGCACAGCTGCCCCTGCACTGCAGCCTACACACTCCTCGTGGTTAGCATCACCTGCTCAGCACCTGGCATAAGCACTGGCATTGGATATTCACAAAATGGTGTAGGGTTATCGTCAGTGGAAAAAACACCTTTTCAAGCATACGAAAATACGTAACGGGTCACTCTGCTTGTGTTTGGCTGCATAGAGTAGTACTCCAAATGCGATACTCCAAACGCGAGACCTCATTTCGTCTCATTTCCATTGAGAACTTGTCAAGATAGTGTTGCACGTACGTGGCAGACCCGACAGAGCTTGCAAAAGGTGCGCTCCACCCACTTGGTTGTCGTTCTGGGGTCACAGCGCTGTGCGGAATTGCCCACCCACAACATGGCTGTTATTAGGCCAGCAAGCCTGCCTTTTTTGCCGTAAAAATAAACAAAATAGCTTGGCTATGAGTAATGCCTCTGAAATCACCGTGGGAAGGGTTTTATTGCTCAACATGCAAAGGTATTTTTGCCCCTTTGCCAGAAGTCACGGTTGTTAGAAGCCCCAAAATTAAAATGCGAGTCATGTTCCCACATTTCACAAGGACCAAACAAAGGAATGTGTGCAAAAACTGCAGGTAAAAGTGCACTTGTTTATTGGCAACCATGGAGCAGGCAAGGCATATTCTTGAAAAGACTTCCAATGCTGAAATGAGAGAAAAAAAAAGAGAAGAAAGAATTATCACCAAGGGTTCCACCCAGCTTCCTCTCAGGAACCCAAAATATCCTTCCTCTGAATCGGATGACGCATTGGAATCAGTATGTTTCTCTAAAATGTCACAAAGAACTTTGATGCACAAGCCTTTGAGCTGTTCATTATGCTTGGAAAATGGGATCAGCATTTCTCAGGTGGAAAAGAACCAGGCTCTGAAAATGCAGTTTAAAAAATTACGCAATTCTTGGCGCACTCTCATAATGTGCTGATGACTGTTGGTTCATGAGAAAATGGTAACAAGAAGTTTGCCGTGGGAAGATTTAGCAAACCGAGTAAGGTGAAAGCCACGCTCATTGCGATTCATCAACCATCCACAGGCATTGGACGAATTCAAAGCGCAAAAATTCAGACGTGGGACGAACGGGTCAAAGACGAGCGCTTGTATTTGTCCCGCCCGTCCCCTGTCTTAATTTTTGCGCTTTGAATTCGTCCAATGGATTACCAACTAGCTCGAACTCACACATCACAGGAGGCAGTCTCATCGTAAAAAAGGTCCCCTGCTATGGCTGAGAGGCACTGAGTGAATCATGCACAAAGTCTTTTCATATCAGACATGGTACTGTATAATCCAAATTGCAAGCTCAAACTTGTAACCTTTGCATTGCTTCAAAACCGGTGCCTCACAAAAAACACCACCTTGTCATTTCGGAAAATCTAGCTATGTTGACTACCTAGGCGAATAAACTGGTAGCGCTGATGGGCACACAGCTGTTTTTAGGTGATCTACGTTCTTACATAGTGAAAAAATGTCCAAAAGCAAATGTACCTTTTACACTACAGTCTAATCCCGCTACAACGAAGTCCGCTTCAACGAAATATTTCCAATTCCCCGTCAGCTAGCCATAGAAGTCAATGTAACAAAGTCCTCGCCACAACGAACCATTTTTCTGGTTTGCTTTCGCTTCAACGAAATTTTCGGTGAATTGGGCTGGGTTTGAACAATTATTTTACAATAAAATAAGCATAGCGCCAGCTATCTGCAACTTTTAAAACATTCAGGACGCTTAGTTTCACCGAAAACATGCGCGGTGCGCCCACACCGCCACGAAAAAAAAAAAAAAAAACTCATAGGCGGACGCCATTGTTTGATGGTGATAACGATGTGGCTGGCCGTCTTTACATGAGGCACAGGCCCGGTTCGCCAAGCCGGAGCCGGAGCTACAGCCAATCTGTATCCAATTGAAATTGCACGAATGTGCTCCGCTGCTGGCGCGGCGCCGTCATGTGTGCGTTGTGGCTCGTGAGCAGCTGTCCTTGCCGTTTTCCTTCTACCATTCTTCATAGCCAAGAGCAAAAATCATGCTTGCGTGTTTGGTCTTGAAGCCAAGTCATCCTATCTTAGTCGCGAGCGCGCGGTCATGTTTAATGCAAGCGCGCGCGTCTTGCCTGCCAAGGTCAGTAGCTGCCGTGCCCTGTCAGAGATAAGATAACGGCACTGCTCCTGCCACAAGCGAGAGGGGGGCTTCCGACGGCCTAGCAGCTATCTGCAAGTAATCAGCTCGGTGGGCGCGCCTTGTTGTGCAGCAATACGTTTTGCGCCTGCATTTCTTCACCCCCCCCCCCCCTCCGTAACGCGTTCTTTGCTTGCAATGAACACAGATAACCATTGGTATGTTTGTTAATAAACATGACGTTATTCACGTCACTCATTTTTCTAAACATTGTTTTTTTTGCTGCCAATGATGCGGAAACATACGGGGCTATTTTTCGGGCCTTTCCGTGGTGTGTTGGGGGTGGATTTCGCCTCAACGAATTTTCGCTTCAACGAAATTTTTCGCGCGTCCCGTCAATTTCGTTGTAGCGGGATTCGACTGTAAAAACGAATGCCACTGCGATGGCCAAATGCTATTCATCAGCACATAAGCAAAGCAAAAGTGTGATACCGAGTAGACCGTGTTGGCACGATTAGCACATGTACTGACATGATGAATCCCACCACCGCCACTGGCGGCTTTCAAGGACAGGGTTCTCCCTTTCTCTTGCATAGCCGCTGCAAGCCCAAAACGGCTGCTGCAAGCGCTGCCAAGTGCCATGAAAAGTGCATGCGGCCACCACAGGCACCTGAAAGGGAGACGTGGCGGTTCGGCCGCTGCTCCGCTTCACAGTTCATCGAGTCCTCCTGTTCCTCCCGCCAAGCACTACGTGGCAGCAGGCTCTCAACCTGTCTGGACAGGCAGCGGTGCAGTAGATTGATTGATTATGGGGTTTAACGCGCCGACGCAACGCAGGTGATGAAGCGCGCCGTAGTGGAGGGCTCCGGATTAATTTTGACCACCTGGGGATCTTTATCGTGCGCCGAAATCTCGTACACACGGGCGTTTTGGCTTTTCACCTCCATCAGAAAAGCAGCCGCCACGGCCGGGAAACGAACCCGCGACCTCGTGCTCAGCAGCGGGCAGCGGTGCAGTAAACGCTGCTGTGTCTAAAGAGCTGAGAGAAGCCTAGCAACTGGGGAGCGGGGGATAGTTTCTGCAATGGCACGAAGAGGCTGGGTTTGGTGCGTGGCACTAACGACATACTGCAGGTTCCGCTTATTGTGGTTTTGTGCCGCTTCGGAAAGTCCCTCACCGCCACTGTCTGTTGACTGGCGGGCCCTCTAAAGCCACCACCTGTATGCGGTTGCTTTGCCATGGGGCAACATCCGACCTGCGTGCTCGCCTCGAGGGCTACAGCCGTTGCTTTCAAGCCCAGCAACTGCGCTGCTGGCAGGCGTTTTGGCGTCGATTAATCGCGCCTCCCCGAGCAGCACAGAAATGGTGCAAAGCTGCAGGTCAAGACGTGGCATGTTTAATGAGGTGGCAACACTCTTGCAACTACACTTCAAAGGGACACAACCTCAGTACGCCACAGCTGTCCGCACAGAGAGGGTTCTCCCGAGTCGAGCTGATACCGAACCAGGCTTGCGTAACTGCAAGGCGTAGGAGCCCCCTAGAGCAAGCAACAGCTGACCCACACAATCCATTCGGTGCACTGGAGGCAGACGACACTCTGCCTGCACTGGTGGCAATGCAGCCATCGCCAGTGCAAACAGGAAGACCCCCTGCGTCTTCCAGAAGGCAGGGCCTGGTGGCGCGTTTCCAAACGCTTCACTGCACAGAGCATCCATGTGACGTGCAACGTCACTGTGCACGCCATTCTTTCGAGTGCCTGCTAAAAGGAGCCGA
Organism: Haemaphysalis longicornis; assembly: GCF_048455015.1. Lineage (NCBI taxonomy): Eukaryota > Metazoa > Arthropoda > Arachnida > Ixodida > Ixodidae > Haemaphysalis > Haemaphysalis longicornis. Next base: position 163,708,094 of record NW_027526460.1, read on the forward strand.
GCGTTCGGGCTCTGTGGCATCGATGTAGAGTACTGAGTACCTGCGCTGACAGCTTCGGTTCGAGCTCCAGCAGGCCTATCTCTTAGTTTCTTTTTTTTTTAGATGCGACGCTGAGAGCATCTCTTGTCGGTGGCCCTGTCCTTCCTGCGTGCGTCCGTTGTTGTCCGCAGCCTTTCCACTCTCCCCCTCTCCTCTCCGATAGCGAACACTCTCTCGCGAGAAGCATTGGATTGGATTCGATTGGATTGGCTTGGCTTGACTTGGATTTGGATTGGATTAAAGTCGATTGTGTTGCGTCATAGCCGCGGCAGACACACTGGCGCCGGCGCATGCCCAGGTGAGAGCCCACACGGGTGAGAGCCCACAGCATCAGCACCATGAGAGCCCAGGTGAGAGCCCACAGCATCTGCGGGTGTGCGGCCCAGCGCACTCTCACTCCGCCGGTGGGCAATGCTGTGCGCGGTGCTGCGCATGTGCAGTACTCTCTCTCTCTCCGCGGTCTCCTCTCCTTTGGGCGCGCTGCGCATATAACCGGTGTGCCACTCTCCGGCGGCCTTTCGGTCGACGGTTGCTCTCCACTTGCGCTTGAACCCCCTCAGCGTCGCATCACACCAGGGTTCCCGCGAGGGGAGGTGGGCGTAATTTTTTTCATTGCTTAATTTGCAGCCAATGACCACACTTACTTACCGTTCTGCACAGCGCAAACAGACATGCCATGTGGGTGCTCTGTGCAGCGAAGCGTTTGGAAACACGCGCCTGGTGAGCCCCTCCAAACATTGCACCCACTAGCGTTACAAGGCGGTGCTCCGGTGCTTCTCATTCCCCCCGTGTGCGTGGGTACCCACCGATTGTGCAGTGGTGGAGATCAGCAGGCTCAGATGACGTCAGCCGGCACGTGGATGCACGTGTGGCCCGCCGGCCACTCCGTCTGGCTGCTCCGCGCCACGTGGCTGTGCGCCACCAACTGCACACAAGAGGGAGGGCCAAAGCAGCAGCCCGTTCACACCCCCGCACGCCGAGGAACTCGCACGAGGGGCTTTCACCCTGAAACCGGTGAGGTGCGCAGCGGCAGAGGACTACGGACTACACTCAAACCCAGACATAACAACCAATATGATTTTTTTATTTACCAACCTTTTCCCCATAGAAAACTATCTACACATTTTTTATTTTCTTGGTTGCACTCCCGACTCACCCCACAATTCTTCATACATCGAACAAGCAGAAGTACTGCATTTTTGCACACGACACCTACCCCAGCATATAGCTCACACAGCAAATGTTGAATCCACAGTTAAAGACAAAAAATATCTCCACTTAACGTATTTACTCGAATCTAGGGCTCCCTCAATTGGAAAAGCGCACCTGTTTTTCGCGGTCCAAAGAAAAAGAAAACGCTATGCCCTCAACTGTAATGCACACTAAACTTTAGTAACTTCATACAAAAATTCAACTTTTTCTCACTGTTATGTCCGCACAGTCAGTGACAGCTGACGCACGGGAACACTTGAAATGAGGGTTTATTCACCCAAGAAGAACACGGCTTTTGCGACTGCTCCGAAGCAAGGTCCCAAAGCATCTTCCCGGGCATTGTCCATCGCCCCGCGGAGTGGGGGACGGTGTGGCGGTGTCGGCGAGGGAAAGGGCCCCTTGCGGGGGACACTAATTGGCGCAAGGTCGGGAGGCGCCGACACAGAACTGCGCTTCCACTGGGGAGCATGTACACAACATTTCTTCCCCGCTTAGAAGAGCGCCTGGTAGCAGTCAGGGGGGTGTCGCTGCCTTGAGGATTTGCGTTGGTCAATGGCCTGGGGTTGCAACAAAGACGGGGGTTGCTGCCTGTCTGCGCATGTGGCTGTCGGCGTCGCAGCGGTGCTTTCCATGCCAGGACCTGTTGACGGGTGGTGACGCACAACTTCCTTCAGAAGGGGCTGGTTTGCTTGAAGACGGCCTTAGCTCTGGCGGAGCTGATTGAGGTGCCGCCGAGTTGTCGAGCCAGAAATCTCGACGAGCCACGACCGCAGGCCAATCCGTTTTTTCACGGTTGCTGGGACCCATTCCGGCTTGTGGTGAAACTGGCGGGCGAGCACCCGTTCTCCCTTTTGTATCCACCGGCTGCGCGGTGGGTCGCGGGCATCCTGTGCCGCCTTTGAAGATGGCTCTGGTCGAACCGCCGTGAGAGGCGTCCTCACTTCCCGCGAAAACATTAGCCTCGCAGGGTCGCAGGGGTCTGGCCTGTGGTATTTTGCACTGTTGTGTGCTGCTTGAAAAGGAAGTGGGCCAAGCGTCGCTGTAATGACCCTGTCTTGTCCTTGCAAAGTGCCCTCTTCAGTTCGGCCACGTAGCATTCGGCTTGGCCGTTCGTTGCTGGGTGGTACGGGGCAGATGTCACAGCTGTGATGCCGTGGTCTTTGTGGAACCGCCTGATCTCTGCCGATACAAATGCCGTGCCATTGTCCGAAACTATCTTTTGAGGTAGTCCGAACGTTGCAAATGACGCACGCAGGGCGTCGATGACTGCCGCAGACGTTGGCCTACTCATTTGTACAACTTCCAGCCATTTCGTGTAGGCATCCACCACAACCAGAAATGTCGTTCCTTCGATTGGGCCTGCAAAGTCAACGTGCAGGGTGTGCCATGGAGGTGTTGGCTTTTCCCAATCAGGAATGGGGGCTCTGGGCGGGGCTTGTTGGTTTCCCTGGGAAGCTTGACACGTTTGCGCAGCTGTTTCGATGTCAAAGTCAATTCCTGGCCACCACAAGTAGCTGCGAGCGCACCTTTTCATGGCTACTACTACTCGATGTCTAGCATGGATGAGGGCCATGGCTTGCTCACGTAGTGCGCGTGGGATAACTATTCGTGACCTGAGTGTCACGCAGCCGCGATGGAGACTCAACTCCGTTGCTCTTTTCTTAAAGGTGTTGAAAGTTTTCTCCGGTCAGTTTCTGCACGCGGCCTTGGTGCAGTGCTTCGCTCAGTTGCGGCAACGTCGGGTCCTCTTGCGTCGCTACGGCGACTGTGTCGGCCGTTAGCGGTGGGTTAGGCAGAGCTTCAAACATCAGCACGCAGCCCACTTGTGGGGGATCCTCAATTGTTTCGCCGAACGGCAGACGACTAAATGCATCCGCGTTCTGGTGTATTTTTCATGGCCGGTGCACGACCTCGTAGTCGTACGCTGACATTTTTATGCACCACCGTGTCATACGGGGGGACAGCGTGTGAAGTATTTGTTCCTGGAGGCCCAAAATACCAACAGAGGTTGGTGATCTGTAATGATGATCACGTGTCTGCCAGCAATGTACTGGTGACAGTGTACGGCTCCATACACGATTGCGAGTCCTTCTCGATCCAGTTGTGAGTAGTTGTGCTCTGCCGCTGAAAGGGTGCGGGAAGCGAAAGCAATCGCTGCTTCCCTGCCTTGATCGTCGGCTTGTGAGAGCACTGCGCCCACACCGTAGGGCGATGCGTCGCAGGCGAGAAGCAGGGGCTTCGTTTCATCGTAGTGCCTGAGGACTACGCGCCGCCGGAGCAGGTCCTTAAGCGTGTCGAATGCCTTCTGGTGGCGTTGCGACCAGCTCCATGGGACGTCATTTGGTAACAGGTGGTACAGGTCGTTAGCCACAGTTGCTCGCTGCTCTAGGAATTGATCGTAGAACGTAATGAGCCCAAGAAAGAACTGCGGTTCCTGCTTGTGGGTTGGTGCTGGTGCCTCACTGATAGCACGCACCTTGTCATCCGTGGGATGAATGCCGTCGGCATTGATCAGGTGCCCCAAGAACTTTACCTCGGGCATTGCAAAACAGCATTTCTCTATGCTTAAGCGCAAGTTGGCGCTGGCTAGCCTGTCAAGTACAAGCTCTAGGCGTGCTGCGTGTTCTTCTCTTGATGTGCCGCTAATGATTACATCATCCAGGTAAACGCACACTCCTTGAATTAGAACAAGCGTGGACTCCATGTACTTCTGGAAAATTGCTGGGGCTGCTGCCACTCCAAACGGAAGTCGTTTAACCCTGTAGAGGCCCCTTGTAGTGTTTATAGTGAGCAATTCAGATGTTTCTTCGCTCACCTTCAGCTGTTGGTACGCCTGGGTCAGGTCCAGCGTGCTGAAAATTCGGCCTCCACGGAGTGTGCTGAAAACCTCCCGTGGCGCTGGTAGTGGGTAAGCAGAAGCCTTCGTTGCCAGGTTGACGGTGCTCCTGTAGTCTCCACAAAGACTTAGAGTTCAGTCTTTGTTCCTGACTCCGACAAGTGGTGTGGCCCAGTCTGAGTGCTGCGTCGGCTCAATGACATCCTGCTGCTCGAGCTTGCGAAGCTCTGCGTCGTACGCTGACTGCATGGCAAAGGGTACTGGCCTGCTGGCGTCCTGATGGAGCTCCAGATTAATGAGAGGTCCATTGCAACCAGGAATATCCCTAGCGAAGACCGTTTCGAACTTCTTTTGAAGTCTCTCCACCAAATCTTGTCGCTCGGAAATATTGTCCTCGGTAGCCTGGTTAATACCTCCGATCGTTATCCCAAGAGCGTCGAACCAATTTCGGCCCAAGAGGCTAGATCCGGCCCCTCGCACGATAAGTAGTGGTAGCTGGCAGTTTGTGCCGTTGAAGCAAACGTCTACGTTTGCACTTCCCAGTAGTGGCAAGGCCTGCCCTGACCACGTTCTCAGGTGCGTGCCATCGTCGAGCAAGATGGGTGCATGCAGCCGCCAGGTCTGGTGGTACGTCTGTTCACTAATGAGCGTACATGCTGCTCCGGAATCCACCTCGAAGTGGATCGGCTGGTAATGCACGGCGACTCCGATCATGATCTTTGGTCGCGTGCATAGGTTGAGAACGGTGTTTGGTCGTACAGCGTCGGTGATACTGGTAGAGTACCGTGCGTCTCCGCCTGCGTTATGGCCTCTGAGGCGATCACGTGCTTGTGCCGTTCAGGGGGTGCCCTCGACTGCTTCCTCTTTGTTATGCATGCCTCCTCAATGTGACCTCGTTTCTTGCAAAAATGGCACGTTGCGCCTTGAAGCTTGCATGACTGCGGGCTGTGCTGCTCGTCACAGCGCCAGCAGCGCTGCGCCTTAGGCAGTTTTTTGCCACTTGCCTGGTGGGGCTGGAGCTGGTGATTTGCGAGGTATGCCGGCTCGGCGGGCTTCCGGATGTCCCGCTGCTGCTTGCCGGCACTCTCCGGTCGAATGGTGATGTCGTAAGCCTTTGCGAACGTCAAGTCGGTCTCAGCAAACAGGCGCTGTTGTAGGAAGTCGTCCCGCAGTCCGCACACAAATCGGTCACGGAGCATAATGTACAGTGGTAGCATGGTAGGGTTCGCAGGTGCCGTGGCGACTGGGTGTTCGGTAGCTACCGTTGTGGTGGGCAGCGTTTCGAAGTTGCAATCGGCGACCAGTTTTTTCAGCGCCGCAACGTAGCCGCTGACCGCTTCTCCCTCTTCGTTTAAAAAGGACCCGGCTGTACACTTCGGATGGCCTCTAGTCATAGTGCTCCTGCAGTGCCTGACGATGTGGTCGTAGTCCACTGCCGCTGGTGCGCTTGGCTGAACTAAGGAGCAGACGGTGTTGTACGTCTCCTCCCCACACAGCATGAGCAGGTGTGCCTTATTCTTACTGGGATCTACGACGTTGTTGGCCTCAAAGTAGAATTGAAGGCATCCAAACCATGATCCCCAGGAGGTGCCGTTGAATTCAGGTAATCGTCCTGGTGCGTGTGTAGCCATTGCGTAGCACTGTGCCTTTCAACGTGGGTCGCACAAACACTTCCTTGTCGCCACTGATATGTCTGCGCAGTCAGTGACAAGCTGACGCACGGGCACACTTGAAAATAGGGCTTATTCACCCAAAAAGAACACGGCTTTTGCGACTGCTCCGAAGCAAGGTCCCAAAGCATCTCCCCGGGCATTGTCCATCGCCCCGCGGAGTCGGGGACGGTGTCGGCGAGGGAAAGGGCCCCTTGCGGGGGACACTAATTGGCGCACGGTTGGGAAGCTGGCGAGAAATGATATGTGCCGGTTATCACCGGCAAGACAGTCACCGCGATGACGGTCCAGGGCAGCGACGTTGGGCGCACCGGCGGTACGTTATCACTCGTCGTCGTTGTCAGATGACTCTTTCTCGCTCTCGACGGCCCAAAGCATGTCGTCTTCAGGGCCGTCCATAGCATTCGAAAATTGCACACTTCTTAAACACCTTGCTCACCACGGTAGGCGGGGCTGTGCACCATGCATGCTTCGCCCATCCAGCAAAGTCTTGCAGAGAAGCGGCGCGCTTGATCCGGTTGCTTGGCATGGCCGTCGCCAACAAGCCGCTGGGTGTAGAGCGCCCGAATCCCGTCTTTCCCCGGCTTGTTTAGCGAAATGTCCAGTGGCTGTACTTGCGAGGTCATGACACCGGGAATCACAAGGTCAGTGTTGCAAGCGGCGAGCTTGTCCTTGATAGACTCGTCGAGGTGGCACCTGAACACGTCCAGAACAAGCATCGCGCGCAGGCCCAAGCTTGCACTGGGTCGTTTCGGCCCCACGTGGTCGATCCAATCGGCCACCAAGTCCGTTGTCGTCCACCCCTTCTCGTTTGTGCGCACAATCCTGCCACAGGGGAACACGGTTCCTTTTGGGAGCGTCTTGCATTTAAATATGAGCCAGGGGGGAAGTCTGTACCCGTCCACAGTGCAGCAAAGCATTGCCATCACTCATTTTTTTGTGGCCAGAGGACAGCACACAAACGTGCCTGTCGCCCTTCTGCTCCATCATTGTGTTTGCGGGCATGTCGAAGTATAGCGGCGTTTCATCCGCGTTGCCGATTTGCCCTAGCACGTAGTTGTTCTTGTGGCGCAAATCAAGACATACCGCTGAAATGCGTCCAGTTTCTCCTCAAACTCCGCCAGCAACTTCTGTAACTACTTCTTAAGCGCCAAAAACTACAGGGACATAGAATGAGACAGGGACATGCGCTAACTTCCAACTAAATTTTATTGAGCAAGCGTGAAATATATACATGAAAAATAGTCGATAGGAGATACAGAAAAGAATTACACACAAGGGATAACAGATAAACTCAGTGCTGTTCCACACGTGTCAGGCACTACCATGACCAGTTCTTTTTCAAGAACAGTGCTTCCTTTACTGACAAGGCTATCGACGTTGTGCTGACGCATTCGAAATCACCTAATTGCATCTCAGCCGCTTCAACTATTTCACGCGTGCGTTGATCAGAATCATGAAACAACGTGACTGAATTTGAAAAGTAGGGTTCGCACCCCTGGCATTGAGCACAGTGATTTGAGAGGTTCCCATTTTTTCTTTTTAGTACATTATTCTGGTGTTCACGTAGCCTTGAGTTGATGCATCTGCCAGTCTGTCCTACATATACTCTACCACAAGCCAACGGCACACGGTACACTACGCCGCCATCACATTCGACATACTTGTTGTTATGTCCAACATTACAGCCACTATTTTCTTGCCTTACCGGACACGTTTCCTTACACAGCCTTGCGAGTTCAAGCGGTGCGGACATGACAGCCCGAACCCCGGCCCTCTGACCTATTTTCTTGAGCCTATGTGCAACACCATGCAGGTACGGTATCACGGTCTAAAAAGAAAAAATGGGAACCTCTCAAATCACTGTGCTGAATGCCAGGGGTGCGAACCCTACTTTTCAAATTCAGTCACGTTGTTTCATGATTCTGATCAACGCACGCGTGAAATAGTTGAAGCGGCTGAGATGCAATTAGGTGATTTCGAATGCGTCAGCACAACGTCGATAGCCTTGTCAGTAAAGGAAGCAGTGTTCTTGAAAAAGAACTGGTCATGGTAGTGCCTGACACGTGTGGAACAGCACTGAGTTTATCTGTTATCCCTTGTGTGTAATTCTTTTCTGTATCTCCTATCAACTATTTTTCATGTATATATTTCACGCTTGCTCAATAAAATTTAGTTGGAAGTTAGCGCATGTCCCTGTCTCATTCTATGTCCCTGTAGTTTTTGGCGCTTAAGAAGTAGTTATGGAACACCAACTAGCCTGAACGCAAGCCCTTCCTCAAGCAACTTCTGGCCTGGCCGCTGGCGAAGTGAGAAGCCTTTTCTCTTCATGAAATTTGTTATCTACTACCACCTGCTGGCCTTTAATTCCCTCCGCGTTAGTCCCTGCTGCAACGCCAACTGCATGGCTCGAATATTCCGCAGCTCTGTTGTTACGAGTCTCTCAGCCGCTCACTGCTGCTGCACGCACTCCGCCAGCGGGTCTTCAATTTGGAGATATCGGCCCCTCATTGGTCCACTGGACCCTTTCCCTGTAGCCTTGCTTGTGAAAATTTTCTGTTTCTGCTTGCGCCAGTCCCGCGTGCAGGCCTCTGGAACACCGAACGCATGTGACGCAGCCCGATTTCCCTCGCTTTCTGCGCACAAGATTACTTTCTTCTTGAACACAGCATTGTGGCGAACCCGTTGTGTCTTCGAAATGGGAAATGCCATGGCGTCAAGAACAGAGGAACGCAAAAAAAGACTACTACGCAGACAACAAAGACAAAGATGCACCGACTACGAAGTGCTGGCTACGTGTTCAGTGGTCAAGCGGCCATCTTGAAACGTCGATGGCCATACGGCGCTGCAGTTTTGAGTCATACTCGACTGTAACGTGCACGCGATTTTGAAATGCATTTTTCCGGAAAAAAAGGTGCGCATTAGATTCGAGTAAATGCAGTAATATTAACTTTCAGCCGTCCGAAAAAAGGAGCAATGACGTTGCGTTTACTCATAACTTTTTTTTTTACCCACATGTGAACAGTGCAACAATCCTTTCTTTAAATATAAAAAAAAACATTTAACATGCCTGCGTGTCTCCATTTTTATCATCCTCGTCTTCAAGCGCTGTTTAACGATGTACAAGAACCAACTAGCCCAACTGTTGATTCTACTGGATTTACCATATTTATTCGAATCTAAGCCGATAGTTTTTTTGAAATACTGATATATCAAACTCCAGGGTCGGCTTGGATTCGAAGATTTTGAAATACGCGCCAATTTCCAAGTGAAGTGGTGCACAGCTAGCGCCACCCAGAAAAGAAAGTATTGTAGCCATTACTAGACGAGCCAGTAGCCATTAAGGGCCATAGGCCGCCATTTTGAATTGTGCAGATAGTGGCCTGCGTGCGGTGTGGCGTTTGGTTTTGACAGCGCAAAAAGAAGTGGTGCCATTATAGTGCCGCTTTTAAAAGAAAAGTTGTTTTAACTGCGTAGTTGTCGTCGAACGTTCAAGCCGGGCGGGACTTCGGCGTGGATGAAAAAATTACGCGTATGCCGAAGCTTGATGAGATAGCATGATGACTAGAAGACATCCCCCTCGCGAGGGGCACGATCAAATGCACAGCATTTCCGAGGGGGTGCGCCGGCAAGTCGTATCTCTCGATCGCGGGACCCGTGTCGCCATCTTTCGGAGGCGCGGGACAACTTGTGGCGCTTTCAAAACAAACCAGAAATGAGTGAAGGATATAAGGCGCGTTCGGTGCATCGAAATCTGTGTCGGTTTCGTGGCTCAGTCGGTAGTGCGCCGGGCACCTTGCGTTCCGCCCGCGGCGTCACGGGTTCGAAACCGGGCGCCGGAAACTGTCATTTCTTTTATAGTGTAGTGGCCTGGCTGCGGACTACGCCAAGGCGTGCCTGCGGACTACGACAAGGCACGCCAACGCCGCGTGACATTGTGAGTTACTAAAATGTTATGCATTTAAAATGTCCGTCGTTGGAGGACGCAATGGGAGAGGATATTTGCGCGCGCCGCCACGAGGTTGGCAATCACCGGACCACAAGAATGCCGTCACCATGAAATGAAGATGGCATTGGGTGACTTCGTTTAGACGCAGCGAGCATCTGCCCTTCCAGTAACGACGGAAGTGCTCCAGGCAAAAGCAAGGGAGCTTTTAAGGGAACGAGGCTTATCGCGGGCACACCTCAAAGCCAGTCGGGGCTGGCTACAGAAATTAATGAAGCACTTCGGCCTTAGCCTCTGTCGTCGAACCTCAATCGCCCAGAAGTTGCCCGGTGATTTTGAAGAGAAACTGATTGAGTTCCAGCACCGCATCTTCATGTTCAATAAACGTGTTTTCTTTTTGTGAACGCTGACCTCGCCTTTTTGTTCGGCCTACATTCGAGGTAAGTTTTTTTTGTTTTTGTTTTTTTTCCGCGCCTTCGGACTTTCGGGGGTCGGCTTAGAATCGGGGCCGGCCTAGATTCGAATAAATACGGTACAAACCACACTGCCGTATGGAGAGGTACGTCGGCCCCACTGATTACACACGAATAGCTGGCCTCCTCCTCTCCTCCCCTCGCTTCTTACCTTCTTCCTCTTGCATCCACTCTGCTTACTTCTGCATGGTACATGCGAGCTCCAACAGCAAGCACCCTCGTTGCAAAAGCTCTCTTTTTGCTCATGAGAGCAAGCTTGCTACAATAGAGCAACTGACTGATTGGTTGATTGCGGAGTTTAACTTTCTGAGGCTACACCAGGGCTCCAGATTAGCGCAGGCACTGTGGGGAAGCTGCACTTCCAGGCCACATGCCTGCAGGATCGTGAATTCATTCCATGTGAAAATGCAGTAACAAAAGAAAGCCTTGGAAGCCCATGATTTGCACACGTCCTTATACGTAGAAACGTCGCCTTCAAAGTGCCCTCGCGTCAAGCGGAAGAGCGAGCACTGCCACCTCGCTGCCAGTCACGCACGTGGCAAAGCCGCGTCGGGTGTGCCACTTTCGGCCTCGGGGGAACCTGGGAGGAGTGCTTCGGGAGCCCCAGAGCGTGCCACCGGCTGGTCGGGAAGGGAAAGATGCGCCAACTGGAGGCAAGCAACCGGGGGCCCCATGCCACACACCCCTTACCAGACAAGCGTCTGCAGCGCAGCAGAACAACAAGGGAACAACGACGAAAGGAAGACGTCCTTGTTGTTCTGCGCTCTGGACGCTTATCATGTACAGTGTAGCCCGCTTATAAGGTATGTCACGGGAGCCACAAAAATCCACACCATAAGTGGTACCACACTATAACCAAAACGTGCGCGAATCCAGTCGCATCGCAACCTACCTCTCAAGTCATGCTAAAGTTATCATCACGCAAATGCACAGCACATAAAAACAAAGGCACGGTCTTTATTTCGTTACTTTTTTTTTGCCACATCAGCCGCTGCTGCAGGGTCTTACACATTGCAAGAGCGGCTTTAACCTTCGTTGTGTTTGTATTCTGAAGGACCATGGCTGCGTTTTTAGCTTCAATGAACAGATTCCGCAGGACAATGTGATAAGAACACCAGCATTTTTTTTTTGTGTGTGTGTTTTTTTACCTCACCTAATGTTCACGTACTGATGGAGGAAATCGGCTTTGCACGGCTCGATATCTGCAGATGACCGGAAAGGGAAAGGGCGGTGGCCTATGTGCACAATGTTTTAAAGCGTGAACCGCATCGAGCGATTTCTTCTCACGAAAACGTGCACTGCACACCACAGGCGAGGCGACGCCGGCGGCGTCGCACACAACTGCCGTGGCGTGTGTGGTGCAGAAAGAGGTGCCAACATGGCGTCAGCACTGGCCATGAAGTGGTGCAGGCAGCCCCAGCGACCACGTCTAACCGCTCACTGAAATGCCGCACGAGGTGCAAGCGAAAAAGCTCATGCAAGAAAAGAGCCGATAATCTTGGCGAAAAAAAAAATGCCATCCACGATGCTTGTGAAAGCGCACATCAAAAAATACTGCAGCGGTAAGCTTAAAGGAGCCATGAAGAGAAAACACAAGTTTGGTTCATTCAAAAGATTGCCTCGTTAGAATCATACTGACACCACTTTTAACGTAAACTTCGCGCAAATAAGCTACATAATTAGGAAAAAAGGGAATGGCCATGCGACCCACCAGCTCATTTCCCGCAACAGAACCTATGATGTCATTCGAGCCAGCTCTGCGATTGGCGGAGGCCGGCAGAAGCAGACGCAAATTAGGTACAGCTTACAAACTAGCCGAACAAGCGATTTGCGCTAAATTTAGGGCACATTCTTTACAAAGCAATAACAATGATGGGACAAACAGTGGAAGTTACGAAAGCACATGTAAACATAGAAGTACTGATGCATTCTGCTGTTCGTACTGCGCACAGCATGCTTGGTTTAGCTGCACAGCACTACGGGGCTTGGGGTTGTCTCAGACGACACTGGCCGTGACCACATTTGTTGAGCGAGCACTGTTTCAGGGAACGAATATTTTCTCCCAGAACAAAAACAAGCCAGGTTTAAATATGGGCAAAAACAAACCAAACGCTTACCACGGTATGGTGGCGCCATCTAGGTTCGTGTAACGTAAAGAAACGCGGGAACAAATTAACACCGCTGTACAGGGTGGAGACAACCTTTCAACTTCCCGTGCCGCCGCAATTGGGCCAACGTGCTAAACGCATTGTTCTTTTCGTTTCCCATGAGACCTAGCAACGCGAAACAGACAATGCCATTCAAACGTCTTCAGTAAACCGCGTTGCGGCGATAATTTTAGTGCGGTTTTAACTCAATGACTTGCTTCGGCGGCGAGCGAGCGACCCAAAATGGTGGCGCCAGCGTATACGTGTCTCTACCCTGTACGGCGGATGCGTGAATGAAGGTACTCTAGGCTGCAGAGCGGTCGGTTCCTGTGATGTCATTGCAGACCCCGAAAACAAACGATTTAGCGGGAAAATCAAAATTTTAACCTAGATTGTTTAATTTCTCAGTGAATAAAGCATCATTTGTATCCGGACAAGCACTGGGGGCACTATAAAACACGAAATCTTTCGAATAAAGCCAACTTGCATTTTCTCTTCATGGCTCCTTTAACTCTTTCGCTACCGCCGGAAAATTGACTAATTTTATGGGTCCAAGAAAGCATTTTTTTTCCTGCTAAAAAATTGGTTAGGCACTAATTGCAGGAACACAAAATGCAGATTATTTAACGGCCTTTCCAATAACACCAGTTTTTGAAAGGTTTTTATATATCATAGTTGCAAAAAAAATATCAAAATCAAAATTTTTGTCAAGTTGTCGAAAAAAATGATAAAAAAGAAGTTGTGTTTATCAGACCACCAGTAGTAGAAAAAAATTAGAATATACATTTTGTAGGAAAACATTTCAAAAACACGCCCTAGAAAAAATGTTGACTTGCGCGGAACAGTTTGTCAGATTTAAAAAAAAAAAATGTTAGCATGCACGGTGCTCGTGTCATGCGGTGAAGCACAACCTCCAATTCAAAATGTGCAATTTCGGGTGGTTTCCTGGAATAAACCTGGCGGTTTGTCATTATCAGAGGCACCAATTTGCCCCCACATAACGTAAAAACATCATGTCAATGGCTGACTTTTCATTTACAGCGAGCACAATATTTGGGACTAGCACGCGATGTGGAAAAAAAACATGCATGAAGTTGAAAACGGAACGCCGTGGCTGATGCGTGTTGTCGTTCACGGTCAGTTATCTCTCAAAACATAAAGCTGAGCTTTATCATCATCTTCTTACTCACAATTGTAGCCTTGCTCGCAAAAATGAGGTACGGTGAGCTAGAATCGTGCCCTGCGATCTTTGGCCGAGTAGCAGTTGCGCGATGAAAAAGATCAGCACAACGAGCCTCCTCTATTGCAGCGCCACCTAACATTTTCAAATGAAACAGTACAAAAACTTCTTGGAGACTCCGTCCGAATAGACAGTTCAACTAAGCAGCAACATTCGACACCCGGATATACCCTCGCATGGAAACGAAACTGGAAGTCGAACAGCTGGCAGTGTAAGGCCGGTTTGAAGCGCTGTCCTCGGCGGAACAGATATCTGGCGACTGGGTGTGACCTTTTGACTTGCATCTGAAGTTCTTATCGCAGAAATCGGGTTAGGGTGGGGGAAATCAGGAGCGCCGTGCTTTGTTCGAGGATCAGTCGCGGACGCTCCAGGCGCCATGGCAGGTAGCCTTGAAGTTGGGTAACTGCATAGTAGCGCTAAATATGAATTTCGCGATGCAGAAACGAAACCGAAACTGTTGTAAACTGTTTGCGAATGGTCCTGGGGTAAGTAGAACTACCACAGTACTTAGAACAACGTGCGCAAAGGAAATAAAACTGCCTAAAACCATAAAGTAGCTTTGCAACCAGGCACGAACCGGACGATTGAAAATCGTTTGCTAGTTCCCCATTCACGCCCTGATAGCAGAAAACAAGTGCTGGTGCAGAGTAATTACGAGTTGCACGCATTCTTCGTTGGTAGCAGTGACGCGCGATGACCACGCCCCTTTTCCACACCCAGGTGATTCAAAAGCGTGTCAAAAATCACGTTTCCGTAGCAAAAATGAAAACAAAAATGATTTTGAAAGGTCATTTTCTGATCTAACTCCGAACAGCTTTACTTGTTCGAGAAACGCGTGGAACGCTATGAAAAGGCGCTCCCAAAAGTATCGATCAAATTGATCGATTTTGATAGGCGCGGTAGCGAAAGAGTTAATTAAACATCTCTGGTGCGGCCAGCCGGCTGCTCGGAGTGCTCCGAATCTCTCGTCATTAGGTGCGCGTCTTCCCATTGGTGGAAGTCATCAGACTCCGTTCACTGCCACATGAATAAGCCGCCGCGAGCACGGAATCGTCGACACGAGCGTGGAAAAAAACGCATGCATAACGCCGACGTGCACGAATGGTCAGAGAAAACGGGCCATGCGTTTCGCAACTTGCCGCGCGCATACGGGGAGGGGGTCGCTATGTTACGAGGTGCGTCAAGCAAGGTCAGTTGTGTTTATCACGCACACGCGAACTAAAGGGTGTCAATTTTTGTCGTGTGTCGAAGTTAGGGGAGAGCAAGGGGTGCGCCCTGCATTTCATCCTTCTCTCTTTTTTCTTTTGCTACCCTAAAACGATGCCCCAGCTGTGCCGGTTGATCAGCAAACCCACCGAAAAACTGCACTATAAACGGTATTGTGCTTTGACCAACTGCATTTTAAGTGGTATGCTTATGCATTGAGTTGTATCGAAGGCAATCTGGTAGTCACAAAAACCCACATTATATCCGGTCCCACACTGTAAGTGGTTACGTTATAAATGGTCTACACTGTACAACCAACATGCCCAACTGCTTCTTAGTGACACCATACCACCCCGCAATGGTAAGGTCATGAACGCAGTTTGGTGAAAACAAGAGAAAGCGCGCACAACTGTCTCCAGAGTGTTTTCAGCATCAATCGGGAAAGACGTGCTATTTGTGTGCATGAAAGTACTGCGCATTACTTGCACAAAAAGCTGGAGTTCCACTGTTTATACTGACAACCACCGGGGGTGCTCTAAGCATGTAAAACCTACTACTTGCACTGCTGATGTGCATTAAACTCCACTGAGTGAAGTTTGCGATTTAACCAAGTTTTTCAGCCGCCAGCGGGAGACTTCGTTGTATCAAGAATTGGCCGTACCTGAGGCCATCTGGTTACCATAATGCGTACTGCCACTTTGTACGCAGGGCAGTTTGTTCTTGTGCCATCGTCACAAAACCTGGTGCTCTGTGCAACATCTCAGCCACTCTGATGAATCATTAAAATAACAATCCGCCACTGCCTACTGAAGAGTTGAAGTGCCTGACCTGCTCCCATCTTGTGTCGGCCGAACCACTTCATGGCCACAACTTTTTGTGATCCCACCCCTCCGCCCATTCGCCCAGCTTCCTCACTCTCTCTTCCCAGTCTCCAGAATTCATTGCGCAGCTCGAGTGGCTGCACAGCCTGTCCTGTCACCCCCCCCCCACGTGTGTAGCTACCCTTCACACCTCTAGAATATTTCGACTCGAACCGCCCCTCAGACGAGCCCACTACACCCGTCGTGCAACAGCTGCCTCAAGGTGGTTCTGCACTGGCCTGCTGTAGTAACATGCAGTGCTGTTCTTCGACCAGTCAACAGCAGCATGGCATGTAGTAGAAAACTAGGCTGGTTAGTGTAGATTCATTACGTAACGGCACAAAGGCAACAGGACGAAAAAGGAAGGAAGAGGGCAAGTGTGTGCCCTGCTCCCTTCCTTTGCACTCTGACATCCTTTCAATGTCCCAGATATGCCTGCCTACGAGTTTTCTCTAACAAATGACCAGCACTCACCTCGTTGATGAAGAGCGACAGGGCGTGGTAGTAGCCGCGGCACTCCCACGTCTCGTTGTGCGTGCCCGACTCAAAGGTCACCAGCCGCTTCATGGGGCTCGCACAGCCCTGCCAAAAGGGGTCAGAGGTCACTGGGAGGAGAGGCCTGCCTCCCTCATTCACCCACCCCAACAGTGGGGACAGAGCGAGATCCGAGAATTCCCACCAGCCACGACCAGCAGCAAAGAAGAGTGAGGGTGCCCAGGCAGCGGTCACTCTCTCCCTTTGGCATGGCCAACACTGCAGTTCAGAGGACTCCCCGCTTTTTTCCCCCCTTCTTTCAAGGCGCTGGGTGAGAAATTGTGGATGCAGTGAGCTGGTCTCAAGGTGGAATCCATCCGTCTCTTATTTCCCATATGGCCTTAAGCAGAAACAATGGCTGCACAGAAAAAGAAGCTAATGGAGTCAATCGTTTACAGTACCTATAGTACCTCACATCAGAGAGGCAGCATTACCTATGGCGTTCCCTACTCAAAAAAAAAAAAAAAACCCTCACACCCAGATGCAAAAGACCAGCGCAAACTCAGCTGAACGATGGCGTCTCTGCCCTACTCGCAGTTCGCACACTGGTGGCTCTAAGACAGACCTGCGTTCCCCTCCAGAGTGCGGGCTGCGCAAGCACCCCTGCTTCCTTGAAGACGAAGAGCGAGTGCACTGGCACGGCCCCTAGGCGGCACAAACTGGACTTGGCCAAACGCTTGCCTAATATGGCACAACTTAATAAACAAAGCTTGCGTTTCAAACTAGGCAACATCTGTCACGTTTACCCGTGCCTCCCCGGTTCTTGATAAATGGCGCCTATGGGGAATTCGTGTGTACCCCACTAACTCTGGACATAACCAGCCGCTGGGTCAACGCAGCACAGTTATCAGAGAAAAAGTGTGCTCGACAAACTGCAAACACAATGCCCTGGATCAGGCAGGCATTCATAAATGGGTGCTGAGGCATCTCCACTCCTGTGAGGCTATTCTGAGCACTCCCGTCTGTTGCACTGGCGGATGTTCTTTGTTAACGAGTGCTGAAATAAAAACGAAATGAAAGAAACTGACAGACAGTGCCAGCTTTGCAGGCAGCCCAAAACAAAACACGATGAGTCCCTCATGTTGGTTACAGGACAGTGGCATTTCAGTCACCACCAACTGTCTTCACTCTGTCACAGCCTCATGAATTCGCAGCTGCCAGGGGCCACTTGCGAGTAGCCACCCTTCGAAATTGCTCAATACGCACCAGCTGCAAAGCTCCCCTTAGGCCCACCCAAAAAGCGGTCTGCAGTTGGCCCCCTGCCCTGGGGTCAAACAGAGGCTTCATTTCATTAGGTTGTGTTGTTAGGCAGCGACCAAAAATCAGTTCCTGTGCTTCCCGAGGTGCTGTGCCCCCCCCCACTCTTGCCCCTCAGCGTCCCCGAAGCACGGGCACTCACGCGGCCAGGACTCTGAGGTGCAGTTTTGCAACTAGTGTGCACTGAAGAACCCCTCAACATTGGGACGGCACGGGTGAGGTGCTTTAAGGATTCACGTGTGCCAACAATGAATTAAATGAATACGTGAATGAAATTAAGCCACCAGCGAACGCACGCCGGGGGTCGTAGCCCCACCTGGTAGAGCCGCTGCGTCATCGACGGAGGAATCAGGGCGTCGGACAGGCCACACACAAACAGCACCGGCACGGTCACCTGGGGCACCTTGTCGATGGACCGGAACTGCAAAGCCACAGGGGGAAGGAAGACTGCCGTTATCGCCACTTACCCAGAGAGTTTGCAAAACAAAGTGCCCGGGATGGCTGGTGGCCCAGGTTCAAACCCTGGACCACGGAGAAAGAGGTATATTTGAGGAGGGGAATCCACTGGGCGGGTGGCACGTTAATGGCCCTGTCTGGCGACGAGGAAATGCAGCTTACGGAGCTGCACAATAGATGACGCGTCAAGCGCGTTGCCATAGTTAACATGTTCTTCTACGGACATGATGCACAAAAATGGGAATAACAACGAATATATTGCGAAAATTGGCAGATTTCTCTCCGTAAAATAATTAAACAGAAGTGCTGCACATTTTAGCAGCAGCTATTGATAAATGCTGCCCTAGTTACAAGCCATGCCACGCTTGAAATGAAGCACTAGAAGGAATCCCGGAGCAGACGATGTCTGCCGACGCTGCCTTCTTGCCACAAGTGGGTCCCTCTCGCCGCTCTCACCTTTCGCGGGCTTCTCAGATTTGTGCACGCTTCCCACGTTGCACAAGCAGGGCGGGGAAGTTAGGACAGTCTAAATATGAGCTATGGCATAGAGGATAATAACCATCATTCACCTGAACTAATCATACTTAGATTCTCAATCACGTTTTTTTTTTTTTTTTGCAGGGCTCGTGTTCTAAAAAAAGCAAAGCCCCTTCATCTAACGACAACGATGTTTGCAACGCCATGGTTCTTCCGCCGCAAACCGACTCTCATGAAAGTCCAGTTGCGCGAGAGATTTGTCGGCGTCGTCTGTGCATGACAGCAGCCGGCTGTGCCCTGACTGACCCACAAATGCTGTGTCGCACACCTGCTGGGAAGATGGAACCCAACAAGCACGAGCAAGCTCAAACGAAGGGCCAAGCAGTGGTGAGTGATGGCGGTGGCGCCTTATGTGCAGTTTGTAGCCAAGGAGCTTGTGCATACTCAAAGGGCTCGCTTACGCACTCCATGGCTCGCTGCATCCGCGGCATTGGGCGGCCCTTGTCGCCGTTCCCGTTTTATCTAGACCCCTTTTCGGCTCTGCAGTCTCCCAAAATATACTTCTACGACCAAAATTTTGCACCTTCAAACTTTGTTACATTGAAATTTGGGCAAACGGGACTTCGTTACACAGAGAGGGAAAATACATGGTGTGCACACACTTGAAGATAAAAGAAAATTCTGTGGTTCGTTACATTGGGGGTTTCGTTACATCAAGGTTTGACTGTATCACTTTTGCCTTCTCGCCCTTTTTGGTTCAAACCGCGTTTCAAGAACCAAGCTTATGGTTCAGGGGCACCTTTTCGGGAACATTGCGTTCTTTCTTGCACTGAAAATTGCTGACGGGGTGCTAGCTGGGATACTGCACCAGGCGGCAACGGCATTTGAAAATGTGAATTTGTCTTGAAAAGAGAACACTTTTCGTATTACGGCAGCAGAACTCATCACCGGCGAACCGACACCACAGATAGCAGTGAAGACGTGTGACTGCACGCAGACAGGCAGGTCTAGCGCCTCAAAACGTGAGTCTTGAATCGACACCGCGCACACACATAGAAATGCGAAGTAGTCTGCGGTAGAGGAAGTGTAGTTACTCTTGCCACCTGGTGTTACACTACGCAAGCTACATTAGCTACATTGGTGCTCCTTTCGCAACGGGATGGCACTTGCCACTCCATTCACCATCATCACCATAACGAATTTTGTTTTAGGCGATTCTAGACCATTTCGTAGCTGCTGTGTTCTTAAAGTAGCGTCAGTATTCATTAAATTAGTGCATTTCTCCAGCCAATCTTTCAGTAAAAGTGCAAAAAGCAATGACTGATCACCTTAGCGAGTTCATCACACCAAGTTTGACTGCCACAATGCCTGTGTTACATAGAAGTGGCAAACACATGGGCTTCTACGGGGGTAACAATGGGGAACTGAAAAACTTCATTATATCCAGGATTTAGCGAAGTTTTAACTGTCTGTTTAACCGTAATACTACAGTTAAATTGTAATCACTCTAACACTACAAGCAACGCAGCACGAGCTTTCTTATTTACCTCATAAAAAGTTATCACAGATACCCGATTTCCCTGATGAAAGCCAAGCTAGCCACAAATGGAATGCACGCTTTCAAACAGGAATAGCTCGCAGTTTTGTCTCGACACAGCTGACTGCCACAAATGAAAGGGAATGTATTGTTTTCTGCAGAACAGCATGACCCCAACCCCGAGATGACAAGGAAACCCGGATGTTGCCGCCTGCATTCCCATGCTTCCTGATAGCGTGTTGACGCCGCTATGTGGCGAGCACAGACGTCAGCATTGCATGCACGTCATTCTGCATCTCCATGCATTTTGGAGACAAGCACTGATGCAGAGGGGAATGTGCGCTCGCAGAACTCCCCCATGTATAAGGCAGCAGATGGGTCTTCGGGGCCGAAAAACAGTCTAAAAATCGTTTTCTGGTAAATAGACAGATTTAGTTAGGCGTTCCGGGCGTTAGCGTATTGCTGGGCATAAAGCGGAGTGTACGCTCGTCACGACGCGCCCATGGATAGTTTCAGTAAAGCGTTTTTCGTACCGTGCGCTAATGCTTGCGGCGCCACCTGTTCAGGGGTGAGACAGCCCAAACAGATTTGGGAGCAGTTTTCGGAGCAGCAAAATTTCGAATTTGGAGCAGAAGAATCTTGATTTGGAGCAGTTAGGGACATTTAATACATCGTCTTGTGAGCTTAAAAAATCATTATTTCAGCAATTTGCAGGGTCAAGTGCACATTTCAATCAGTTTTGAATACACAGAACACTCAAACAGCCTTACCTGAAAGAGTTTTTAAGAGTATCAGAAAGTACTAACTGCACTACCTTTTTCCTAAATGGTGATATTGTGTTGCGCCTGCACGCAACACTGACAACAAAGCTGCCATTAACATTCCGTCTGTTCTGTTGGTTACTTTGTTACCGGGTTGACCGGACTGGTCTGCGCCTGCGCGCACGGAAGGGCGAGGAGGCGCAGGCAACTAATCCCCCTACGGCTACGAATGCCCAAGTGACCAGACGAGTCCCGGTGAGCACGGTAACTACGTACACGATGGAACAGACGGACTGCTAAAACTCTTATAAAATTTAAGGGCTCCGCAATTGTGGCGTTTTTTTTTTTTTTGCTGTTTTAATGCTAAAATTATTATTTTTGTAATCCCAGGCTGTGTTGTACGAACGACTGTAGTCACGGCAACAGTTGAGCAGCTTCGAGCCAACGGTCGCATAGCCCAACCAGCCTACCCGTTTCAGTCCCCAAGGCGCAGGTTCACCCTATGGTCATTTGAGTAGCGTTAATGTTTAGCCACCTAGATTTTGGCATTAAATTTCACTTTGCATACATCAAGTGTTATAGCCGCGTTCTATGGCAACCGTGTAGTCCTGCAGCTATTGGGCGCTGCCTGAACAGGTCGTGGCGCCGCAGCACAGCCCGCAACTTTCGTGTCGATCGTTCCATCCCCGAGGCTCGCGATCGCGCTTCGAAGCACAGCAACACCTCAAAATTTTACAACAGCACAACAAGCCAAAAAATTCACTTCACGAACCCGATTATAGACGCGCGCACCGCGTCTCGCACTCAAGGACAAACCACGCCGAAGTCGTAGGCCCCAAATTTCAATGAACTTTTTTTCGAGCCGCCCAACTTCCCGTAATCTGGCACCAATCTCAAACCGTATCCTTGCGTTAACGTCACTGTTCAGAGCCATAACAGATAGAATGAATAGACTGCAACTCAGCTGATAGCATAAAATAAACCAGGGAAAATATTGGCGATACGCACTGAGCGCATTGGTAGCAGCCAGATCAGGCGGCAGCCATGTTTGTTGCCACAGCGATGCCTAATCGAGAAGGCCATTTCTGCGAACCCGGACGGAAAGCGAATCGAGTTTTAGAAGCTATCGCTTGCTTCGTTTCAGTCTTTCTATTTGTGCCATTTCTGTGTTTGGGATTGACCGACGATAAAAGTGGTGACCGGGATGCGGGAGGCTTTTGTCCCCGCAGAAACTGACATGAGCATCAAAATCCGTGCCGTTGAGGCTCTTCTGGAGCAGTTTGGCGCAATTTTCGCCATTTTCGTGCTTTTGGAGCAGCTTGGCGCAAGAAAATGGAATTGTATCAGAAAGGCACAATATGCGCAGCTGTCTCACCCCTGCCTGTTGAACCCAATGCAAAGTACCCTTATTCGACCCTTTTTAGGTGGCTAACCAGGCAAGCTGTAGCTGGACGGCGTTTTTTTTTTTTTAATGCGTTTACGTTATCTCTTTGATTGTAAAAATCTTGCAAGTATGATAAAAAAAGACCCTCTTACCTTGATTCAGTATTACGGAAAAATATGATACACCCATCACGACTGTTTTGCTCAACCTCGCAACGCCAAATTTTTGAAGCAACACGCAGTGCTCGGGATACCCACTTTATTCAAGTCTGAAATATGGCAGGACCATGAGACCCATACAACTGAGCATGGCATGCGGCACTAATGCGACGCGCAAAATGAAACAGCGGGTAGGCTGGCACGGCGGTTTAGTGATACACTTCACCCGGGTGTAGCAAATGATGCGTTCCTATTGCTCACTTCCGCTTATTTGTGGAGTCCAACTACAAACCCTTCACGTTTCACACGGGTAGCGCAACGTTCTCGGCCCGTACCCAAAGGTGCGACGACGGCGCAGGCGAAAATTCTTGAATGCCCGAAACGGAGGCCGCCGATCTGCACCGACATAGCGCGCATTTCACCACCGCGACACGCACACAAACGCCGCCACCCGCTTCGGGAGCCATCCGGGTTGTCCTTGGTCGTTCATTTCTGGCCTGTATGCCTGTTGGAACTGAAATGTTCTCACCTAATGAGAAACACAAGCGACAGTCCGCGTTTTCAGTCGGGGAACGAGGCAGCAGCCATTTTGGAAGCGAGGTGCCTTCCAGCAGGTCCGCAGCGCCCCGCAAGCGCCCCGGAGCATACGCTCCCAGCCGTTGCGTGCATAGCACTGCATCATCGGGGCGTTTATGTACTAGTGTACTACGCATGCGCAGTCGCGATCCGCCTTGCCGGGGCGTACGCTCGTCCGGAGTGCGCGCCCAACTAAATCTGTCATGTTGCCTCTTGCGGTATCCACGGCTATTTTTCTATCAGTCTGAAAATTTCCTCATCATAAGGCACCATACCTTACTGTAAATAGCATTTTATGTGCACTCCACAGCTCAGTTCGTGCAGAATTCAATGGTGAAATGGCCCTTTATTCGCAACGCTAAGCTAGCATTACGCCCTTGGATACCTCATCACCCAGAGCACATGCAACTGCACTTCATTTTGCTTTTGATACCGTAATTAGTGGACAATACAAAGATAAAAACAAATTTTTTAAATGGAGGCTTTAGGAAATTATTATCGCGTTCAATCAACACTCCCTCTGAGCCATTTCTGGCAGAGCACGGGAGGAGTAAGCTCAGTGTGTTGTAAAATGACCAAAAATAGCTAAATCAAGGAAGTTATTTCAACGTTCTATTGTTTAGTAATTCGTCTTCCTAGCCATGGCGTAATCACCATTCTGTATGGAGTGCTTATTTTGCAACTGTGACCCAAAATTGTGGCCATTATTCATTATCAAGAAAATATTCAACTTGTAAGAAATTTAATTGCAGATTTGAAACCGGCACAGAAAACTCCATAATACTGTGCAGTTTCATTAAAATTGGTTGGTAAATTGAAAGATTACGCCCATCTTCCCGCGAGGGAAGCCTGATGTGATGCGACGCATCGGGGGGTTCAATTGGTCGTAACGTTGCCTTGAGCGTTTGCGCTGATGCTGGTATTGGATTGTGTCAGCCCACTCGCTGAAGGGACCGTCGCTTCCATCACGTCTTCATCGAAAGAATCAAGTCAAGCACAGAGTCATCAAGCAAAGGCACGCGGAGTCGAACGAGAGCGAGCACTGACTGAGCCGGCACAGCACGCTACCCGCTTCATATTCACAGCGCCTGAAGGAGAGGAGACAGTGGAGGAGAGTCACGCATGCGTGCACTTGTGCACCGGAGCAGACGCGAGCGGAGCGAAGCGTGCGCACGCAGCTGTTGTTTATGATAATGAGACAGAGTGAGAGTGTTGCGCACAGCTGTCAGAGAGGAGAGCGGAGGAGAGGCGCGCATGCGCAAATGGCGTGCAGACGCCACCGACGCCGACGCAGGAGGGACATGCCTCGGAGCAAGAGATGCGTGGCATCTAAAAATAGCTCCAAGACCAGTCTGCCCCCTTGCATACGAGTTAGGCATGCCAGAAGGGGAACGGGCCACTCTCCGAACAGGATTCCTGGGTTTCCCGACGAAATCGTAGGATGGTTTCCAGCGCAGGTGGCTGCCTTGGTCGCTGTGCATGACAGTGCGATAGAATTTGGGGGGAGGCTTAACCCTTTGTGGTCCGTTGCCAGGCCCCACTTGACAACGCAAAACAGCTACAGCAGTCCCTTGTCGGGCCATGCCTGACATGGGTTGAAATTCAAGGTTAAATTTCCCGGTTTTTCTCACTGCAATGCGCCCATCTCTTGCGGGATAAGAAAACTCTGCTTAAGCTTTCTTCTTTTCGCTCTAGGGTGCAGCACAATGTTCAGCCCGGGCTTTCCGGATTCCCGAGCATTTTCACGCGTGTACTGTTTGCCGAGGAGCACGGCCACTTTCTTATCGCGTGCGTTCTACTGTGGTGCATTTTATTTCAACGATGACTTCAGCGAGGAAGAGAACTGTGTGCTTCCAGCAGATAGTGATTCAACAGAAGCGAGCAACGAAGACCACGACAGCAGTGGAGACAGCACCGTGCGGATCATTACTCTGTGAGCTTATGCATTTTGTTGAAAGACAATGAAATGGCAGCGAAAGCGTTTTTTCCTGGCATCTAGAGGTTTCCAATGTCAATAGTTTCACTTGGGTGTGCACACAGCCGCAGAATCATGGTGAGGAAGAGCAGGGAAGCCTGCAGTACTGCCGCAACCTCACCCAACAGCTGGTGGGTGACCTGAGGGCTCGAGCCAAAAAGCGGGGCCCATCTGCACGTACGGAGTGTGAGGAAAGGCTAGGTGGGACGAGCCGTTTCAGCTACAAGCTCTGAGGCCAAAGCAGCAAGGACTGCGCTGTTTGTAGCAACGGAAAAACGAAAGGAGGCAGGCGGGGAACTGTTTCTCTGCAAAACCTGCAATAAAAACCATGGCCTGCAGCCAGGGTTTTTCAAGCAGTTTCACATGCTGCTGAAATATTGGTAAAGGAGTTTCAAGCCAAATGCAAAAGAAAAAACAAATATCGTGTGAATTTTCTTTGCACAGTTAGTGTTGTCCTTCGTGGTGCCAGAAACTGGCAAAATAGCTCTGGACCGAAACGGTCGGAAATTGGGTAAAAGTTCTGAACTGCAAAGTGTTAAAGGGACACTGAAGTGATATGTAAACATTGCGGGATTACTAGTGCAAATTGTAGTCCGGAGTCCCCAGGCCATGTTTCGACCACTCTAGGCGCGTTTACGCGATTTTATTTAGTAGAAAAACTAATTCGAAAACGCTGTCCTCCTCTCTTTACGCTCGCCCATTTTCTGTGGCGTTTTCGTGTGGCGTCAGGAGGGGATGAGCTGGCAATTGGCTGCGCCACGGCTGCGCTACTGCACGGCTCCCCGGCCGACAGAGTCAGTCGGCCCAGTGTTTCGTCCGCCGGCCGCCGGCGGGTCGTCGTAATCAAGGAGGTTAAAAAAAATTGCTTGGTCGCAATTCGTTCGCTTAGTTGAAACGAAGCCAGGACACGTTTGTGAATGGAAGAATGTGCCTTTCTTTACTTGGTTTGTTTGTACACTGTATCTAGCTCCAAGTCAAGGTCGCTTCACACAAGCGCTGCACATGCGACGCTTCGCTGACTGGTATGCCAGTAGGAAAATATAAGGCCTCTTGAAGGCGGGAGAAGAGTCATCGAAGTCAATATAGGTACTAAGCAAATAATATCAACTGATATTTTTACCGTACAGCGTAAAACTAGGGCGCGGGAAGCACTTTTTTGCGCTGGGCGAACAAGCACAGCGGTCAGCAGCACGACTACGCATCTGCGAACGCTTTTCCGTCTACGAAATGCAATTGCTAGACGTGAGCTACTGTGGAAACTCGGGCGACGCTTACTGCACGATCGCAGTACAACAAATAGTCACCTAAGCGGCTTGAAATGCCAAAACTAAATAAAAGTGTAAACCGGTTGTACAATATATACCCTATATTAGCGAGGCCTTCCCGTCCCAATCCGTAGCCTAATAGTCTGAGGCGCTATGAATTCATTGCAAATGTTTTGCGAGTCACGAGTTCGAATCCCCGCGGGTACGTGCTTTTTTTTTTTTTTGTAAGTTTACTTTTTTGTTTTCCGCCGATGTTTTCTATATTGAGTTCACCTTTTTTGGGGCCGCAACGTTCATGGCTACACGAACTAGTTCACAAAACGCGCGCAGGCTGGCACTGGCGCGCTAGCGAGTTCTCGTTGGCATGCTGTTGCCATAAGCACCGACTGCTTGCAGGCAGTGGGCACAGGCCAGAATGAACAGACCCTTGGCCTGGTGCGAACACGCTTTTTACGATACAGGCATGAGGGAGGCAAGCTCCAAATATGGGGGAAAAGCGCATGACATTTGGGCGTCTGCGGGTACGCGGAGGGCGTTCATGCACTGCGTAGGTCTCGGCTAGTGAATGCTACGACTACAAGCCGTCCTGGGAGGCTTATCTTGTGCATTTTACAGCCGACAACATGGCAGAAGCGCGGTACGATGATTACTGAGATATTGAGAATGCCCATCCAACAAAGCCATTGGTTATGTTTTACAGAACCGAAACCGAAACCGAAACTTGTGTGATTGCTAACCTTCGGCATCGTCCAATCACGGCGCCCCTCCTCTCAACGTCACAGCCTTAGTTGATGCGGCCGCCGCAAACCGCGCATGGTAGTTTTTCTTCTTTCGCGCTTTGTAAAATAATTACCGATTTGTCAACCGGATAAACGATGAAAAGTGTGCTAATTTGAGCCAGTCTACGCAGTGCAAGCAAAAACGGGAGCTTGACAAATTCACTTCAGTGTCCCTTTAAACCCCTAAGCCCACCCCCGGCTACGTCCTTCCTCAGAACTTTTGGATAGCCACCACAGCAGTTCGGCAGAAAGCAGTACAGTAGAATCTCAATGATATGAATCTCGCGGGACTGCAAAAAATATTCGTATCATCCGAAATTCGTATGAACCAACACAGACCGAAATATTGACCAAAAAAGTTTTCGTTTAGGTATTTTTCTTACTTTCTCGGGAAGAAATTCATGGCGTTTTTTGCTTTTTTTAAACCTAAATGTCACCGAGCAGTCCTTTCTGGAGCGCATAAAAGTTCGCACTCGTCACCTCACTTGCGGTGCCCAAGCTGCGGTGCTCACTACACGCTGCAACAGTCAAGGCATGAACCACATGATACGTTTTTGCACACGATTCGTGCACGCCGCCTTTGCATGCGCGATTTTTTCACGCCCGCATCGAGGATTCTGCGCCTGCGGCAGCTTCGACCTCAGTCAGAAAATGACGCGTGACGCACACGGCAGTGGGGAGGCCCGCGCCTCATGGCAGAAGCTTTGAAGCACTTTTCTCAAACGGCACTGAGAGCGCGATAGCCGACTCTGAAGCGTGAAGATGCGTAATGCGTAGATGCTCTCGCAATGCGTAGATGCTGCAGTCTGTGTTTTTTAAATTACAGTGGAAGTGAATCTCAAGGGGCAGCAAAAATACTCATATCACCCGAAAATCTGAATCAGAAAATGAGAAAAAATGGAAACGTGCCGCGCATGCAACAGACGGTGGCAACATGGCATCGGCTCTTGCCGTGAAGAGGTGCAAGTAGCTTCAGCGACTGCTTCTAACCTTTCGTTAAAACGCAGCTCAATGTGTAAATTAAATTGCTCATGCGGGAAAGCAGCTGACAGTATGGGAGAAAACTGCACTATGAAATGTCTTCCATGCCAAATATCTGCAGCGGAGGTGGCCCAGCCAGCTGCTGCGAGCACTTCGAAATTGCCGGCATGAGGCACACGTCTCACCATTTGCGCAAGTCGTGAGGCTCCTCCCACTGCCGTTCGCGGCAACCGAGGCAGAGGTTGGCGCCGGGGTGCCGAGCTCAATATCAACATGGGCGCCAAAAGGACGCGCACCCATCACCGACGCGACGCGCGCACACGAACGCAAGCTTTTTTGGAGCGATTGGTGCGTGTCGGCATCTGCAATTTCGCCGCCGCGTCAGATTCTACCTCACTCAGAAAATGACACCCAACGCGCGTGGCAATGGGAGGAGCCTGTCGACTTGCGCCAATGAGGAGGCACGCTCTTCATGGCGGCAGTTTGAAAGCGCTCCGGACAGCCCGCTGGCCCCGCCGGAGATGTTTAGGCTTGCCACGGTGGCGGACACTGGATTGGCACTTTCCCTAGCCGCGTTTGCAATGCTCGTTTTTGTCCACATCATCAGCTCCATTACTGTACAAGCACCTTCATTTGTTCCTTCAGTGGCATCCTAATGAGCGGTCAGATGCGGTCGGTCGAGCTACCCACACCACTTCGCGGCTAGCGACGCCGCCATGTTGCTGCCGCCTGCCGCACCGCGCGCAGCATGCAGGTAGTATTTGCCACTGCGGCTGCGCGCCTCTGGCGAGCGCGGCACGTTTTCGTGAGCAGAAAGCACTCCCTGCAGTTCACGCTTCAACACTATCAACGCGAAAGTGGTGCCGGCAACATGGCAAGGCTACAACAGCGCAGCTAGAGCACAGGGCATAGAGGGAAGCAAGGACTGCGGAGAAGGCAAAATGGCGAGGGTACTCACTGCCAGGAATGAGAGGGAACACTTGATTGCCGCGGTTTATTCAAAAAGTACAATACAGAAAAGGAAGCTATAGGCACCCGAGCTGCAGCCAGCGGCCAGCGGGAACGAAAGGTACAGAGAGGTGAGATTGTAACGGGAGATAAAAGAAGGGAGGAAGGAAGAACAGGAACTGAGAGGGTGAGATGTTTGGTTCGTTCGGAGCAGCACCCCTCCTGGTGCTATTGCTAATCCTCCCCACGAGGAGGATTATCGTTTGCGGGGAAGGACTAATGCTTTTGCGCACGCACGCAACCAAGGCCGCACCAACACTCCCGCCTCCCGTCCACGCCGCACTCGTCTGCTCGCGGCTCGCCTGTTCGTATTACCCGCACCGGAGTGATAAATGCATATGGATCATCCGAATTTTTTTACATTGCATACAATGCATTTTGGCTGGGGAATTTTGAAAATTCATATCACAACGAAATTCGTATCAACCGGATTCGTATCACCGAGATTCCACTGTAGATAAGCCCACGGAAAGTTTTGTTTTGATTTACGGTTTTATTCCCAACCACTTCGGAACAGTTTATCTGAGGAAAGCACATATAGATGCTTCTCCAATGAGCCCTCACTGTTCGCAACTCTTGTGACATCACAGACCGTAATACCCAAAAACGTATGAGGCGCCCTCGCCCGTTTTCACATTTCTGGCGTTTTCTGCCATCTTAAACAACCGGTAGCTGCCAGAGTGGTGTATTTAGATTTTCGGCACCGTAATCTACCGATACAGGCCAACTTGTCCCCACCCCTAATTAAGTGTCCTTTCAAATATTTAACAAGCTTGCATAGTGCTTCAATGACATAACCGGCCCGTGCATAGCAATAAACTCACTTTTGCATGCAAAGAGTGTTGCACTATGCCAAACATGCAGCCAGGAAGCTATGTTGCTGCAGGGCAAAGTGCACCCACTCATCTGACTCCTTGCTCACAGCTGCTCCGTTATCAGATTATCCCCTGCGACACTGCACGCTGTCATTCGGCCTTGGTACAGCAGGTGGTGTACTCGTGATGAAGGTAGGTTTAAGGCAAAATAGTCGGGGTGAGCAGTACCTCCGCAAATAATTCGATTAGCTAATCGAACATCTGCTACTCAATTTTTCAAATAGTCAATTGGAGTTTCCGAGCGTTCCCTGGCTTCGGGAAAGCGAGAGGCGGTGGCACACACTAATGCACTGCTACTACACCGTCTGCTCGGCAAGTTTCATCCAAATCACGCTTTTGACGAGCGCGCCTTGCAGAGGTCGCAAATTTTATCCTGCTGCACGGAGCAATCTGCGATAGCGTCGGTAAGATCTTGTTTTCGAGCAGACTCTGGCCGCCATTTTGAATTCTGCAACCAGATGTTTACATGTTAGGGCAGCTTCCGGTAAAGACCGCTGGCGTTCTGACAGCACTTCCAATTGTTTACAATTGAAAGCGGTTCTGGCTGTTTTCAATGCAGTTGGTGCATGGTTACTGCGTCTTTCCTTGTTTTCTAGACCACAGTGGATAGCGCAGGCTTGTCCACAGCGACTGTGATGCGAGCTTTCCTTCTGCTATGCATTCACGCTGCCCATGTGCCTCCGAAGAAGTGCCTCATTGCGGTCCATTCTTGTGGTTGTGCCATGTTTTCACGTCCTATTGTCCATGCCTGCAAAGGGCTCGTTTCTGAGTTACGAGGCGCTGTATAGTTGTTGCCTATGATTGCCATACAGCAATTTCAGTGCAAGTTTTTTTTTTTTTTTTTCAAATACAGTCTACACTCGTTGCAGTGGATCCGGCAACAACGGATCTCCGGCTACAACAGACCATTTCTCTTGGTTTGTTTGGTCCCCATGCATTTGAAGTGGAGTCCATCCGCTCATAGCTATAGCGGACTATTGGCTACAACAGACTAAATTTTAGTCGAAAATTGTGTGAGGACATCCATCCATAAGGGATGGTGGAGTAGGTGGCGCCCTCTGGGCGCGGTGCGGTGTGTGCGCGCGCGGGGGAACTCGGGACTCGGCGGGAGTCGTGGAGTGGTCGAGGAAGTGAGCGGTTGTATAGTGTGTGTGAATAAACCCTAACAATTTATTTGACTGAATGTTTATACAGTGGAATCTGGATGATACGATTCTGGGTGATACGAATTTCTGATAAGTCCCGGCGAAATTGCATTGTTTGCAATGGAAAAAATTTCGGCTCTTACGAACGGACCTTCGCAGTCCGGTGGATGATACGAACAAGCCAGCGAGGCACCCGACTGCAGAGCAAGCAAGCGATGACGAAGTAGAGGCTCCCTCTCTCCTCTTCGTCACGTTTACACAGGATCGGCCGGGCTGTTGTTTTCTGCTCGTGAAAACGCGCCACGCACTCTACAGGCGCGCTGACGCCGCCGCGAAACCACCCATACGCTGCGCGGGGCGCGGCCTTAGTCGCGAAGTGGTGCGGGCGCTCGAGCGACCGCTTCTAACCGCCCTTTAAAATGCCGCTCAAAGCACACATGAAGTTTCTTGTGCGGTAAATAAGCTAATAATGTGGGTGAAAACTGTGCTATAAAACATCATTCGCGCCGCTAGTGAAAGCGCCCATGAAATATCTGCCTTGATTCTAAGCCTAAACATCTCAGGCGGAGATGTTTAGGCTTAGGTCTCGAGCGCTTCGAAACTGCCGCCACGAGGCGCATGCCTTCCCACTGGCGTAAGTCGTCAGGCTCCTCCCTCGACGCACAGGCGGCAGCGGGCGCAGAATCGCCTATGCGGGCATGAAAATATCGTGCGCGCAACGCCGACGCCCACGAATCACGTGCAAAAACAACTCCCGTAGTAAGCTTGGGCAATTTTTTTGTCTGTGTCGGTTCATACGAATTTCGGATGATACGACTCTTTTTCGCGGTCCCCCGAGATTCGTATCATCGAGATTTTACTGTAGCGGACTTCCGCAGTGCCGGCACCCAATATGCTTTTTCTTTGTTTATTTTGGCAAGGAAACTGTTGTCTGCCAACATTGTCAACAGCCGGGTTGTTGGTGCAGCCAAGCCAAGCCAGTGCCACAGGCCTTTATTTTTTTTTTTGGTTCAACCAGCAGCGTTAGCGGCAGGGTAGCTGATTTCACTGTAGGATAAACGAAGTATGATCAATGCTGTTGAACATGACGAAAAACAGGCTGACACCGCCAAAAGTACAGGCCTATCTAAGCAGACGGTTTGTTCCACCGTCAAGAACAAGGCTGCTGCCAATAAACGCAACTGATGAGATTGAACAACGGCGCTTTCGAAAAATTATTGCAGGGTTTAACGCGCCGACGCAACGCAGGCGATGAGGTGCGCCGTAGTGGAGGGCTCCGGATTAATTTTGACCACCTGGGGATCTTTAACGTGCGCCGAAATCTCGTACACACGGGCGTTTTTGCTTTTCGCCTCCATCAGAAAAGCGGCCGCCGCTTTTCTGCAAAGTGGCGCACTCGGAGTCGAGTCTGCCCTCTTCACAGGTTTTTATGTAATAAAAAACTGAGGTTCAGTGAAGCTTGGCATTTATTATTCCCACGCATGCATCGTTCGTGTTCCGTTCAGTGAAAAAGGCAAGACCTAAAGTAGGAGGTTGGAACAAGGTCGAGAACTGGGCCAGTTGGTATACATTCATTCTGAGGGAGCAGCGCAAACTAGACAGGACAAAGGGTAGGACACAACACGAGCGCTTATTGAGGCTCCCATTGAGTGTGTGCTGTCTGCTGGTGGCCGTGCACAGTCCAACTGGTACAACTTTCGACTTTTACAGCTGTCCATCAGATTGTTTCATATCAGCTGTTTTAAGGACCAGACTATAATTACAACAAATGTGGAAGCTGAGACACGCGGAAGCTGCCTTGGGGGAACGTCAGGCAGCGATCCGATTTGCTTGACGAATGGTTACGGGTAAACCTGCCTTGTCACTTAGAAGAGCCTAGCTAATTCTGCTGGCCGCAACTGATTTTTATAGAGGGTTAGTAACTGAGTGCACTGTGCCCGCTCCAGATTCCTGGAGTACTGCTGATGCGAGTTGAAAAGTGCATTCTCCGGGTTGAGAAAGAGAAAGAACTTCTTGTCTCCCGAACATGCGAATTAGCTTCTGGTTTTGCACAAAAGCCTATGAAAAATCGAGGCCTGTAAAAAGAAATTGACATTTGATATTCGATTCGATATTAGGCTTTTTTTTCCAATTTCAATTCAATACTCGATTCGAAGGTTACTATTCAGCATTCGCACACCTGTACAAAACAGCCAACTTCACTTTTGTTTTTTCGACAGTACGCCCGACGGAGAATGCAATGGGAGCGAGGCTGCGAGAATGCGCGAGTGCTCCGCCGTCTGGAGCGAGCGCTGTGGTCCACCCGTGCCCACCTGGTTCTTGAAGCAGAAGTCCGGGAGGAGGCGGAGCAGGCGCCAGCCGAAGAGCACGCGCGCCATCTCAGGGATGGAGCAGAAGGTGTTCTCCACGATCACCCCGAGCAGGTGGCGCGCGTGGTCCGCCCGCGAGGCCAGGTCCAGGGCCACTGCGCCGCCCAGCGAGCGGCCAAACACAAACAGCCGCGTCTGGTCCAGCCCCGGGTGCGACAGCAGGTACTCCAGCCCACACTGGGCGTCCAGGTACAGGCCTGCACACACGAGGGGAGACAGATGTGGCCCACTGCTCCGCCCCAGTAACAATCCGATTGCCCACTTCAGCCAAGCAGCCTAAAGCAGCGGCCACTCGCCAACCGCTTGCCAGTGCACGTCTCTTTGACATCACAGAATCCTGCTTGTGCCCTCGCCATTGGCAGCCACCTTGCCAAGGAACGTCACTGCGAGGCTGCCTCGAGTTTCGTTTGATTGCATCAGTTGGCACCTCACGTACCTTAAACCTCACGTGCAGTTGGCACATTTGTGAAAATGTAATTAATGCTGGCCCATACTGCATAAGTGCAGCGGCAAACTTCAATTTCAGCGTGATGCTTTTCAATATCTCTTGCGTACCTCTTCCATTAATAAAGCACCTTTCAAGGCTAGGGACGGAGCTGAGTGAACTGCCACAGGGGAGTTGCTTGGAAACGGGACAAGGTTGCATTTAGTCTTCACGGCCCCCTCAACTAACCTTGCTGCTGGGAAAGTTGGTGCACAGTAGAAGGGTTTGCTAAAGGGCTTGTTGGTAGGTTCTAACTCAAAGAAAAAGGAGAAACACACACGATAGGACAAAGCAAGGGAAACACACAACACGGGTGCTGTGCTGTGCGTCTCCCTTGATTATTTGAAGGAAAGTTTCACATCCACCTAAACGCAGCCACACAGCTGTGTTTCTAAGAAACTTCGCAGTTGAAGAAAAATTCGTCCTGGTCCAGGATTCGAAACCGAGACCACCACTTAACCGGAGCCGTCGCTCTACCAACTGAGCTAACCAGGAGGCTAGCAGTTTGTAGTGCGAGAGCAAACTGATCAACAACCCGAAGTGAAGGACAGATGTTAATCGGCCAGACTTAGGGGACCAGATTTACTCCACCTTGGGGAGTTCCCCTAAATCTGGTCGATCAGCCTCCCTCGCTTTGCCCCACTGTCTGCGCTGCTTTTCTCTGAGGTTCACAGTAGTCCCAATAAAAACGGGTGCAGAACACACAGAGCTCAGGAGAGACGTATGGGAGTGGGACTTCCCACCCGTCTCTCCTTCGCCTGTCCTGCCCTAACTTTGACCACAGGTGCTCGGGTGAAGTGCAGTGTCCATGCTTCCCTTGCACATAGCACCTCCTTCTCCTTTGGCACCCCTCACTTCCTTTCCCACTCCTAGCGTCACTAAATAAGCTACAGTTAAGAGTAGTGCCACTTCGTGCACCTGGAAGCGTCTGGGGGCCATTTTGTTTCTGGCTTGCAGTGTTGCCATCTCGCCCAACGAAACCGCCGCCGATTGTGACGGGCAGAGTGCGACCGGCTGCTCTAGCGTCCGCGCAGCAGAGAGAGAGGCGCCCAGAAACAAAATGGCTGCGCCCATATGTAAACAAACATCACACGGTGCCAGCCGACCAAAGAAAATCCTGGCGGCACATAACAATGAGAAAAAAGAGTGCCGATACTTTAAAAGCCTTTATTTAGTGACGCTGCCCGCTGCCCACTCCCCTGTGCAATGGGGAGCGTCAGAATGGCCTCGCCAAACACTTCTTCAGACATTTTAAACAAACAGGCCAGCACAAATTGCCACTACAAGTGAGCACTGAACACTGCAACCAATTACAAAACACAAGGACACACGCAAGCATGGCTGTGGCTTCCAACTACTGACTTACTGGGAAGAACACACACTCGTATCACAGAAGTACATATTAAAACAAAACAGCAAGCAAAAGCACAAGCGCAATAAACAGTACACATTCTTTCATCATCTTCTCCTAGAGCTGGTGCAGTGCTCAGGGTACAAGTCACTAACAAACAAGGGAACAGACAAGCCTGTACAAATACCTAACTCCTGCTGGTCAGCACTACTGTAGCATTCAACGTCAGTGCCAACGAAGTTGGGCAACTCCAGAAAACCAGCCACACCGACATCAGAGGCGACAGCGCCACTGTCAATGGCATCCTCAACACAACGTGGAATTCCGTTATAAGGCAACAAACAAAAAACAGACCATAATTACTGACTGAGAAGAGATTTAGGCTTTTTTTTTCACTGTACTTTAAAACAATAATCACCCCCTCAGTGTTCTCAATCAAGTACATTGTCACTGCTTAATTAACATGTTCAGCGTTCCATGCAAGAAGTTAGCCGTTCACTTCTGTAAGTCCCTGTCTATGACACCATTACTGGCAGGGGGACGTCCCGTTTATAGACTGTGGCTGTGAAAAAGATATCCAAACTGGATTTGCCACAGCTATTTCTGCTGTAGGTCAGATGGGTTCATTGCCGGCCTTGGCATATACTTTTTGCAAAGAGACATCATCGTTATGATTGAACGAAGCCTCTGAAAAATTTTTCTGCCATAAATACATCATTGGGCAACATGGTGACACCACCTTCCTTGGGAGCGGGTAAAACGTAGGGACCCTCTGGCACAAGTGCGGCTGACGCTGTCTGCAAAGGAACACCTTGGTGCCAGCACTCGGAATGCGCCCCGATCACAGAGCAAGATGAACAGGAGCGCCGACTTCGCTCTCTCCTGTGGGCCCTTAATGTTCTTCACTCGCGGAGCACAATGTAGATGGCGCAGCGAATGGGCGGCCGGCTAAGCGGCCGGCGTTCCCCGTGCGTCGGTGGGCGCGTTGGCGGAATGCTTTCTGTCGGCTTTTGTCGTCTGCTTCGGCGACAGTAGTTTTGGGCACGGAGTGCTTTGGGCCTGCTTTGGCGCCACTTCACGTTCATTGCGCTCCTCCTTCGCACAGTTGATTAACTTGTTCGACAGCACCTTCTGGGTAACCCAGACCCGAAGGAACTGAGTGGTCGTACGGCAAAGATACGTTAAGGATTGGTTTGCATGGCGGGAAAACAAAATGTAGAGACCACATATAGACATATGGCTGCTATACAAACACTACCTTTTGCGCAGTGCTTTCCGAAAATGCGACTCCGTTTTGTAAATTTATGAACACCAATTCGGCTGTGTTTTAACAGGTTTTACAAAAGGCGAAAGGAGCAACTGGTTCTGATCAATAGCAATTATAAAAGTTCCCTCAGCTTTCTCGCAGTCCTCCAACTTGCATCCAAAACAGAGTGTGCCTAGAACACGGACCGGCACTACACGCTCATCAGAAAGGAACACAAACGCGATAACATCACAATCTCCTCAAGATCAAGGCCCTGACAGAGCGGTCTTTTCACAAGCCTTCATTTCTCGATATTTGAATTCGTCCGGACCCTATATCTCTGTGGTGATGACTCACCGAAAGAAAAGGTTTAACGAGCCGGCTGTTTTGCTGGTCAGCCGCTTGAAGAAAAAAAAAAATGCCGGGAACCCTTGTAGGCCCAAAAATGCAGCCATACAAATCGCAGCCTTTTATTTGGAGTCTGCGGCATTATCGACGAGATAACACGACCGTGGAGCGACAGTGGACATCGGGCGGTAAGTTGCGGCACGAGTTACAATGAAGACTGCGTTTGATATTCTTGGGTGCCTAATCAAGCTGACAGTGTTTTTGTATACTTAATACAACAGGGCAGCCGTCAAAGTCAGTCACTGGCACAGAAATGTGTGTATCATTGCTGTGTGACTATGGAGACTCCGGCGACCCTTGTAAGCGTTGTTCATGCGCAGAAGCAGCATAAATAATTAAGCAGGCGGCCGGAGAGCGGGCCAACAACAGAGGGTAATTTTTGCGCTGCATCGATTTGTCGTAAGCAGAATAACGCTAAGCTGTATGTTGTAGCGTTGCATATTACTCTTGCTCATTCTTTGGTGCTTCTGAAGTCGTGGTCGTTCAGTTGCGTCTTACATCTGCTGGGTTAGTACAATATTTTTAGCGGGTCTTCATAATGTCAGAATAAACGCTCCCTGATAGGGAATAAGCGATCGCCATGCATGCAGTGGCGTGTGATTACCTGCGCCGTCTATTGCGGCTGCACACGGGTGTTTAAATTTCGCGCGGGCAGTCATTCCTCCTGCATAGTAGGACAGGCATACGACAGACGTTGCTGCGAAAGAAACAACGCCTCTGGGGAGAGCGAAGAAGGGAAGAGCCATGTACAGAGGCACAGCGACGAGAGGGCGAACGAAGGAGGAAGACAGCAAAGGGAAAGCTGGGCGGCCGGCGGCGCGGGGACATTATCGGCCCGAGCAAATGATTTTTTCTGGGCCACAGTCGGTGCTCCTCTTTATATCTTGCTGCGTGGCCCCGATGTTTGCTCCATAATATTTATGAATGCTTCTACACAGGTACCTATTCGTATTCGTAGAAAGCAGTCAGATGAGCCTGTATATAGTACATACTTGCATTTGTCAGTGCTCCTTGCCTCGCACGTGATGGCCGATCTGTGGCTTTATAAAAAAACCCCCACTCCGAACGCTGTCGCACCAAAAGTTGCTTTGAAACAGCCAAGTAGCGTGCTGACCCCAGTAGGCCAAAGGAACAAGGCAGAGGCTGCATGCAGACGCCGTGGAGTGAGAAGAGCAGAGCACCCACCGTCCTCGCTGGGCGTCCCCTCACTGCGGCCATAGCCCCGGTACTCGAGCAGCAGAATGTTGCATCCGCAGCGGTGGAACAGGCCCCCCACGTTCGGGAGCCTGCAAGGGCGAAGAGGCGCTGCTGGTGGAGGCAAAGGGCAAGAACGCCCGCGTGTACGACATTTCGGCGCACGTTAAAGATCCCCAGGTGGTCAAAACTAATCCGGAGCCCTCCGCATTGCATTGGCACGCTAAGCCCTACAATCAATCAATCAATCAATCAATTAAATCAGGAGGTGTGCAAAACATCACGACAACACGTTCAACTCCATGAAAACATTTCACCTCATTCCTGCACACCCATGAATAGGACCAGGGAAAAAGACAGGCCCTTGCACAGTGGGCACACAAGGTGCAGCCACTCTGCCTAGATGAACAGTCATGGACAAACGAAACGCAAATGCAAAAATATAAACTGGACCACACAAATTGCCTAACTCCCTTTCCCACGGGGCTCGACATTAGTAACAAAGCTTGCAAATGTGACTTTTGAAATATAGTGCCGCAGCCGTGTCCTAATGTGGTTTCCCCAAACCACACTCTTTGACCCTGCGTGAGCTGCTTCATGTTTCGGTGTTCACTTCTCATTTGCCCGTGGCTGCACACCTGAGAGACTGCGCATGAACGATGAGAGACTGGTGCGTGCAGAGCACAGAATGTGATAGAGAAGACGCAGTCTGAAATGAAAAGCAGCCTGTTAACGAATCACAGTTTTTCTTTTTTCTGCTCCAAGTATAGAGCTGACGAGACCCCTTGACCATTGTTGTTCTTCCTTTGGTAACCACTGAACAAGTGGATATTCAACTTTCGGCTGTGCACCAGAAGATAGCACAAACTGTACTTTATCACCACTCTCACACCACCCAGGGAGGTCCCTTGTGCTTGACAGCGCACAGGATGCCGTCAGACTCGAAGGTGGACCAACGGCCACCATGTTGAGTGCTCCCCTGCTAGAGTAGCCATCATCTGCAAAGCACACAGTGCCCAAGATCGTTTCCTCGAGCTCAGCACATCTGCAACTGGTGCTTGAAGCACCTTAAGACAAGCCGGAGCGGGTTGATTAGCCTTTTACCACACTATTGCTACGCGCAGCAGCTCGAATGCCCTTACAGATGATGCTGAGAGGAGGACGATTCTAAGAATGCAATTGAGAGTACGAATTGAGTTGTACAATTTGAGAGAAAGTCCTTTCGACAGTAAATGCCCGCCTACAAAAGATCAGCTGCCTGTACCTCGCTGCAATCCCAACCACTCACTTGCTCTTTCTTGAAGCATTGTAGAGCTGTCAAAAAAATGATATCCCCACTTTTCCTGCAATGAGTGGCATGAAGTACTGTTCACACAGCAATCAGGCTTTTCTGGCTGTTCACACTCTATCCAACTTTCTCAACAATGACACGCATGACGAGACTGCATGAATTTTGTCGTCCGCTTCAGTTTCCCCGGGTCTCTCTCTGACGCGTATGTGCGTGCACGCACACTAAGCCCAGCAGCTCACAGGCCTTCCCACGCCGTAGCCATGGGCCAAACAAGTCAACAAAAGCAAATGCAGCACGCCCTCACAGAAAGCACCGTCTGCACACTGCATTCCTCTGACATCATTCCCCTCGGGTTTATCCGACCCTGCAACTGAAAATAGTTTAAGCCATGCGCGTAGACAACTCCCACCACTTTTACTTCCAGCAAGAAGTGCACGAAGTGCTTTCCACCATCAAGCTCAGTATGAGGCATTCAGCCCTTCCGGAGGCCATGCCCGTGATAAGCCATGGCAGGTGTGGGGGCCACGGAGTGTTGTACCCTCAGTGCGGCAACTGCCACAACCCAGAAAAAAAAAGGTGCGATGAAGTGCAGCCAAAAGTACTCACAAAATGCAGAGCAAGAACAAAAGATGCTTTGAGAGTGCAAGTGGGAGCCACACCTGGTGCGAAAAACTGCCCCGGAGGGAGCACACAGTCAACGCTCACACGAAGCCACATGCTGGAAACGCAGGAGACACATGGGTGTGCTCTGACACAACAGCACAGGCGTCGTCCTGCATTCGCATCGGCACCATCTGCACAGCGACGGGTTCTGCTCTCTGCTCTGCCGTCCTTTGGAAATCAAGGCTGCTCGCACACTGTGAACTGGCCCACACCCTAGGGGAATGTCCACTGTCTATAGCTAACACCCTTGCATCGTACCAAAAAATACCCTTTCAAAAGTGTGCAGTGTAAAACACACCCTAGGAAAAATACCTTTGCAGAGGGTGTTTTTTTTTTGTAAGCTTGCTCGGGTGTAAGGGTGTTGGTTACAGACAGGGTGACCAGATGTCCTGTTTTGCCCAGGACAGTACCGTTTCTGAGGTCTGGTTCTGCCGCCCCATATTTTTGTACAAATAAACAATCATGTCCCATTTTTGCACGAGTGCACAGTTTCAAAACTGGCACGAAGCAAGGTGATCAAACCAAAAGTATGCCGACTTGCTACAAGTATAGTTTACGAATATGACGTTAGGTACTTTAAAATATTTTCCGAGAAATCAAATTTAGTTCTACTCTTACCAAAGAATGCTTTGAAGTTTTTTGCTGAACACGACTTTGAAGAGGCAATATTTCAGCAGTCTACCATTGTCAAACAAAACATTGAAAAAAATTATATATCTCTAGGGGAAAAAAAATAAAGCTCTTAAGGTATTTCAGTTTCTAAGATGGGTGCTACTCTTTACGGAAATGTCAACAGGGGATGTGCATGCAGCACCGATTTCTTTCATTACAAAGCTGGCCCTGTGTTTTCCTGCAATCACGGCTTTATGGAGTGCGTTTTATTCCATCGTGAACTCGACGTGGACACCAACCTGCTCTCAACACTGAGTGCAATGTTGCTTGTACAGCTGAACTTCCCGTACAAGTGCGAGAAATTTACAACTGCGTCTTGCGCAATAGCCCTGCTTAGAAAAATTCAATCGTCGGCAAAATGCACCAACGAAGGACCCGAAGAGGGACCCCCGAAATGAATGCACGTAATTGAACTCTATGCAAGGTTGTTCCCTCGGCCTGAGTGAGAGCTTCAGTGTAACGTTTTGGTTCACGCATTAAAATGTTTTCTCCCAATCTCGCCCTCTTCCCCCACCCTCAGCTGCTGCCTCCAGGAGAGTGGTCACCTTGGTTACAGACAAAAGTCACCCTGAAAACCGTTTCACAGTGCAGGTGCGATGAGGAGAGCACAACATCTGGCCGCACCTGTGGCCGATGTTTCCCGCGTTGCCGTGCAGGTAGAGCAGGGTGGGCGCCTGGCTGAACAGCTCGGGCGGCTGCTTGACCAGCCAGGCGTGCAGGATGACCCCGTCGCGCGTCTTCAGCTGCAGGCTCTCCGCGGGCAGGCCCAGCATGCCCGGCGAGGGCACGTACAGCCGCGAGTGGGCCGGCTGCTCCGGGTGGTACAGCAGCCAGTCGCCCACCTGGTACACCAGGCCTGCAGGGCCCCCCCCCCGGTCACCCTCCTCCGCTACTCGCAGACGAGGACAGCCGCGCTAAGCACCTTCCCAGCAACCAGTGAAACACGATGACGTGCGTGTGCAGGACTAAACGCAGAAAAGTTTTTAACTAAAAACCTCGAGCTGCGCTTCAACCTGCCAATTTGAAACCTGGCCATGCCAGACAAAATAGAAGTTTGTTTTACTCGGAAGATTTCGTGTTCTATAGTGCTCCCACTCCTTGTCTGGAAGGAAACGATGCTTTATTTGCTAAGAAATTACTTTAAGTTAAAATTTTGATTCTCCCACCAAATCGTGCATTTTTGTGACGTCAGCAGTGATATCCCAAGAACAGGTCTTCAAGTGAAACCTAGTGCGCCATTACGCTTGGCAGCTGACTGCGGAGCCTTGTTTACCGTCAGTCAACATAGATGGCGCCACCATACCACGAAGGGCCGTTTTCTGCCCTTGTTTTTTACCGTATTTGTACCTGGCTTGTTTTTGCAAAGGTAGAAAATAATCGTTTCATGAAGCATGGTGTTCACTCGAAAAATACGGTCACGCTTACACCAATCGGCCAGGGTCATCTGCAACAACCCTGTGCAGCTAAAACAGGCAAAGTGCACAGTATCAACTGCTTATAAACCCTGCCTAACTTGCATAGCTTTTGCCGGCCTCAAGCAATCGCACAGCTGCCACATATGACATGACAGGTTCCGTTGCAGGAAATGAGCGAGTGGGTCGCACGGCCATTCCCTTGTTTCCTAATTATATAGGCTGTCTGAGTGAAGTTTACGTTACAAGTGGTGCCAGTACGATTCTAACAAGGCAATCTTTTGAATGAGCCAAACCTGTGTTTTGTCTGCATGGCCCCTTTAAGGCAGGGTGCAAACAAATATTTTTTTGCCGTATACAGTGCTGACTTCCCTCTTATTAAAATCATTCCTCAGTCCTCTAGTACTGGCTCCTCCAAACTCCAGCAGTAGCTTCAACGCCTTGGATCCCATGTTTTGTTCAATTACTGCTCAAAGAAAAACCCATGAACATGCATGTGAATCACTTCACTGATTATCATCATTAGACGATTCAGCTGGCTTTCCACACAACTCATGAAGCCTTGACTTTCACGAGCTGTCTGTAAACAAAAGGGACCAGGAGAGAGAGAGAGACATCTGCGCTGTAGAACATGCAAGCTGCAGTTGAAACGCCTAAGCAGAAATTTTTGTTTCCCAAGTATTTTAAGCAGCACAGAGGTACCTGGAACACCCTAGTCTTGGCCAACGAGTTCCTGCACGATTGTGCAGAACGATAGTGGTGCTTTTGTAGTTTGGTGCTCGCCAGCACTGGCCGCTGCGGGTGCCACCAAGGAGGCCCAGCCTCCCACTGCAGCGTGCAATGTGTTGGACACACAGCTTGCATTTTGTGCAAAGCTTCCCACGACCGCAGTTGTTACACAAGGTTAGCTTCTGCTGCTCAACACAGTGGAAAGTGCCTAATAAAGAGGGAGGCTGCAAATTAGGTCCCACAGTTTCAAGAAAAAACTTCACTTAAAAATAGGAGACGA
This sequence comes from Haemaphysalis longicornis, assembly GCF_048455015.1. Classification (NCBI taxonomy): domain Eukaryota; kingdom Metazoa; phylum Arthropoda; class Arachnida; order Ixodida; family Ixodidae; genus Haemaphysalis; species Haemaphysalis longicornis. Next base: position 163,750,990 of record NW_027526460.1, read on the forward strand.
CAAAAACTGTAAACAGACAAACCACAGAATGCAGACCGAGCACGTCTTGCAGTGCACCAACTACCCCGAGACACCACCCCATTTCAAGGGACCAACCGTGCAGACGAAAGCACAGGTTTGGTTCATTCGAAAGGTGGCTTTGTCCCACCAGCAATGATGCCAACTTTAACACAAACTTCCAACAACTCAGACGGACATTACGGAAAACCCATGGAGCCGGGGCACCTGATCTGGAACTTTCTCGCTGGGTCCTTACGAGGTCACGCACAACTAAATCCCAAAACTATAAAGCGAGATGGCATTCTGTTGCGCCTTTAGGTTCATTAGATCCTATTACTACACTTCTAAAGAACACCCTGACAACTGCTTTTAGTAAACCACCCCTGTTACATCAAGGCTCACACAACGTAATGTTTGAAACATTCAACATCTCTCTCCTTGTTTCAGCTAAAAAACAATGGCTGGAAGGGAATGGAGTTTTTTAGATTTTTCAAATGAAACGAAGCCGTGTTTGTTTTCTTTTTATGGTCCCTTTAAAGAGACAGACAATTGATTTTTGTTGAGCATATTTTCTTTATTCCGAATGAAAGGGCATCGCTTAGAACACCTTAACCAGAAACAATTCCGCTGGCACCACCCTAGAACTTTTGGAATCGCAATTTTCACATCTACCAGCCATACGCGTCCCGCCAAAACGAATGCTGGCAACCATGGCAGTGGACCATGCTGCAACACACACTGCAACTGCACGCGAGATTGAAACAGGCGTTTAAAAACTTGCCCCGGGTTAAAGCAACAACAATGTGCAACCTTCCCTATTCCATCGCACAGTTTTTCAACCACACATTCCAATCAATGGAATTGCTTGGACACGTTAGGTTTACGCACTACATGTTGGCACCTTTCAGGCTTGAGAAATTTAAGCGCAAAATTAAAATAATTTTCACCCGTTTATTTAGAAATGCCTAGTTTTAAAACACTGGCTTTCATGTGAGGACATGCACTCCATAAAAACTGGTTGCCTGTCCCTGAAGCCAATCAGTCAGATGTAGCAAAACTCCTCTTCCCAAAAAAAGAAACATCGGCATAATTAGCTGGCATACTTGGGCACAAATTTGCATACAGGGGGGAATGTTGGTCAAGTTTGTGTTATGCAATGTTTCACAGCTGTGCTTGTGTATGTCAGCCAAACATTCTCCGTTGATTACAGCAGCAAGCCACCACAACGCTCACGATGTCCATCTCCACTCAACATATAGTCCACTACCACAAAAAAAAAAAAAAAAAGAATGTGAGTGCTTTTTTATGCTTCGCCTTACCTTACGAGATTAAAAACAGGGACATGGTGTTAGAAATCAACCAAAAAATGTTGATACCCCTAATGCTCTTTTTCTAATTTTCGGCTCTTGCAGGATAAGACCGGCATGTGATGCCCTACACTGCAATTTCCCAGAACGACAGCCATTACAAGCACCAAAAGCTAAGTTAGCTGTTGGTGATGAACATGGGCCATAAGGAGCGATACTTAGCCGTCATTTTCCCAACTGTGCGTCTTAGCTTGTGCAGTGCTCATCTTTCAGCTTGAACAACTTTCACACGGGGTCCGGCTTGAGGTTTACGCAACGCTTGTACAGACTGCAAAAGCGGCGCTTCCCAATCGAGGTCTCCATGGCTGCCAATCTTCTTGCCAGGAAATCGCTCGTGGGGCTTTCAGTGAGGGGGCTGCTGGCACCAGTTCAACTGGCACGTCAAAAGCCACAGCCAAATGGACTATTTCGCAATTGTCATTAAAGGCGACATCGAGCCAGAATACAACTTTGCTCACTGGGGAAGAACTAGCCCGGTATTCTAAGCCCTTCCTCCCGTCAAGACTCCAGTGAAGGAGATCCTTGAAGTCGGTTTCCCCAGCGACTGCCCAATCCTCCCCTCAGCCGATTGGAGGATGCAATTGGAGTGGAGCAGGAGCTCAGAATAGGGCCCCTAGCCTTTGCTCGCTCACTCAGCTCCACTCCAGCCACTGTAGTGCCTCTTTTTTTACCGCCTCCGAAAAATTTAAGAAACATTGAAAAAGCTTCGAATTTCCCGCTCCAGTGACGAAAAATGGGGAAAAGGGATGCAACGGAGGCCTGCACTAAAAACGCAGTCATCAGAGTCTTAGCAGCACGTTGGCCTGCAAGTGAAACGATCGAGCAGGAGTCGAGGCCCGACTCATATTTCTTGACAGTGGACACAAACGGCACGAATGAGATTCTGTGCCGTCATGGAGAAAATCACCAAAAGTGGATGGGGATTCCTTGCTGGTTGATATGTTTTCTTTGATATCTCGATTATTTGTGTGAAGTTTGCGATAAAATAGGTTTCATTGTTATTGGGACAACGCAATCTTTTTAAAGGGTAATGCAATCCTCTAATCCTTTCTTGGACTTAAACCAAAAAAAGTTTATTTTTACAGTTATGATGATTGAGGGACATATGTAGTTTTTCGTTCTGATTGTAGATATAAAATTTGTTTTTGTGTAAAATGACTACATTCACATTTATTCCAATGTTTTTATTTCATTTTTCAACAGCTTTTGAAGGAAAACTGCTGGAGTGATGCAGCTTAACTAGGTACCCACTGAACTGTGCACAAATCAAGGAGTGCAATAAGGCTAACATCATAATTCTGTCTGGTCTGAAGCAGAAGTTACAACCATTTGAAGTTTGGGCTTGGAAGGAAAAACCGGTTTTTCTGGTTCCCACCTTTCAAGTAAGGCTGTTCTGTAACTATTCTGCAGCAGGGCAAAGTTTTCCACCGAAGTTATCGGGTCAAACACCGATATTTAGAATGGAAGTGATATTGCTAAACAAAAATGTTTTACCTTGGGCTCTCCATTAACCCCTTTCTGTGAGGACGCCCCGCTTTTGTCTTCACATTACGGCCGCCCTACAAGTAAACAATGGCCCCCTTCGTGTGCTAATCTGCAATGTTTTTAAAGCGGCAGGCAGCCATACGACTGCGAATGAGCATAGCCTCTCATTCAGGGTGTGGCAGCTGGGTTGGCCCTTGGTAGCTATTCGTGGATGCTCTCCAAGCACACGGTGAAGCAACCCCCATTGTTCTGGCAACTGTGGCAACCACTGCTACAGGTATGGAAAGTGGTGCTTACTGCTGCTACTTGTCTTCTCAAGGCAAAAATAAACAAGGGCCAGTGCACAAAGCTCCCCAAAAGTGAAAAGTAGTTTTGCTTCAAGCCGATCAACATGCAACTACAAAACAGAGCAGAAAGACATACACAACAATGGGCCTCTTTGATTTACAGTCTCGGACTCACCATGGACTCCCCGAGAAGCAGTCCAACATTCGATTTTCCCATGTATCCCTATGGCTTCGGGGAATCCTCGGACTACCCGCGGTGAATCCGAGAGTGTAAATCGAAGAGCCCCAATGCTGCACTTGCCTGGGGTGGCAACGCATGCGCCCATTGACAGTCGGGACAATAGCTACCAACCTGAGATAGTGTGCACAACGAACATAGACAGGCATCCCGGACTGCTGTTTGTGGATAAATGTGACATTGCAGCGGCTTGAAGGAGACAAAAACGAGCGTACTGTACCTGCCTGCAAAGTTTTGCCACTTGAGCACAGAGGAATCGTGACAGTTTCTTTTTATAACTTCATGAATGTTAACAGGTTAGTAAGATACCCATTAAATTTATGTTCACAAAAATGCAACCTAGCATGATATAAAAGGTGAAGAACAGATGTCTCAAATACAACGTACAGCTGGTGTAAGTTCACCAATAAAATCCAGACCATTGGACCCACAACAGTTCGTGAATACTAGAGTAGTGTTTGGCAGAAGGGTTGAATAAAGCTGCCACGAGGAGGCATCAGTCACGTTTGTAATACAACAGCAGATCCCCGGATTAATTTTCCGCGTTGTGCAACAGGCAGCGGCAAAGTGAAGGAGATGTGAGCGAAGAGTACCGAGTCCTCCTGTGCCGGTTGACGGCCGCCTTGGATAAAAATACTCGCACTAAGCTTATCGCAGTCCCGATAACATTGTTCCCAGTGCAGACGCCAACTTGGACCCTTGGTCGGCTGATGTCGCACAGCTGATTTCGCTGGAACCGGCGGCGTAGCGCGAATGCACTCCATCCCGTGCGCCGAGTACTCTCGGGGGCGATGCAGTCTTTAGTAGACGGCGACGCACCGCCCGCCGATTAGCCGCCAGTTGTGCGGAGGAAAAGCGGCCGCCGCACGCGCCTATCAGCGGCGAATCGGCCGCAGCTTCCTGTAGCAAGACAGGTTGCTTCTGGCCTCCTCTCCCATCGCTAGCATCGCGACAAGGACGTGCTCGGCGCCGCAGTTCCCGTCCCAACGCGAGCCCGCGCCCCAGTCTTTGGACATACCGGCGAGAGGCAGCAACCGCAAAGGCGAGTACCCGAACTTGTCATTGAGCAGCTTAGCCAACTTAGCACGTCGCCCGTGCCTTGCAACGCGGAGAACAGCGCTCGCGAGGCGGCGGCCCGTAGCCGCCGCCGCCAACGCGTTGTCACATCGGGCGGCCGCACGCGACGGACGGCGGCAGAGCGTGCGAGTTGTCCAGCGCGCGTGCTTCCGACGACGACGGGGGGGCGCGGTACCGCGGCTCACCTGTGATAGCGAAGACCAGCAGCAGCAGCGCTAGGACGCTGCTGCAGTACCAGTAGATGACGAATATTGTGACGAAGGAGACGCCGCACACCATCCAGCACTTTTTGAGAACGAACAGCACCACCCGGCTGACGACGCGGATGGTGCGAAAGTCCGGGTTGCTCTCGGGACCCTTGGCCGAGGCGGCGTTCTTTTCGGGGGTGAGCACGGAGTCCGACATGGGCTCGGCCGCCGCGAAGGCGCTGTCCGGTGGCGATCCATTGCCCTGGCCTGGAGGGTGTATCTTAACCATCGGCGGGCTGGGCGCTCATGACAGGCTCGGCCGGAGTCCCATTGAATTTCGTTTCCGGGATAAATCGCTCGGCGAGAAACCGAAAGGTACAAAAATCTTGAGGCCCTGCTCTACTTCTAGGCGCGCTGCTGCGTCGACAAACAAACGCAGTGGGGGCGCTGGCGTCGCCTTTTGTAGGATTTGCGGGACAAACCGCCGCGAGAACCGTCACGTGGCGCTGTCATCGCTTTCACTGCTGTCACACCGCGTGCACGTGACTCATCGTGGAGGGCGGGGCTAGCGCCGACGGCCACACGGTTTAGGCGCCGACTATGGAGGGGGGGATCGGAGGCCCGAGCCCCCTCCAAGATTTTCTGGGGGCACCCCAGGCGATGCTGACTCCCCCCCCCCCTTCCGCTCCTGCTCTCCAAAGTTCCGTTGCCAGTGCCATTGCGACTTGAGATTTTTTTTTAGTTAATTTGCCTTTTCACTGAAAATTCTGTTGAGACTAAAAGCTTGTTGTATCATTGTTGGCGCAGGCGTGCATCGCTTACTTTCATACTTTCCATTTATTCCTTCAAATCATAGAGATAATATACTGACTCCTTCAAATCTCTACCTTAGGAAGGCAAGGACCCTAGAAGCAGCAAAGGTGGTTATTACGTCATCCGTATTTTGCTTCCATTTTCTAACTTTTGACTGTGAACCCCATGCCTACGCAAAATACATTTCAACATTCACACAGGAATAAATTATATTTTTTAAAACGAAAAACGGAGCCTACTAATCATTGTCTAATGTTAGGAATAGCCCTTGCTCCGGGGATGAATGTGCAAATTTTTTGACCATGAAAAAAAAAAGGCTTCAGTGTTCAGTGACGCCTTCGACAGAGTTTTTTTATCAGCGGTTTTTCAAATGCACCTGAATCTTCCGTGTCTCAGTATTGTTGCTCTTTCCAGTAGGCTATCCTGATGACTCATAGAAAAAGAAGCTGTTCTATTAATTTACATTACTTAGGGATTGAGACATTGTCACTTGCATGCAGTGGTCATTAATATATAACTGAAAATGAGGCCAAGCCGCATCCACTGAAAATCAGAACCAGATTCAGATTATGGTGTTCACGCGCCGAATTCTAATCCCAGGCTTTTAGGCGCGCCGTAGCGAATGGATTCGGATTAATTTTGACAACGCAGGGTTGTTAACGCTGAAATTGATGGGTACAGTTCATCATCATCTCACCATCACAATGGGCTGCAGAGAGGGAGGGGGGTCGGAGGCCCGGGAAAATGAAAACTTTCCGCCTATGGGGTTTCATACAAATATGGAGCTATGCCAGCATCCGCTTAGAATCGCGCTGGCCCATGCGGAAAAAGATTGGTCATAAACAGCGACAGCCGAGGGGCCGCTTTTAGAATGTACACGATACACACCAGTTTGCAGACACTTTCACACAGCCTGCAGGATTTATCAACAACTATTTCTTGTCCTTTTTTTTTTCTACTACTACTAATAATAATCTTTATTTGCGAAAAAGTTGGCTCTGGATGGCACGCAAGGCTGATTTCTGAGGCCCGTTCGCTGGTGCTTCTGCAGCCTGCCGATGTGTCTGTCAGACGAAAATTCGCGTCTACCCGATCAGTTTATTCACGTTTGATCCATTTGTAAGACGTGTGTTCTTTGCTTTATTCGTCAGAATTTGTCAACAATCGCTGTTTTAAAACGAGTCAGATGACGCCGCTTCGAAGCTGTCCTGGCACCGCACCGCTAGCGGGAAACGCTAAGGAATCAGGAAAACGGCCTCAAAAGAAATTAATGCGGCAAAGCTAAACGCCGGTAATCTCTCGCTCTCTCCCCCTCTTTGTGTGTACTGCAAGCGGTAGCTCAGTGGAGCCAAGCGAGGGCCCTAATTGGCTGCACCATCATTAAGTTACCCATCTGGCCGCCGCCCGGCATCCGTCTTCTTCGGTGGCCTTGACTTCGCTCCCTCAGAACCGCGGCACGCGCAATTTCTGCAGTGTGCTTGGGGCGCTTGGGGTTTGCGCGGATGAGGACCCTTCCGCTTCGCCAGAAAAAAAATGAGTTTGTGCGCTTCGCGCGGGGCACGTCTGTGGCTTTCTTTTAGTGCGCTGCGTACTTTGGCGGCCGCTGCTGTGGTGCGGCGGCGGATTACCGAGCGAGTGAATACAGAAAGAAAACGGCGAGGGAAAATTGTGGCGAAAGTGTGAGGGGGAGGCAGTGGGACATGCTCCTCGTGGCGTGGCTCCCGAACCACGCGAAATTTGCGCGGGAGGTTCAAACACGATTTACAACATACTCGGCGGCCAATGCGCTGCGAGATAATGGCAGAGTACGCGCGCCACCGTGCGTTTGCTGCTCACGCGATCACTTACAGAGATGCAGCAGCTATGCGCCGTGACCGATAAGACTGCAGTTCGCGCTGCGCGCTAATTTCGCAGTGAGGAAGTGATCGTCAGCTGTTTTTGCATTTATTAAACTTTGCACTGTAAGCATGCATTATATTCGTGTTTTGAGGCACGTCTTTTATGCGCGCAGCTCTCAGCGGCATAACTGCCGCTGAGAGCTGCACTACCGTTGTATATGGCATTTTATATGCTCAGTACAGAGGTGTGAGGACGATTAGCACCGGCGATTGATTGGTTGTAGGGTTAACGCGCCGACGCAACACAGGCGATGAGACGTGCCGTAGTGGAGGGATCCAGATTAATTTCGGCCACCTGGGGGTCTTTAACGTGCGCCGAAACCTCGCACACACGGGCGTTTTTGCTTTTCGCCTCCATGAGCAAAGCGGCCGGGAATCGAACCCGCGTCCTCGTGCTCAGCAGCACAAAGCCTTAGCCATTGAGCCACCGCGGCGGGTTTAGCACCGGCAATTCCGCTCGTCTGTACTGCTGGTGATGCTGGCAACTTGTGTGTATACCAGGTGTCTGTATTGTGGGTGAAGAGCGTGCGGGTCGGCGGCGGAGAGCTGCCCCCCACAAAATACCCGGAACTGCCACTGACGCCTCCTCGGTGCTTTGTACTAATAATGACGTCATTGTAAAATGATATTTCACAGTGACGTCGTATGACGCCACTATGAATCATAGTGACGTTATTGGTAATGACTCCAATCGTTATCATATGACGGCTTTATGACAGCGACGTCAATCATAATGACGTCACTGTGACAGGAACTTAACTTTCACGGTGACGTCATTATGACGACGCTTTCGGGCTCTCATTGGCTTTGGCCGCACGACGGTCGCAACGATGGCACGACGGTATCTGGCTCGCCATTCGCACGTCGTGAGCCTCCTCCGCCCAGCGTGCGTCGCCAAAACTGGTTCTAACGATCAGTCGCATGCCAGTCGCGCATGTGTGTCGCTCTTTAACGGCTGAATCAAAGCGTAGTACTGGGGAGCAGGGAGCGTATTTCCGATCGCTTCGCTGGCACAGCACCCCCACGCCCCTGACACGTGACATTGCGATGCCACTTCGCGCGATGCAAAACGTTAACTAAACGTAGTGCTGATAGGCTGCGGCCCGAACCTAAAGCGGATACCAAATCGCCGTTATTAACGACAACAACGCGTAGAATTGATCCCGGAGAATGTTTTTGCAACAAAAGAATAACGGCTACACGGCGGGGCTGGAACCCAGGCCTTCAGCGTAAGAACCCAGAACTCTAGTGAGTTTCGAGCGCGGAGGTCTTCGTCGCTCGTCCTTGCACGCTCTCATGCTCTGCTCGCGGAACAATCTGTCGCGCATTTCATCGAGTGTGACTCGTTTTGTTTTTGCTCTGGTCCCGCAACTCAAAAGGTCGCCGACAGGCACCGGGAAAAACGGCATCGGCGGCCAAGGTCGGAGGCGGAGGCGCGTTTTCTCTCTTTTCCGTGCCTCCTCATTCACCGCATCCCGGAACAAAGCCACGTGATCACCACCAAGCTGCAAGCGCTTCTTCGGCACACGGCGTCGAAAATCTATACACCGTTTTCAGCAATGTCCTCATTGGCGACATCGCCAAGGAGCCCCTGGAAGACTTTTACGTCCAAAACAGCCTAGTCGTTTTATGTCAATCTGATCCTATTTGTGGGCTATTGTCATAGGCTCTTTCAGCGGTTGGTTGGTTAGAAAACGTTTACTAAGCGTAAAATTGGGTGATTGTCAATGTGGGCGCATTTCTTCTCGCCTCGCATCAACGGCATACTGACGTTAGCCGTATGGCCTTAGGGAAAATAGGCGGCACTTTTAAGGTGATGTTCAGGACGCGAATGAGTAGTGTGCGCTGTAAGAATGCAGTGCAGTGGCGCTGAGTGTTTTATTTTTTTTTTTTTTTTGAAGAGCATAGTCTTTTTTGGGTTACTTAAACCAGCGCTTCAGAAAAAAAAAAAAATTATTTGACAATAGACACAAAACCCTGCACTTCAAACGCAGGACATAGAACCGTCGTGAACAATGAACACAAGTATATACAGTCCCGGACAATGGTCAGCACGATCACGTTAGCTGTCTGCAGTTGGGAGAATGCTATGGTACAGCTATACAACCACGTATATTATAGCTATGCCTGTCTGTCCCCCGGTTCAGCCATGCGACTGAAAGTTAACCATGCTTGAATGAGAGGTTTGTAAGCCAAAACATTTCCGAACCACTAAGTCTGGACACACGCTTCATACGTGTCAACGTTCTTGAGCAGACAGAATGCATTAGGCATACATATTTGGGGCAAATCATCAGTGCAGAACTGCTTTCAGTGTTCTTTAAATTGAATGTGTGCTTGATATTTGCGGTGGTCACAGTGTTATGTCAATTTTCAAGCACACATTCAAATAAAGAAAACTGTGAAAGCAGTTCTGCATTGATGATTTGCCCCAAATATGTATGCCTAATGCATTCTGTCTGCTCAAGAACGTTGACACGACGAACGTTGCCGACGTAAATAAAAGTACGTGTTGAAAGCAATATTTTTACCTTGAGATGCGAAAGGAGCGCGCGCGAGCCTAGCTCATGGCAGTGTTCCAAGTTCGACAGTGACAAATCGTTCCAGTAGATGGCGCGAACAGTGGAATGCGGTAAAATTAAATTGGCCTTACCAAACCTCCTCCGTGTTTATATTATATTAGAGCATTTTAAGGCCGGACGTGGCCCGAGCCCGATTTATGAAGCCCGATCCCGACCCGGCGTCCTGTAACGCGCAGCCAGGGCCAGGCCGGGCCCTGGAATTCATATATTATAAGTGCGCCTGGCCCAAGCCCGGCCCGGGGCCGGTCAGTTAAGCCTACGGCAAGGCCCGAGTGTGCGTGGCCAGGCACGGCCTTCGACGCTGAGGCGCTCGCGCGCCACGTGTGCCCGGACCTCTATACTCGGTTACAACTCAAGAACGGCACCACCTCATGTAGTGTATCACTCCGCCAAAGCGCCAGACCCGTGACGTCAGTGCGCGCGCGTTTTGAAAGGGGTTTGCCATGAATGCGTGGTATCGTCTGCCTTGTCTCACGCAGTTAGTTTGTCGTCCCTGTAGTCGTTTATAAGCATATTAAGCCCAAAAAATCACGGGAACGGCTCACGCCATGCTCAAAATATTCCCAGTAACGCCCTACTTGCGCCGCGCGGAGAAACATCCGCCTACGGTGATAAGGCACAGCGGCAACTTCTGGTGCCGTTCTTAAGTTGTCACCGAGTATACGAACGAAGTGAGTGCAGTGTGTGTGCGCGAGTGCCTGCGGACCTTGCCCATCTCATGTGGGGCTGCGAAGAACACTGTGCGCGTGACGGAGGCCGCGGCCTCCCACCGGACGTTCGCGACACGATCGGCTCTACGGAGCACGGACTCCAGCTCAGGGCCGTCCAGCGGCTCGAGGCTGCTCTGGCGCGGCAACGGCGAAAGGAGGACCCGCGCTCCCCCACGGTTGCTTCCCTCGGGAACGGCGACAGGGGGCGGGGCGGCGACACCCCTAGTAGCCCGAGCCGCAGGCCAGGCCCATTGCTTCGAGGTCAGCCCGATACCTAGAATAGGTAGATAGACCGGGGTGACGGCGAAGCCCTGCGTGGCCTGACCCGCACCCCCCGCCGGACAACGCAATAAAGGTCATTTCTTTCTCTCTCTCTCTCGACGCTGAAGGGAAGTTTAATATGTTTGGTTGAGTGCCTTAAAGGAGTACTGACACGAAATTTCAAAGCTGAGATAACTATGTAAAACGCTTCCTTTTTATCAGGAGATATCTCCCAGCAAGTTTCAACAGCAACCGTTCAGCGAAACATATTTAAAATCCATTTTAATCTTCGCCCGCACGAGAAAGCCCAGAGCGGGCCGACGTGACATCATCTGCTACGTGCCCCAAACTGCCGACGTCGGGGCTCCCGTGACGAAGCCGACGCGCTGGCTGTGGTTGGCGCGCGCTGCTCGGGCGTGTGTACACGTCATGGTTTTGGGACTGACGTCATGCTGCCCGGGCCTGTGGGGACGGCGAAGACCTCGGCCGGTCTGGGCGCGCTTCCAGAGAAGCAGCGATACGGCAAGAATGGTGACGCCATGTCATACATGCTGTCATGGCGGCCGCTCGGCGTTTTTTTGTCGAAACCGAAACTGGCACGAATAAACGACGCCGTAAATGGATGTTTACGCTGCGCTCGACCATCTAATCTGTCATTCTATGATTAGTGGGCTGGTAGGCACGCATAGCAGCGAAAAAAACGCAACATAAAAATTTCGTGTCCGTACTCCTTTAAGCAGAGGGCAATGAGACTGAGTATCTAGTCTGCACAGCACGTCATGGATTGAAATGCAAAATTTTAGGGTTAAGTGTTGCACGTACTTTCGATTTAGCTTCCACCCTCTTCAGTTGACGCCACATCGGCGTAATAATATCTCGTATTCACATATACATCACATGCACCGTCACCGTTGATGACCAGATTGCCGGCAACGTCACGCCGTGGTTTCGGCCACAAGTTGTTAGGCTGAAATTTTCGTTGCCGCGTTTCATTACCCCGAGTATCTACGTGCATTGAAATGTTTTACCTCCAGTGGTTGCTCAGCGGTGTTGTTTCTATAGCAGGCGAGTTTGACTTCCGGCCACGGCAGCCGCATTTCGATGGGTGCGACATGTAAAACTCACGTATACATGACACAAATGCAGACTTCCAAGTTGACTGAATTATTCCGTTCCCCGCTACGGCGTTCCTTGTAATCGTATCTTTGGTATGTTATACCTTAAAATATGAAATATTGATGCAGTACAGGAAATGTCATTAAAATTACAGTACAGTGGCCGCGGCGGCCGCTTTTCTGATGGAAGCGAAAACCAAAAACGCCCGTATGTACGAGATTTCGCCGCACGTTAAAGATCCCCAGGTGGTCAAAATTAATCCGGAGCCCTCCACTACGGCGCGCCTCATCGCCTGTGTTGTGTCGGTGCTTTAAACCATACAATCAATCAATCAATCAATCAATCAATCAATCAATCAATCAATCAATCAAAATTACAGTACAGTGACTATAGTCGGGGACAACTTAAGAGCGGCACCGGAAGTTGCCGCTGTGCCTTATCACCGTAGCCGGATGTTTCTCCGCGCGGCGCAAGTAGGGCGTTACTGGGAATATTTTGGTCATTGGGAATATTTTGAACATGGCGTGAGCCGTTCCCGTGATTTTTTGGACTTAATATGCTTATAAACGACTCCAGTGACGACAAACAAACTGCGTGAAACAAGGCAGACGATATCACGCATTCATAGCAAACCCCTTTGAAAACGCGCACACACTGACGTCACGGGTCCGGGGCTTTGGCGGAGTGATACACTACATGAGGTGGTGCCGTTCTTGAGTTGTAACCGAGTATAGCAGACCTAGCAAAATGCATTTTTAGAAGAAAGCGTACAAGTGACAGCAAGAAGCGCGTGTAAATAAACTCAGAACATTCCTCTCCATGATGCTCTTTTTTGCACTTCACGTGGGAAATAATAGAGAGTTTTAGCAGTCCGTCCGTTCCGTCGTGTACGTTGTTACCGGGTTGACCGGGACCCGTCTGGGCACTTGGGTATTCGTCGCGGTAGGGGGATTAGTTCCGCGGGCTTGCCTTCGCCATGACCGCGCCTCGAAATTCGCTTTCGCGTAGTTTCGAATTTGTTTGTGCTGTCTAGGATTGCGGGGAAAATGGGATGCCAATGTAAAATGAACAGCAGAGTGGTCTCTTGAACCGGGAAGAACATTTATAGATGAGACAGTTTCAGGTCGTGTTGTTAGTACGAGGTCAAGAAAGTTGGCGGTAGAGCAAGTTACGCGAGTAGGTTCGTTAACGAGTTGGGATATATGTAAAAAGTCGAGCACATATCAAGAAACGATAGGCATTCAATTGACCCATTTGTGACGATTGGGCTAGAGTCTTTCCACGTAATTCCGGGAAAATTAAAATCATATAGAAGAGACACTACGGCTTTAGGAAACCTAACAATTATGTTGTTTAAGCAGTCATGTAAATCGTTATAAAAGGAGTCCCCCGCATTAGGTGGCCGATAACAAACACATAATATAATGTCACTGTGGTTAATATGTCATCATCATCATCATCATCATCACCAGCCTATCTACGCCCACTGCAGAGCAAAGGCCTCTCCCATTATTCTCCAATTACCTCGGTCCTGTCTGTGACCAATTTATCCCCGCAAACTTCTTGATCTCATCTGCCCATCTGACTTTCTGCCGCCCCCTGCGACGCTTTCCGTCTCAAGGGATCCACTCTGTTACCCTTAATGACCAACGGTTATCTTGCCTTCGCATTACATGCCCTGGCCACGTTCATTTCTTCTTCTTAATGTCTACCAATATGTCCTTAACACGCGTTTGCTCCTTAACCCACTCCGCTGCCTTTTTGTCCCTTAACGTTACACCTATCATCTTCCGTTCTATTGCCCGCTGAGTCATCCTGAATTTAAGTTGAACCCTTTTAGTGAGCCTCCAAGTTTCTGCCCCGTAGGTGAGTACCGGTAAGATGCAGCTGCCATACACTTTCTTCTTCAGCAATAATGGTTGGCTGGTTTTCATTATCTGAGAATGCCTGCCATATGAACTCCACCCCATTCTGATCCTTCTAATTATCTCTGCCTCATGGTTGGGATCTGGGGTCACAACTTGGCCTAAGTAGATATATTCGCTTACCACTTCCACTGCCTCGCCACCTATCTCAAACCGCTGTGCTGTCCCGAGGTTGTTGATCATTACTTTAGTTTTCTACATATTAATTTTCAGGCCCACGGTTCTACTCTGTTCGTAGAGTGCGGAAAGCATGCTTTGCTATTCGTCCCCCGAGTTACTTAGCAAGGCAACGTCATCAGCAAATTTGAGGTTGCTGAGGTATTCCGCATTAACCCATATTCCCACCTGTTCCCAATCTAATGTTCTGAATACTTCTTGTAAACATGCTGTGAATAACGTTGGAGAGGTTGTGTCTCCTTGTCTGACGCCCTTCCTTATAGGTATTTTACTGCTCTCCTTATGGAGGATGATGGTTGTGGACCCATTGTAGATATCCTCTAGTATTTTTACATAATGCTCGTCTACACCCTGGTTCCGTAATGCCAGAATGGCTGCTGAGGTTTCGACCGAGTCCAATGCTTTCTCATGATCTATGAAGGCTATATATAGGGGTTCAGCATAGTCAGCGCACTTCTCTATCACCTCTCTATCTCTATCAACGTTTATAAAGTATCTATAAACGTTGGTTAAGGCAGCATCCATTTGTGGTTTTTCTTGTGTAGCGTCACACCACTCCAGATATCGAGAGTAACTACTCTTCACATTTTTTTTTGTTTTTCTTTTTGTGTTTCGCCGTCGCCGCAAACTACCTTGAGTTTTCACTTGTGAGTGCCGTTTCGGTTCGGGGGTTGTTTTGAGGTGCCCTGTTGTTGTCGTGTATAGTCTCGCGTTTCCACTACCATGTGTGGTATCCTGCTGCCAGAAAACGAAAAGTTGCGTCTTTTTTCAAGACAAGCTCACAATTTTAAATGCCACCTTCGCCGGCGAGGAAGAAGAACGTTGTCACCCGGTAAAGTCCCTCCTAAACGCCTATTTTAAATGCATTCTTTAAATCTGTTTCTTTAATTACTGACTACATTGTTTCCCTCGGTGAGCGCCCCTTTCCTGGGCAATCCCCACAAGTGGGTATGAGCCATATCTTCTGGCACCACCACGCCAGCTGGACCCTCTCAGCAATTTCTGGCGCGGATAAGAGCTTCAAGTTCGCAAAAAGGCGCCCTTGCAGCACACGTTTCGTTGTTGAGACGCGTTAGGCACCGAGGAGTGTTAAAAGGCAAAAGTATTTTCTGTGACAGATTCAGAGAGGGGGGACCATCGCTGTTTGTGGATAGCAAATCACCCCTAGGTTAATTCGTTTTCTTAGGCGTGATATTAGATGCGGAGCATCTCATTCTCGGGGCTGTGTCCCTCCCTCCCTTGTCGTTGTCGTTGTTGTCCGCCGTCCGCTCCCCCACTGCGCATGCCTGGCCAGGCACCGCTGATGATGATTGTGGCAGGATGCCCCGAGGGATTGGCCAACCAAAGAATCCATCACGAGATAGCTTCGCGTTCAACCACCGTCGTCATATTCCCGTAGGGGAACCGCTGAAGAAGAAGAAGGAGAAGAAGACAAAGCTGCGTTGAGGAGGGCGTGTATGTTGCTCTCAGCCGGTGCACCGACGTCAACAACCTTTACCTCACCAACGCTGACGGAGACTACCGATTCTACCACAGAGACGACAACATTGACAAGAACATGATGGACGAGTTTGATGGACATGATGGACATGATGAACGAGTTTAACAAGAACATGATGGACTCACCGTAACACAACAGTATTTGTGTGCCTTTGCCACCGGTGTGGACCCGGACGCGGAATTCACTCTGGCGCTACTAAACACCAGATCACTAAACATAACGGCAACACAATGGAACCACACGGAACCCCCATGATGCTTCGCATCCTCATCAGGGTCCCCCACGGGAAGATGGTGTAATTTTTGCTTCTGCAGCCACCCTCGGCATCGCTTTTGCCCCACCGCTGATTTTTCTCCTTCTAAGAGTACCAGCGCGGCAGTGAGGGAGCCTTTTTTAAACTGATCACATGGTTGTCTGCAATATGTTCATGAAAAAGCACTTGGTGTGCGACTTAGAACAAACGATGACATTTTGGTTGGTTGCGCCCTCCCCTAGCTCCCATCAGCATTATGGAGCCCCCAAAATAGGCGCCTAGATCCACGCCCGCTTAAGTTTCGTTTGTTAATACTTGTTTCTTTGGAGCGCCGTGCAGTGCCTAAGCTCGTGCGAAAGCAGCCGGCGCAGCTCACGCAGTTTTTCGCTGTGAAATAAACCCACGAAGGGGGCGTTGCGACCTTTACAGATGTCTAGCGTTTTGGCTTCGTTTCTGCTTCATTCCCGCGAGCCTCAACTCTAAGCCTGCATGTAACCGAAAATTGCAGACTTTTGTCGACTTTGTTTCATCCACGTTTAACTGTAGCACTATTTAAAGGTTTTCAATGAGGCTTTGCTCCCTGCGAAAAAAAAAAAAAAAAAACGCAACTCTGCAGATGTTTCAACAAGCTAGGATACATGAAATTACGCCTTGTTGAAAACGAGAATATTTGTCCCGCTATAGCACGTTTAAAATAAAGCCTTTGCAATGAATTCAATGAATTGGAAATAACTGGGCACCCTATGTATAGCACTTTTGGCGCTTGCGATCGACCATTGCAAAGGTTTTTTCAGTTGGTGGGGAGTCTGAAAACATGGTCTTTGAACAGCAAAGGGTCCCAACTCCAAAGTAGGAAAAAAAATGGTCCGGGGATTAACTTGGCAAAAATGTTCCCGTAAGCCTGTTCGATGTGCTCTTTTTTCTATTAGATCAAGCTTACTGTTGTCGCTGTGTCTGCTGCGTAAAAAAAATGTCTCTGAAGCAATCCGTCCAGTTTAGTAAATTTTGTAGGGGAAGAAAGGATCGCGTTTTTAACTATACTGTCTTCTTCGTGCTTATATCGACTTGCAATATTGCAATAGCTGTGTGACACGAGCAGAAAGATATTTGTAAAATATGTGTTAAACCTGATCCCCCTCTGGAAAGTTACCATGGCCGAGCTAAAATAGAGGCTGCAGAAATACTCTTTCGGTATACGACGAACTTCTCTTGAAAGCATATCCTTAGCGGTAGGTCTTAGTCAATTAAGAGAGAAAACGGAACCGCAGTGATTCATTTGACCCGCCGCGGTGGCGCTTCTGCGGGCGCGTCGTGCAGCAGCTGGCTTGATCCCGGCTGCCGCTTTTCTGGTGGAGGCGAAAAGCGCAAACAATCGTACGTCGATATTTTCGCGTCCCCACGCGGCCCACATTAATCCGGAGCGCTGCACTTACGGCGCACCTCATAGCCTCATAGATAGCCTATGCGATAGCTTCGGCGCGTGAAACCCCATTTCAATCCGCAGCCCTCCACCAGGGCGCGTTTCATAGTTCAGGTTTAACTTCGGCGCGTAAATTCCCATAATTTCAATTAAAATTAGTGAACCGTTCTGCCATTAATAGGTACTTTTGACATGAGTGACAGCCTGTGAAAACTTCTTTGCAAGTAGTTTGACCTGTGCAAGCTTGAAGAAAATTGCCGAAACACAACTAAGGACGTGATCGAAATTATTAGATCAAAACTAGAGCAGATGTCCTATGAATTTTATTCTTTAATTACAGATTGAAGCAGCTCGGTCGTAGCATGACGAAAATAATGACTTGAATCCGACAAGGCATGCAGCTCTAATAAATTATTTCAGATGACATTACCGGGCTCGTAAAATGTGTTAATTGCTGTCAAGAATGTTTTCTAGTTTATGCAAATAAACCGCGAATTCAGGGAAAACATTGCTTGAAACCTAATTTATGCTTTAAATTTAAAAACCGCCCAATTACAGCTTTGCTTTCCAACCGCGCGCTTTTCCCCCTTCCCTCTCTGCGGCTTTCCAGATGTGCTCGTGCCGGCGAATATCTTGCTTCTTCGTCGTGTCCGGCGCCGTGGTGGCCGTGCTGATCGGCTTCTTGCACCAGCCGCCCGATCCGTTCAAGATCAGCCCCACGGGGTACTGGGGACCTTCGAGCGTCAAAAACGGTGAGCGTCAACGCTCGCCGCTGATTTGCATGCATGCCCCGCGTGCAGCGGTTTCATTAAATTCCCCTCACAGCAATACCGGCTGCGGAGGAGCGCGGCGGTCCGGCGTGCAACGGACGTGCTTTGAATCTGGCAGCGTCGGATGTGCTTTCCGCTTTTTATACAGCAAAGCCGGGACACCTACCGGCACGTGGATTGTACTGGGCTCAGTCAGCGGAAAACCCGTCTCCTTAGCGTTGGAGGCCGCCTGCGGTCTGGCGCCGCACGCGCCATCATTAAATGGTTGTCTTAATTGTCATCATCATCAACACGCATTTTGTGCGTGGTTCTCAAAGGGGGGTCCCCTAACCTCGTTCTCCCCCCATTCGTTGTTTGTCAAACACTGATGATGATGATGATGATGATTGCTATTCGTTTCCCCTTTGAAGCGGGGGGATGACATGTCATCACCAAAAATGTACTAATATAACCATGTTTTACACTCTTGGTTTAATACTAGCGCTGCTTAGGGCAGGCACTAAAGCTTATTAGGCCCGAAATACTTTCTTTTCCCTGTTACAGGTGGTAACTGTCCTAGGCAATATTCCCCTCTCTGCTTTTCGTCCACCAGCATTCTAATCTTCTTTTCGTCCCCTCGACAGCCTTGAAGTTAACTTCCTCTGTGATACCCTTAAATCCTAGGGCTTCTGGAAGCCCAATATTCCCTTCATGTAGATTTGTATGGATACCCTCACATTCTAACACTATGTGCCGCATAGTTTCTGTTTCTTTTCCGCAGACCACACATACGCCATCATTTTGTGAATACTTCCCCACAAAACTCTTAGTTCGCAGGCAACCTGCTCTAGCCTCAAAAGCAAAGCACTGCCCTGGGAATTATCGTAGAAATTTTCCTTTCTGATGTTTAATTTCTCAGCCCTGTACATCTCTAACGACGTTTTAGCTTCCATTTTTTCCCTCCATTTATTCGTTTCAATCTGCCTTGCCTCTTTTTCGGTTACCTTGGCTGTTTTGGATTCTCCACTGTTCTTTCCGTATTTCATCGTTAGCCTTCTGGTCTTCCTTAGCCACTGCGTGTCCACGCTTTTCAAGTATAGGTACCTAAACACCTTAGCTGCCCACCTTCGTTGATCCATTGCCCTCAACCTCATCTCAAAGCATATTTTACTCTGAGCTTCTCTAACTTCAAACGACGCCACGAAAAGGTGGCTTTGCTGCATGACATGTCCGTTCATTTTTTTTCTCCGCCTAGCACATGGCGGCGTTTTGCACAGCGCGCCAGTCATGCGGGAAACCGAGCCTCAGCTTATATGCATGGGCGACTTGGAGCTGCAAGAGCAAATTATTTGACAATATGACACCCATCAGCGGTCAGACTCAGAAGGCGGGCATGGAAAACCTGCAAGTGCGAATTGGTTGACATTATGGCGCGGATCAGCATAGTCCATCGTGAGGTCCCGCGTAACTTTTGCAAGCCGTGAACCACTGCCCCAGCGCAACGCAACGTTCCTTTGCGGTCATTGCAGGTATTGTTGTTCTGGGACCAGTGTTCATCGATCTATGCCTCCATCAGCGACGGCAAGGACTTCGTCACTTTGTCATTCGTCGTTTATAATTTATTGGCCATTGTCACATCACCCGTACATGGGATTGCCTGAATCGGAACGGTCGATGCTTCGGGAAGTGGAATACGTCTGCTCTCGCACGCTAAGCCATGTTCCTCCGGCACCCAAAAAGACGGCCAGAATGTCGCGTAGCCCGAGGATTTATTGCGCCAGCATTGGACGAGGCATGTCGGCAACATTTCCACGCCGCTCTGTCAACATATCGAGCGATGGAGGGGCATAAAGGTACATTGTCTGTCAAAATTTTCTAAGCCACTGCTAAGCCTACCCGGCCACAAAGAATTCAAAGATTAAGCTTTATATTTAATGTGACAAAAATACTTTGAGACAGTAAGAAAGAAAAGCGTTTCTCTGGCCTTACGCCATAAAACTTTTCAGCCACGCTCCAGACGTAAGATTGTACACTGAATATTTTGCGGCCTGCCCACTTTCGGCTTGGCCTAGAAAATTTTGACAAAGACTGTACGCGGGCACCATCGGCGCCGTGTGGTACCGCACGCCATTTGCCGACATCGGCAGACGTTTAAAACGTGTTTTTTTTATCACGGACGGCTAATTCTGCCTGCGGCTGAGCAAATGGCTCCGAGACCCATTATTTCCGCGCCGCATGCTGCTGGGCGCAAGGGCCAGTGAGCGATGGCGGGTGCGATGACGCGCTGGTGATGTGTGTCGCGACAACTTGTTTCTACTTCGTTTACACGAATCGAATAGCAATCGAATAGAATTCGAAATCTATTTTACTGCTGCTCCTCGGAATCTATTCAAGCTCGAAAACTTCGAAATTCAAAAGTTGAAGTTGCCAGAACTTCCCTTAGGTCGACACATAATATCTTTCTCTAAAAACAAAATGCATTCAGATTATTTATGTTTTTGACAGATTCGTCAGCCTTATTGTGTGGCGTCTAACCGCTATTTTGTCTCAGCGTCTCAGTCCGCCGTCTTGAAGAACGGCTGCACAGGAAAGCGTAAGGAAACCGCGATCACCATTGTTTCAGCCGGGGCGGCTCTGTTGATCCTGGAGCTTCCGCCGCTGCTGCAGGTGGCGAGAGTACAATGGCGCCCGCAGCGGGCTGTCACGAGTCTAGGAAAGAAACACCGCACTTTCGCGGGTGTAAGCAGATGCGCGAGGCACCGCTGTGCTGCTTATACGATCAGACGCGGAAAAGACGTTGACCAAGAAAAGAAAGGCTCAGGACGACGCGCTACTAGCAACTGGCAAAACGCATACGACATTTGCGAAATGCATAAACCAATGCTGCCCCTTTTTGTCCAGTAAGGCCTGCACTAATTAGTGTTCCATATAACTTCTCACCTTCAGTGACCAGTCCAGATTTCAGAAAATGGACACTACTATCAACTGATTTTACACATCACGACCTGCAGTTTCTCCCGGGGATTTGTACAGGAAAGCAGACGTAAAATGCTGATACGAATCAACTCCTACACAACTAATTAACAAAAATCCGGACTTGATATTTTAATTCCTGGTTTTTGGGCGCATCTTTGTACTTCCGCGAGCACGTATGGCGGCTCTGCTTTAGTGAAAACAAAATTTATTCAGTGACGTTGTGCTCAAAGAATAAAATGACAAAATAGCAGGCAGCGAAGAAGCAGTGCTAACAACTGACTTACGTGGTCACAATCGTTAAATGAATGCTTCATTGCCTACATGGGCCTCTGTTACACAGCGATGCAGGGGCTTTTGGAAGAGCCTCGAAAGGCTGTTTATACGCGTTCAGCGGCGACTGCGATAAGAATCCTGTATACGGGCCTGTCGCTGCCCCGGACAAAAAGTCCAACAAGACTTTCCTGTTGGGCTGACAGCACGCCTGTGGGGCCAATAAGAAATTCTGTCGGCACTCTATCGTTCCAATAGCCTAGTCTTCCAACAGGGAGCTTAACCTTGATGGCGTTTGTGGGGCCAATAAGAAGCTCTGTCGGCACTCTATCGTCCCAACAGGGTAGTCTTCCGACAGGAAGTTTAACCGTGATGGCGTTTACCGGCTCGCCAACACGATCAGTGAACGCCAACAGACGCCTTGTTGGTAATCAGCGGCGCGAGCGCGCCATCAGACAGAACCGACAGACGCCCTGAAGGTGTTTTTAGGGCCTAAACAGCAGCGTCTGTCTGGCATAGACGCTAAACGTCAACGTTTGTGTTCTGATTTTTCCCTTCAATATGAACAGTCAGACGGACGATAACATAACGATGTCAAGATATGCTTTGGCTCATACCACGGCAAGCACAACAGTTTGTTTGCAGCCTCGGTTGCCCTTCGTCAAGAACAAACTGAATCGGCTGTACAGCTTTCTTCGAGGGGGTGTATGCAGGGGTTCTATCTTCCTTTTTTGCGCAGGCCGCCCGGGGCGGCCCCTTTAAAATCTTTTTCGCTCGTCGCTGCCGTCCACGGTACCTGTTTGCTGTACCTATTATGTCGCCGCCACTGCATGATTCGGTCGCTATCTAATATTGCCTTGCATTATCCCCACTTGTTACAAATTCAGAGTTTTTAGCACTGTTAGCAGTCGTTTTACACGACGGGTTTGATGCGCCTGACATGCCCGGAGTGACATCGCTTGTAGTATTAGCGCGACGTTGCTTGTCTGCAAGACGGTGCCGAACAAACAAGCGTTATCAACGCCAGAATTCTAGCGGCACATTCCATTTCATTCGTGGCTACCGTGGCTTGCGCAGAAAAGGTCGGGTTGACCTGCGATAGCTTTTCTTGAGGCTAATAAGGGAGCTTTGGCTCAATCGCTTGCAGCGCTAGCAATGTGGCCTCGTCTGCAAGATCGGTGCGTGAGAAATAAGCGTTAGGACAGCCAGAATTTCAAAAATGCAGCATAAACTAAACACAAACGACAAGATTCGTTGACAACTTACGTAAGTATACAGTTGTCTTAGGCGGGCTCCGACCGCTTGTCAGGATAGCTCAGTGGTAGCGCGTCCGCTTACTGTTTTGAAGGTCCGTGGTTCGATTCCTCGTCGAACCTCGTTTTTTTTTTTTTTTTTCGGGCGAGGATTTTATTAGCTCTTTTTTTAAGACCAGGGTAAGCGCCTGTTGCTTGCTTTCCATCACGCCGACATTCACCACCCTCTTCCTAAACCCAAAGTAGCTTGTTGTCTCGCCCCTTCTCCCTTGAGAAGCCCGCCGTGAAAACAAAACCAAAACAAACGTCGAAACTTCTTTACAATATCAGTATATATGTCAGTTACTATATGTGTATTCCCTTTTGCGTTTAAAAACCTCAAATTCAAGTTATAAACACCTTTCAGACTTTGAAATCAGAAAGATAGTTACCAATATTACAGCACTAACACAATTTCTGTCAAACATAAAGGTGCTGCTATTGAAGTCTGGCAACTATCTCTCACTTTTTGTGTGTTTGTTCATGGCGTGTTGTGCCGGGTTGTTGCTGGTTCAGTTTTATCTATTTCAAGCTTAAATCATAGTTATAAAAGCTTTATGGGTGATGTCTACCCTTCCAACCTACGCGTGTGTCGAACATGGAGACCCGGGAAGACCGATCATCGCCGCATAAAATAGTGCGCGTCAAAAGTGGATGACATTGCGTTCGAACAAAGCCTGCTGCCTGTTCGTGTCCGCGAGATGAAGACGACAGTGAAGGAGAATTGTACGTTGGAAACATCGTTTTTGCTAGGGTAAGTACGCATTTTTTATTATTCTGTATGTGGTTGGAACGAGTTCAGTGGTTCACTAGACCCCCATCTCATTTACTCTGAGAGCCTAGGTGATTTAGCATACTTGTTTCGCGCCCAGTCCACTGTTTCCGCAGAAGTCAGCATCAATTTACGCTGAAGCTAGACCTTGGCTACGATGCTCGCGCTGTAGTACACGGCTGCTAAAAAAAAAAAAAAGAAAGCGTACACTTGATTCTTTGGCTGGCGTCTCGTAGGTGGTGTGAAGTCTCCCCCCCTACCCGAATTCCGTGCACTGCGCTTCGCAGCTATTGCGCTCGCGAGACCGGCTGCCGCCGTTGCGACCTTGCGCTCTTCGGGCCGCGATATGCGTGCTGTTCTCGTGACGCTCGGCCACAGCGTCGTGAAATCGCTCGCCAACGCACCCCGACAGCGTACGCGTCGACCGGGTGCTGGCGGAGTTGTGCTGGAAGAAAAGCAGGCAAGAGATGAGGACGCAGGAGGTGTAGTTAAACAGATGAGAATTTACAAAGTGCAAGTGAGAGAAAATAGTATGCAAGGGCAGGAAACGGTGAGAGTTCGGGCCGCGCGCCAGCGAGCGAGTGCGGCGATTTCACGACGCCTGAAGTTGCCGAGCTTCACGAGTCCGGCACGAATATGACGACGCCCGTCTGAGAGTTCATAGAGGTATAGAATTCACATACGTGCAAATTGAAGGTGAAATGCGCGCATGTGGCCTCGCAGGGAGCTAGCATAGTCTCGGGGTAGTGGGGGAGATTTCACAACGCCTACGAGGCGCCTGCCGATTCCGTCAGAGTAGCTCTCGGGAAGTCTGGGGCTTGATATCAGAGGCATATTTAATGTTTAAATTAGTGCAGAAAATTGAGCGAATTCGCAAGTTCTCATTTTCGCAGGCCATACAGAGACTAACAAGAAAGCTGTAGGCACTCACTCAACTCGATTTATATTTGAGAATTGAACGTGCAGATACAAGTCAGACATTGAAATGGAGGAGCCTCAACTATCACACACCAGAACCTATTGAAAGCAAGGGATGCAGATTAGCTGCTAGCATGCGTTCCATGCAAATTAGCTCAGCAGTGAGCTTTGCATATATCATGCATACCCCACTCACAGTACCTGCGGGTCTATTAAATACCTTGTTACTGTGACCTAAATTTCACTTGGGGTGTTCCGGGATTGTTCTTATTAGTGCCTTGGAGGTTACTGTCTTTAAGCGATTAAAAATCTACTTGATGTAAGCATTCGTGCTTTGTGTGTGCTCTTCTTGTATTTCAACAAGTGTCAGCACACTCAGATTATGCACCTGCAGGTGCTGCTGCTGGCTGTCCTGGGTCGGCTGCCTTCCAATCCAGTTTCAAAAGCTTTGCCAGGGCCTCCCTTGGCCAACCGACACTGCACCTGCTGTACCCAAGTACTGCCTGGCCTTTCGTTGGTGCTCTGTACGCTTTGCTGCCAGGAATGGTCATTCCTTCATCCATCATCTGGCCGCTTGGACCACCCGTTCAGAAGCCAGCGCATTTGCTCGACACATCGGTCCAGGCACTGCTGCCATACCGGTACACCCACCGATTATGTACTTTCAGGTTAGTTATTGCATGTTGTGGAACCTGCCATGATGTATACCTGTTAGCAGAGCTGTGGCCTCTGATTATTTGAAACATTTTCATGAAGCAGTGCTGTGCGTATGGAGCGTGTCATTGCTTAGCAGAGATATTGAAGAGAATCTGGGCCGATGACTAAAGGGCAAAAAGAGAAATTGGACTGACTTTGAAGCAAGTATTCGTATGTAATCAAGCCAAGCAAACATTTAGGATCTTTCGATATGGTTTTGAACTTGCAACAAAAACTCGTGTGGAACTACTTTCCATTTTAAGTAAGCTAACAATTTTATCTACTTCAGATCATACTGGTATTAATCATACTATACCGAAAAGTACATCCCGCAGTCTGTAGAATTCCGACAGCGCTTTTTTCGCAGTCTCTCATGACAGGCACTATCCTCAATAATTGGAAGATAGTCGAGGTAGCACCAATCTTTAAATCAGGAGACTGTACTTCACCATTAAATTTCCCTAACAAGCACCATATGCAAGGTCGGGGAGCGTTTCATCCACTCTCAGGTGGCTAATTATTTATAAAATCACAATATCACATTCGAATATCACCACGGTTTTCACAAGGGTTACTTGAGAAACACAACTTTCAAGATTTGTTCACGATCGACATTGATCCATTGATGCAGGCTTACAAACTGCGGTAGTTTTTCTCGATTTTTGTAAAGCATTCAATCGCATTGCACACCACAGACTACTTTTCAAACTTCACCCTAATGTCCTCACTTGAGCGAAAGATTTTCATTCTTCTCAAATGCAGTTTACTTCTCCTAATAACTGTAACTGTATACTTTTGGTCGTGCCACTTTGTTGTCCCCCCAGGCAGGTTGCTTGGTCCTGTCTATCTTCCATGTTGCATATCCTCCCATGTAGGTCTATTTGCAGATGATGTTGTAATTTATCACACAATTTCTTTCAACTACTACCGTCAATGCTTTCAATCAGATCTTAACACAATTTTAACTCCTGGTGCTGCAAATGGCTAATGTCGCTTATCTCTAAAACAAAGTGCATGACTTTAACGGTTGCAAGTCTCGAATTGTAAATACTTACTTCATTAACAACAGCCTGGTTACCTCTTGAGACGAAGGTGTTTTGGTAGGCCGGTAGGGGAGGGGGGTTGCATGGTGGATTTCAAAAGGTAGATCAATTGGGAAAATAAGACGTGTGATTAATATTTTCATTTGCACTCCAAAGCTTGCTTTATTTCATATGTTTAACTGACTGCAGTGGCTAGGGTGGTGTCCTGTGGAGGCGAATGTTGGTTAGATACCGCTTGGTGTGGCCGCTTTTCAGATGGAGGCAACACGTTAAGACGCCCGTGTTCTGATATTTCGGTCCGCACAAAAATACCCAGGTGGTCAAAATTAATGCGAAGCCTTCCCCTACAGTGCTCCCCATATCCCGAGTGTAGCTTTGGCGTGTTAAACCACCGTTTTTTTCTTTCTTCATGTTTTTGGAATATTACCTGCTGCTGTAGCAGGTGCAACATAAAGGTGAAATTATGCATGTTTCCAAGAGCTAAATATAAAGGCCATATTGAAGTGCGTTTATGGGTCTATCTCATAGCAGTAGTGAAAGGTTATATACTCTGGTGCAGGTTAAGAACGGCAATGGCTCATGTAGTGTAGTCCAGTGTTTGACAAAATGCCGTGTAGGCAGGTAAAAGCATTATTGCAATGATGAAACGTAGGTCACTGACCAAGTCAAAAAACCCATTTAACGGTTTGGTGCTTGTTCACGGTGAGCATGTGTCGTGGAAAACGAAGCTATATATTTGGCATTACGCAGTGCAATAAGTTTGCATAGATATGGTGCGGATTGCCATCCATTATATTGATAATGTTGGGCGTCGTCTGAACGATGAGGGACTCGACCAGTAATCGAGAAGATAGATTGCACTCAGTTGTCAGTAATTTCGCCTTGTTCCAGTCAACCACGTGTCCCGTCCTCTCACGGTGCTCTGCCAGTGAACTTGTTTTTGCATGGCCCTTGTTCACTTCGTTTCAGTGCTGCGTTAATCTTCTGTGCAGATTGCCTGTTTCGCCAATGTACACTGATTTGCATTCAGCGCATGGAATCTAATAAACAACACCCGGAAGCTTGGAACGTGAGAGGGGGTCCTTCACGCTGACATCAGAACGCAGCTTGCTAGTGGGCACATGCACGATGTATGCACTGTGTTTCTTGAAAATGCGTGCGGGAGTTTCACTGATGTGTGGGACGTAGGTAATTACTGCACGTTTGGATGCCGTCCTTGTGGCTGCCTAAAGCATTGTATTCAAAAAGAAGCTAAGAGGGCGAATAGCAGGAATCCGCATTGACATTAGCAGGCAGAAGCGTCCACAAGGCCTTTGTCAAAACGTGCTGCAATTCTCGTCCTACACATCAATCAAGCTTTTGCACGCATTTTCAAGAAACACAGTGTGCACATCGTGCACGTGCCCACTAGCAAGCTACGTTCTGACATTGTCAGCGTGAAAGACCCCCTCTCACGCTTCAAGCTTCCAGGTGTTGTTTATTAGATTCCGTGCGCCGAATGCAAATCAGTGTACATTGGCGAAACAGGCAATCTGCACAGAAGATTAATGTAGCACCGGAACGTAGTGAACAAGGGCCATGCAAAAACGAAGCCCAAACCAGCCCTGACACCAGAGGTCACATCCCTGAAAGGTATTGCATGTGATATCTGGCATCAGAACTCATAGCTAACTCATAATTTCGCAAAAGCAAGCATCCCCTAATATGAAACTTCTGGCACAATAAATGGTCTCACATGTGAGAGTTTTAGCAGTCCGTCTGTTCCGTCACGTACGTAGCTAGCGTGTTTACCGGGACCCGTCTGGGCACTTAGGCATTCTTCACAGTGGGGGGATTAGTTCCGCACGCCGGCCGCGGCGGCCGCTTTTCTGATGGAGGCGAAAAGCAAAAACGCCCGTATGTACGAGATTTCGGCGCACGTTAAAGATCCCCAGGTGGTCAAAATTAATCCGGAGCCCTCCACTACGGCGCGCCTTATCGCCCGCGTTGCGTCGTCGCGTTAAACCCTACAATCAATCAATCAATCAAGTTCCGCACGCCTGCCTTCGCCATGTCCGTGCCTCCTCGCCCTTCCGTGCGCACAGGCGCAGACCGGTTCCGGCAACCCTGTAACAACGTAACCAACGGAACGACGGACTGCTAAAACTCTATTGTGCCTGAATGCCATTCATGAATAATGGTTTGCTACGGGCCCAGCATGGGTTAGCTTGCAAGAAAAAATGCTACAGGGTATTAGTTTATTCCCCAAAGTGTTGCTTTTTACTGGCAACCTGTTTGGCAATATTTGTTACCCTTTTACCACATGGTCTTTTGTTCACAAGGTCATTGAACCCTTAATTCTCTCTATCTACAGCTCTTTTTCAGATCTATGTGGCCAGGCTGCGTCTGCGGAGCCCACTGAAGCCAGGCTAAAGGTGGTGCGAAAGCACCTTTCGCAAAAGCACGGCGACATGCAGCGCAAATAAATGAGTGAGCAGCACAAAATGAACTTCTCTATTTTTATTTTGCTAAAAGGCCTACATACTTGCCAAACTTGTAAACCAGTTCCACACCTCACAGCATGTGTCCTAAGTCAATCTCGTCATCGGACCTATAGCTTCACCAACACACTGCATTCAGACCAACAGACTGCATTCAGACCGACAGACTGCATTCAGACCGACAGACTGCCATCAGACCGACAGACTGCCATCAGACCGACAGACTGCCATCAGACCGACAGACTGCCATCAGGCCAACAGGGTGCCATCAGACCGACAGACCGATATGCCGAATTTCCGGATTGGCTGTCGGTCCAACAGCCTGAATGTCTGTTGGGATTTCTCTTGGGGTGATCATGACACAAATAAAGCATAAACATATGCATTCATTACAAAAATGCACGCAAACATCGTATTGTCTTAAAGGTGCCTAATGACAAAATGCAAGTTTGGTTCATTGGGAAGATTGCCTCGTTAGAAAAACACTGACACCACCCTTAACGCAAACTTCACTCTAATGAGCTGTAGGCAGATAATGACCATGCGACGCACTTTTCCGCACTGAGCGTATATGATGTCTTATGGGGAGCTCGTAGCGATTGGCTGTGGCCGGCAAAATTCAATGGAAATTGAACAGTGATTATAATCTGGTATAACGAGCTAATGGCGCTTAATTTTCATGCCCATTACTTTTATGCCAGCAAGAATGGTGTGGTAAACAATGCACGTTTCGAAGGAACACGTACACATCGGGGCGGTAATTAGTGCGTCACTCACACCCATGGGCGAGTTTGGCTTGTCGGACGCGACTCTGGCCAACTGACATAGAAACGGCACGTGGCTCTGCTTGTCACGTGGTGCGGAACGAAACAATTCCTATCAACCGCAACAAAAGTGGAGGCAGTTAAAGACCGGTCAAAAGCCCACCCTGCGCGAGCAGAGGTCCTCGATCTAAAGTCGCTGGAACTTGGAAAGTACCGTTTTTTGTCTCCGCCGCCGCCGCGCGAATCTGTGCCGTTCACTGCCCGGTGCGGTCACGTGGTCGGTGGTGACAACTTCCCCCCGTGAGCGGCGGCTGGGGTCGTACGGCAATCGGATTCCCTTATCGCTTTCATGCGTGTTTTTAAAGCGAAGCTTGAACTATGTATACTTTCGTCCAGCAGTGTCGCGGAGGATGCACAAGTTAACCTTTTGACTGAAGAGTCGAGACATCCCGGCGACACACCCCTCGAAGCGCATAGCGTGATTCGCCGGGCCCGCTGTCGGCGCTGCCCACAAGGCCCCGTTTTAAGTCGTTCTGCTCACGTAGCGGCGGCGGCCGCAGCGGGAGCGGCCGCTTGGCTATCGCCAGCCGACCAAACCCGCAGACTCCCACGCATGCGCCGCTGGGTCGTCTCGGGCTATGTCACTCATCTTGCGCCGCGTTCGCCGTCAAAGAGGAACGCCACGTTCGCCAAAAATGAAAGCGAGGCCGGGCCTCTTTCTGTGGGCGCTGCACGGGACCGAACGGCTTTGAGCTGTGGGCGGCAATACAGCTACGCCAAAGGCTAACCAAGCGAAACCAAGACTCAACCAGACTATGTCAAGCTTTTGCTTTGCATCTTCAAGGTTATCTGAGCTACGCCGCGACCATTTTTAATTCGTAGCATTCTTTGCCGAGTACCCCCACAGCCAGGACCGTGTAACGCCCTGCATTTCCTCAAAAATGCAGATATCGCAGAAGTTCCACGTCTAATCGCTATAATGGCGTAAATGGAGATAACTAGTCGCAGGAAATTTTGAAAAACTAAAAAATAAGAAAAAATATTTAAAAAATACGAACAATGCCGAACCGTGTCGCGCCCTGCATTTCGACACTAATGAAGATGTCGCAAATGTTTCACCTAGTGATTGTTATAGCGTAACTGGAGATAATTGGTCGGACAGGATTTAGAAAAACCAGAACAATTTGCGGGAAGAAACTCACACTCAAGGCAAGCGGCATAAGAATGCAACGCATTAGTAGAGAATTCTCTAATTCTTGCAGAACTTTTTCCATTCCATTAGGTGCTACAACGCAATGGATAGGATAACAGAATGCCAGGGGGCTGTGTTTGTGGCCGGAGCAGCAGGAGGAGGGAGTCGGAAAGGCACTTTTTCGACTCGAAGCGCAAGGCAGCTGCGAAGCGATGAACGATGTGGATACACAGGATTCTCCGGGACAAATGTGTCCCCGCAGGTCACAGCAGAATGTGCGAGGGCTTTGCAATTGTTTCATTTTGTATTTGCATCACGTTGGACCGAGATGGGCGTTACTGACGAAACGGGCCGGTTGAAGCGTTCAAATGCGCGCACGTTACGTGTTGCTTATGTACGGAGTCGATTACAAAGGTCACGCCAGTTTTGTTCGACGCGCAGTTTTACCCGTTTTTATGCGCTTCATTTGACCCCTGTCCTTTTTTGTATTCTTTACCTCACAATACTTGCCAAAAACAGTACTTGCCAATATAAGAAAAGACGCGTGATGCTTCAATAGACCTCAGGGGCGGCATAATGAAAGGGGCTGTTCATTCGCAGGTCGACGGAGCATACGCCCGATAATAACGCCGGTGACTATAAGCAATTCCCTCTTCACAAAGCGCGCGCTGGGAAAATCAGAAGGCTGATAGAAATTTTGTTGAGGAGGACCGCGCGCCGCAACGAATGCGCGGGCATGGCGAGGGGCGGCGCGTGGAATTAATCCACCCTACCGGAACGAATGCGCTTCGGGATGCTAGTTTTATCATACCGGCTGTTCCGTCCTTTCCGTTCGTACCTTGTTGATCGGGACCGGACTGAGCACTTGCACATACGTTTCGGTGGGGTGGATTAGAGCCACTAGATGAAGCGTAGCTTATTTAGTGGCTCTAGGGTGGATTAGTCCCACGGGCCGCCCCTCGCTATACCCTTCTCAGTCTGTCGCTGCGACGTTGCCTGCAGCTGCTTTCCTTTTTTTTTCCCTATTCCCCTAATAAAAGCTGTGCCCTCTGAGAGCTGATACCTAAATTCAGTAACGCTTGGTGTCAGGCACGCGGTGCTGACATGTCAACATGTCTACGTAAAGTGTCTACGTAAAGTGTATGTGTTCTTTCATGTCTGTCGTCATGTTTTCCCTGAAGCGCAATCCTTGGAATGCTACTGAAGTTTTTAAAATTTAAACGTGGGATGTTTTCTCGGCCAGAGTGTCTTTCCTTCGTACGTGCGCAACTTTTTTGCCTTGTCATCCTCTGATAATCGTAGTCTGTAAAGGTCTTTATTGGTGTACTTTTATTCGCCGATAATTTTACCGTATCTTGACTTTTTATGTTGATTTATTGGTGTTCGCAATATGGTCACTACTCTCAAGTTGGTTAGAATTAGGCGTGTTGCTTGATAAGTGTTCGTATATATGTGGTGGTAAAGTTTTGTAATATTAAAGTTGGAAGTTAGTGCACAGTGTGCGTCTTATTTGTGTTTCGGTCTCTGTGCAGTGCCTTGAAACATTGGCAGTGATGTACCAACTCGCCCAAACCACTACTCGGCTGATACTGAACCCCACATTTTGGGCAATGTTGCAATAACCTGAACAACCACTCTTGTCCTTGTGGATTAATTGCTACGACGGGTCGGGTTCAGTGGTCGGCATCTAAAGCTGCTCCTCCCGTACCCTTGCATCTCCCCACATGCAGTGCGGGCCGCTCCCGAGGATGACCCGACCATCAACAAGTTCTCGGTGCACGCCCCCGACGAGGCGCTGGCGGACCTGCGTCGGCGCCTGGCATCGACGCGTTTCGCGGAGCCCCTGCGGGATAGCGGGTTCCAGTACGGCTTCAGCGGTCGGGAGCTGCGACGTGTGGTGGACCACTGGAAGGACCGCTTCGACTGGCGCCAGCAGGAGCGCCGGCTCAACGCCTTCGAGCACTACCACACCGCAATCGAGGGCATCCGCGTCCACTTCATGTACGCCAGGGCCAAGCCCGACCCGAAGGTGCGTGGTAGAGAGCGCCCGGTGTGGATTAATTCTGACCACCTGTCCGAATTTCGACACACGGGCGTTTTTTTTTTTTTTTTGACAGCGTACTCGTTTAAAAACTCCGGCATTGCAAGTGCACTTGAGAGCACCAACTATTGTGTGCACACTCCAGGATAGGGAGAGTTACAGCGAGGACAAAGCTATCCATGGTGGCGACATGGAGTGAATGCTCGTTCATTGCCAATAAATGCCATTTTAGTTTTGCAGCTGCTGTCATCCTCGCCTATGTTTACGTTTCGGGTGTCTTGTTGTTTTTGTTTTCTTGGCTTGGGAATCTTAGGAGTTTTGTGGGAATCGGGATCAGCCGAAATTTGAGAAAATTTGGTGTTTTTGTGCTTTGTTTTTCACCTATTTAATCAACAATATTGCCCTTTTCGTCTGTTCGTGCGTGCCTTATGTAGGCTAAACCTTCCCGCCGTCGGTTAAATCTTGCCCACGGACTTCCCTGTGTGCCATCTTGGCTAGCGTCAGCAAATCTCTCACAATGCATCCTGGTGGAAATGAAGCTCATGAATTTCTCCTTTTCCTTCCATTTCCAGTGGTAAATAAAAATAATTGTAAATGCATTATGATGCACGCACGGATGATATTTGGTCTTCAGAGGATATATGAAGACGAAACATAAATTTGGTTCATTAAATTGAACCAACTTTGAGCCCAACAACAATGACACCAATCTTATCGCAAACTTTAAAGAATGACGGATATATTAGGGAAAACGCATAATGCAGTGGCGACCGCCACTGCATGATACGTTTTCCTTAATATATATCTTCTTAATATATATAGCAAATATCTTCTATATTTAAAGCGAGAAATGCATGTTAGAAAGGTGCCGAACTACCGTTTATTATTGAAAAGCGGTAATATTAGCGCAAATAAGGATTCATACGCGTTCCTTGCGTTCTTTTAGAGGCCCAACTTCACGGTCCCGTGATTAGTCAATGACAGCCGCGAGAGAAGCGTGCGTCGAAGTACGCGCTGTCGCGCACACTACGCCGGTGAGGGCGATCCACCCCACGGCGGCTGCGGCGCGGGCCGCTGTGCGGCCTAGGACGCCGCTCAACCCGCTTCAACGGAAGCTTGCATTTTATTTTTAAGTTGCATCCGAACCAAGAATGATATAACTAGGACCCCTTCCCCTCTCCCCCAACACACACGCGCACTTTTTTGCACG
Source organism: Haemaphysalis longicornis (assembly GCF_048455015.1). Classification (NCBI taxonomy): domain Eukaryota; kingdom Metazoa; phylum Arthropoda; class Arachnida; order Ixodida; family Ixodidae; genus Haemaphysalis; species Haemaphysalis longicornis. Next base: position 163,784,691 of record NW_027526460.1, read on the forward strand.
CAAATTTATTTTCGACGTGGGCGTGCTTATCACATGCAACCGTGATAACAACGTTGAGCGAACAAAGTACGCACGCTATTGCTCACTACACCAACGCCAAGGACAAGACGCACGCACCGGGCGTGCGTGAAAGAATCTGTCTGGGGACCGTAGTGAAAGCATGCACCGACCACGAGGGGCGGGCTCCGCGGGGCCTTGCTAATGCTTGAGTGAAAGAGAAAAAAAAAGGGAATTGTACGCCCTGCAGATGCATGCTTTTCCCCAAAGAGAGAGAGAGAGAGAGAGAGAGAGAGAGAGAGAGAGAGAGAGAGAAATAATATACTTTACAGAGAGATAAGACCAGTTAACGTAGTATACCGTGCAGCGTGCCCCGTGCTACAAGGGCTGCTGCTTTAACAGCCTCTCGCTGAACAGTTTTGTTTATTTTTCTGAGTTTCGGCCTGTTAAGTTCGGAAGCACCACGGCCCCAATGCAGAGTATGTTGTGGTTTGAGGGTAGTGAGAACCGCCCTAGAGCGATAGTAAATGCAGTTCTTGAAGCCATAAATGGCTTGTCTTGTGAAGAAAATTTTTGCGCTTTTACATTTTCATTGTTTTCTTTTTGCAAAAGCGTGTCGAAGACAGTTTTTCGCCTTATGCGTATTCGATCTGTATTCGAAAATTTCAATATCCGCACACCATACAAACGAACCAAGAAATTATTTTACTTGTGAATAAATATTTGTGCTCGTGCTGTCCACTTCATTCGTTTGTCCTCTCTAATTTGTCTACTCTGTAATTTAAGGGGAGGCGCGGGTCTTGAAATCCCGAAGTTTGACAAAAAAAAAAATCGATTTTTCAAAACTGCCATTTTCGGTAAGTAGAGCTATTTTCTTCCTGTCAGCCAAATATCCAGACCCAGGAGTACGTATTTGAGCCATAATATCAATTTATTGCACCGACTACCGCTAAAGCCGGCCAGTGTGCGATGCGAAAATAGCATTTTTTTGACGGCTTGCCGCTCGTGATCTACGTGCGCTATGGCTTCTCATTCGAAAGTGCGTCTTCGTTTTCAAATCCCCGCCAGAACCGCTTCTTCTCGTCCATTGGTCTCGTCCGGGGTAGAAACAAGGCGGAGTGCGCCACCCAATTGGCTACTGACTGCAATTGACTGCAGGGCGCAATCTGATTGGCTGGGCACCGTGAGTCGTATTCTCGACTCATCACGGGAAAAAGCCCCGCACGGCATAAAAATGAAGTAAACCTGTCTATCGATAACGGAAAGGTGAAGAACAGTATGAGCAAGCGCCTGGAATAAGCTTTTCTGCATGTCTGGCGGCAACAATTACCGCGAGAACTGCGCCGAGACGGAGTTTCTCAATATTACCTAGTGAGAAACTCTTTGGACGGAGGTAGGCTTTAGCGCACCCGTGGGCTAGCTGATTACGCCTGAGCCCTCATTCACACAGCCGTCACGAAGCCCGTTTTCTTTTGAGTCCGACAGAGCACAACATGGTCCGGCTGGGCCTGTCGTGCTCTGTCGGGGGGGCCCTGTCGGGCCAAGTTGGACGCCGAGGTCGAATTCGCTCGGCGAGCGAATAGTCCGGCTGGAGCCGTCCGGCTGGGCCGTCCGGCTGGAGTTGGCTCCGCCCATCGGCCTTCGGCAACATGGCGGCGGCGTGCTGCGGGTACGGTGTACGTCGCACAACTTGATTGTGATATCAAAAACGACAACGACTTGCAGAAGTCACGACAGACCACCCCGGTCCTGAGTCGGTACTGCGATACGCGTTTATCGTTCGTCTTTTCAAATGTTCGTGCTTTGTGTGGAGCCGAGGCAGGAAATGCCCCAGTACCAGCGTCTGCAGAGTGGTTCGCCGTGTTTTCGTTCTTTATCAACTGTGTAGAGATACGCTCGTCGTGCTCATCGCTAGCGCGAGACGATTGATAAGTCCAAATTCATCGTGGCCCCGCTCTCGCGCGCTCCGAGCTGTCAAGGTCTGTCTCCGCGCTTGGATCATCGATAACGTTCAAAATATGGTCACTGTGAGTGAAAGCAACGCGCAGTGGCGGTCAGCGCTTGTGTACAGTGCAAGTTTTTCATATCAAGTGTGTACGCCGTGCTGTTATCTGTTTGATGTGTCGAAGTTCGGCTCTCGCGATCAGCCGTGTGTGGTGCGTCGCAGTACTCCCGGAGTTGAATGTGTGTCTGTGAAGCTGCGGCGCCGCTAGCTCCGATACTGCAAGAAACACATCGCATCCGAGGGGTGCACCTTTCACATAACTTTCCCGTTGTATATCTGCGCAGTTGGTAGCGATGTGTGGCGGTGTTTGTGCGTTTTGAAATGTGAGGGTGTTCCCAGTGCTTTAGTGCCGCTGGTGGACTGCGGCGTTCCCAAACCAGCGTCGTGAGTGCTCCGCTAGTTCGCCTATTCTAGTGGCCGCGTGATGTGGTGGCAAGTGTGCTTGGTGCAGCAACTGCAGTTTGTGTCCAGGCTGTGCTTTTTTTTTCGCGTTCAGCACTGCCTGGTTACGTGATGTGTGCTTCATGCGAGATGCTGTTTCCGTTTGGGACTAGTTTTCGTGGTCATTTCACTTGCAGCTGTTGCTTGTTTGCATATGCCGCATATATGCGCTAGGTAAAGCTTCCATGCACCACTATCCGAAAAAGTACCTTTACTAATGAAGCACATGGTTATTGTAATGTAATCATGCAGTCATAACATATTCCTGTGAGTAGTGTTTACACACCGGGTTCACAAAATGGTTTCTATCATAAACCTTTTCAAATGCCCATTTACGCTTTTGTTATAGTTGTTTGCTTTAAGCCACACCAAAGTTGGCTATGTTGTGGTCTTCCCTGAACTCTTAAAATGCCAGCACTGTCAATCATCAGTGAACATTCTTAAAGCGGAGTTGGGGGTAATTCGCACACGTGACTTCTTTTGAGAATCCCTTTTTGCTCCCAACATATCCAGTATCGTTCAGCTTGATTAAGCTCGTCGGATATGAGGGGTCCCAATTTGCTGCTTTGTTGTTTGGTTCTAGTGATGAACTGAAAAACCCGAGCTGTGACTCTGATTAGCTTTAAGATTTTGCCGTAGTGTTCCAGATCGATCACGCCCGACTCAGTAGGTGGCGATGCTGCCGCTGGCAATGATCTTGTTTTCTTCCTTTCCCCTAGTTCGATTTCATCGTATATCGCTTTCGGAACCACTCATTCCCAATATGCATGCGGGACAAATCCACAGTGCTTTGCTCCGCTACAGGGCGTTTTTGGCCAGCTGCATGGCTGGGATGTCGCGAGCTAGATTTTCTCTTCCCGGATAATGTCTACATACGCACTTGTTTGCGAGCCGTTGAATTTTAGTGACTCAGTTGCGTGTGAACTGCTCTCAGCGGCCAACATCTTCATGAATCCAATAGAGTGCTGTTGTTGAATCTGTCCGCAGGTAGATGTTTGATGGCTGTTGCTTGAGGGCTTCCAAAATATAGCCACACAATCGACCAGCGAGCAGGCATGCCATCAGTTCCAGTCTCGCCAGTGGAATTTCCTTGCCTGGTGCAACCCTTTGTTTGCTTACCAGAGTTGTCGATCTTGTACCGTTTTCACCCTCCAGGGTGAGGTAGGCAACTGCCTCATATGGCATTGGACGGGTATCAGGAGAAATGTGAAAGCAGTCCGTCCTCCCTCCATTTGTTTGCGACCTGTAGTACCGGGGTACTTGAACGTCAGGGAGATAGGGAGTCCGTCTAGCTACCTTCCAGGCCGCCGTGCTGTTGGTAGGTAGCGTGTTGAAGTCGATGTTTTTAAAGGGCCCCTGAGATGGGGGTTTTTGGGGGGTCGATGGTATCGGAGCGCAACGGCTATTTCTTGAACTAATCGTGACGTGTTTGTGCGCTCTTGTTTTAATCAATTTTTTACGAGCGTAAAAACATCAGAAAGCTACAAAAAACATCTTTTGTGTGTGGGTGCTTTTACACAGTCACACATATTTGTTTTATACCGGAGTGTAAAGCACTTACACACCGGGCCAAACCGGGTTTGACGCTCCTCCGTTCTCGGCGGAAGGATACAGTGAGCGCAGGAGCAACGACGCTTGCAGCCAGCGTGATCGCTCAGCGCTCCGTGTCTGGTGTTAGAGTATCATCAGTTTTCTTTGCATTTGCTTTCTTGGACGCTGTACCCGAAAGGATTCTTTGCACCATCTGTGTTTCGAGCGTAGCCTCGACGTTGTTTCAGAGGTGGTAACGAACGGCGCGCCATGGGAGCGCCGCGCCGACGACGAAGGAGGAGCTCCGCACGCAGCGCTTGGACGACGCCGGGCACTGCTCGTGATCACGAGGCGCACGCTCAAGTGCGCTCACGCGGGCTGAATAAATCAGTTCAAGCCCAAACGCTGTCGCAGCTGATTCTCTGCGGCGGTCGCGACAAGGGCAAGAGCATGCTCATCCCGTAACGACAACTGCCAAAGAGTTTCTTTTCATTGCTTCCCATCAAGTCATGATCGCAGGAAAGTGTGGTTTGCTGCACCGGCCTTCTGAATGAACCTGTTGCCTAGTGTCCTTAGCGCGCTTTACCGTTTACCGTGTTAAATGAAGCAAGAGTAGCCGTTTGCCGCTGAACACGAAAGGATTGCACTCTGCGGTTTCTGCATTCCGGCTTACCGGCTCTGCCGAGTAGCGACATCTGGCGAATTTGTCGCAAAGCAAATGACACAAACGTTTGTTGCCCAGAACTGTTCGCTTACGCTTGAAATGGCTTGAATCTTAGAGGTCTTAGATTGAACTCTCACAACACAATAATTTTTTTTAAAAGAGCCGTATACTTCTACTGTAGAGCTTAAAAAATCGAAAACATGACGTTGACGCCGCCATCTAGTGGGAAGAATTAGGACCAAGTATTGCATTAACCAGAATTCACGCCACCGCTAAATATTTCGATATAAAATGAGTAAGACATATTGTAATGATTCCGCAGTTACCTATATTACCTTGCCCAAGATGATTTTGAAAGCATAAAAGAGCTATGCTAGTTCATAAAGGCATCTGAACCATTGGAAGCGTGGAAGCTGGAGTAGGGGCGGAAATTTTGCTCGCTCATTCTAAAAAAATTGTCATTTATCGTGCTCCTGATCATCATTTAGCAAGAATGTAGTAAACAACATCAACTAAGATTGCTTGCATGAAGCGCCTATATTACCTTGGCCAAGACGATTTTGAAAGCATAAAAGAGCTATGCTAGTTCATAAAGGCATCTGAACCATTGGAAGCGTGGAAGCTGCAGAGTAGGGGCGGAAATTCTGCTCGCTCATTCTAAAAAAAATTGTCATTTATCGTGCTCCTGATCATCATTTAGCAAGAATGTAGTAAACAACATCAACTAAGATTGCTTGCATGAAGCGCAGAGCACATCGCATTTGCTGTGCCGTAAAGTTCCGGAAGAACGCCCACCCAAATTTAAGCTACAGTGATATCAAGTGAAAAATACGAGATGGGCGAAATTTCGGGTCAAGCGCGGAAAGGACGAATAAGTGACCGCATCTACACATGAAGAGATGATTCGGGTTTGTTTTGTTCACTCATCCGCGCTAAAGCAATGGATTTTACGGGGTGGGCGCGCGTCTTTCAGTGAATTGAATATTTCACCCGTAAAAGGGGGTGGGCGATGTTTCGGGGGAGGGCGTTCACTCGGAACTTTCCGGTAATCTAATCAAAACGCGAGCGTACATTTCGCCGGCGCAGGGGGCTCGCTACTACAGTCGGTAGAAATTCTAGCCTCTGTATCGCTATGTAGCGACGGTAAAAATAAGTTACCGTTCACGGAAACTCTCGCGCATGCAAGGTCGACTTCCGCAATCACCAGTATCTCCCGCTCAAAGTCCGTAAAGACTGAAAACGTAGCTTAAAAAAAAAAAAAAGGACGTAGTCGTCTCATGTGCGACCCACTCGCTGAAGTAACCATGGTAACGACGACGCTCTAAACCAAACCGCCGCCGTCAAAAATCGCGGACATTCCGGCGGCCAACCATGAAATGAGTGCTTCGCCTCGGACGAGGTCGGACTATGTCGTCATCGCAAGCCGCCGAGCCAACAAATAGTTCTGTCTCGTCGGGGTAATAACTTTTGTTAGCGTGAGCAAATATGCTTACTATTTTTGAACTTGTTTCGACAAGAACTATAGAGTAGATTTCTGACACAAACAAAAACACTTTGAAATCCATCTCAGGCCCCCTTTAAGCCACACTTCGTGGAACAGGACCTTGGCATGGACAATAAAAAAAGAAAGCCCCCCCCTCCCCCTCCCTTCCCAGTGGTTCATGTTGAACTTCAGCGCAAATGACAAGACGCAGTACGATAGCAACAGGACACACGAAGCGCTGCTTTGTCATGTCGTTTACGCTAGGGTTCAACATGCTTATCAACACTTCCAAGTTTTCACGTTGCGCCCTAGTGGGTCACATATCCACGCCGTTGTTTGTAGCATGGGCCAATTTGTGAATGGTTCTATGCCATGAATACAATCCATACATAGAGAGAATGTTAAGTGGTCGGCACACGGGTCCCACGTACGTCGCAAAACCTTCAGCACACCCGACAAATAACCGAGATGCATGGTAGCCCGGGAGTCACGTTGAAATCACTGGAATAGCATTTTACTGCTTCAAACATTTCAGTGGCATTTTTGTACAGCTTCACGGCAGCTTTCTCGCTTCCAGCTCCTGTGAGCACGTCATCCGTGTATGTCTCACAGTTTGAGGGTACTGCTCTTTGTTTAAGTGGTGTTGAAGCATTTCGGGAAGTAGAAATGGGTTAGCCATCACTCTGAAAGGGATGCGGGTCATACAGCAAGTCAAAACTGGTGAAAGTGGTACACCCGGTTTTGGTATTGCTTGAAACCACAGGAAACGCAATGCATCTTTGTCCACCGGTTTTATGCCAACCTTTAAAAATGTTTGTTTGATATCCGACCTTTGCGCCACTTGGTGTCTTCGGGAGTACAGCAATAGGGTGTATGCACTGGGCTTTTGGCCGTGCAGCAATGCTACCTACACGACGGCCCCGACACCATATCCACAGTTGCATTCTGCCGTGCAGGCAGCATGTTTCCCGATGCAAAACGTGGTTTGCGGCGTGGTGTTGGTAAGAACGTTCGCGTGGGCAGTGTTTTTTTCTGCGTGATTCGTGGGTTTGCAAATGCCTTGTCACAAGGAGTAGTCAGCATTGTTTTTTTTTCGAAATTTCGGACTGTGCTGTGCACACTTCTGCAACCGCAGATCCGAAAGCAGGCCGCACAACAAAAGCAAGCGTTTCGCTTTTTTTTTTCTGTTTTGAAGCGGTAGCTAGAGCAGTACTTGAAGATGATCTGACTTCAGGCAACGAATTCGCAAAGAAGCTATCGATGATGGGTTTAATCAGTACCGAATCAGGCGTGCCCATTTTATTTCAGGTGGAGACGACGGCCGTCAAAGCTTTCACCTCATACCTTGCATATGCTTGTAACACGATGTGTTAAGGTAGCCGGCATACTTTATCAATGAGGCTAACCCGACTGTGCATCCAGCCGCAGCCTTGTCTACTTCCAGTGTTTTTAGGTGAATACGTGTACATGAAATGCAACCTTTTTTCAGGTAATTGTGGGCATCCAACTCTTTTGTCGTCTTCGAGTGCTCTTTAATGACCAAGCGCGTTCTGTGCTTATGCACTAAAGCTTGACGTTGGCTATACAATTTGACTACTTCAAGAACAGCGCAGAGATGACGACTTATGGATTGGCAAACTAGAGCAATATGGTTTATCGCTTGTCTCTGCGCTGTTTTTGCAGTATTCAAAGCGTGTTCCATAATCTTGCTTTGCTTATAATTTCCACCTCGTCTACATAAAAAAAAAAGCACTTGAAAACTATCGGTCGAATCTTTGTCGACGTGGCTGCACCTAATTTTATATACATATGTCACGATTGCTTCCACCCAGAACCTCTGCGTAATTGCTCACCATCATTGGGAGCTTAGGTAGACGTCAGTCATACGTTCAACACACCATAACACTGTTGCCAGAGCACCTCACCGTCTCTCGCACTCCCCAAGAAGCGCGCAGCATGCCTGGGTGGCTCAGTAAAGCCAGTGCCTCGTTGCAGCTTTGGGTGGAAAAATTTTCCTAACTCGAGACACGGTCCTTTGAAGCAACCCAAAAATAAGAAAATCAATGCATGGGGATCACACGGAGATAGTGCAAAGCGGACTACGTTATCAGCGCCTGTCCAACGGTTAGACAGGTGCGGACAGCGGTGCAGAGAGCGCTGCACAATGTTTCAAGCATGTGACAAAGTGTGAGGTGAAAGCTTCAAGACCCGTCGTTTCCACTTGGAACGAAACAGGTGCAACAGATTCAGTACTGATTGGTCCCATTATCGATAACTTCATTGTAAATTCGTCGCATGAAGGCGGACTGTCATCGAGCGTTGCTCTATCCTTGGCTCCGAAGCAGCAAAAAAAAAAAAAAAGTGACACGCTTGCTTTTGCCATGCGACCTGCTTCGGATCTTCGGTTGTAGCAAGCGTGCACAGCACAGTCTGGAATTTCGATGCAAAAACAATGCTGACTACTACTTGTAACAAGGCATTCGCAAATCCACAAATCGCTCGAAAAAAAAAAAAAACGCTGTCCACATGAACGTTCTTGCCAACACAACACTGCGAACCACATTTCACACCAGGAACGCCGCGGCCCATGCGGCAAAATGCAACCGTGCAGATGGCATCGGTGCAGCTAAGCAAATAGCACCACCACGCATTCGAAAGCCCATTGCATACACCGATAGACTGACTAAATCGGAGGTCAGGTTCAGTCCACTTTCAAAGTTGTTGAAATATTTCGGTGAGTTACTGTGCGATGAAACGTCAAAAACCACCTGAAGCTTGGGAGAGTAACGTGCAACAGCCTAGTGCAGCATGTAGTAAACGGCATCAGCTTCACTCGTACTGTCCGTAAGTTTTGCTATCCCTAGCTGGTTGTAGTTTTTGATCACAGCGTCGGTAGTCCTGACACAATTCTGGGGAGTTTAGAAAGTGCCTTATCAAGTGGTATAGTGACATTGGCTTCCAAGGAAGCGCCTTCTTCTAATGTCCATCCATTTATTTGATGGTCCCGCCAAACACAGGAAAATACAATAGAGGCGTGGAAATTTCTGAAATTTCAAACACTTTGCGAATGCTGTTTGCTATTTGATTTGCAGTGCACTTTTATCATTCAAAGTGCTGAATGTTTTCGAGTATTGAAAATTTGGGAATAATTGAGCAGTAAAAGTTGGCTTTGCCGCATGACATTCAAATTTTCTAGCTTCACTGCATGGCATACCCTCTTTCGTTGACTTTTTGCATGACGCTGAAGTTGTGCAAAAAAGCTTAACATGTGGTCATACTATCACACTTAAAAATAAATGAACAACTGTATACCAACTGGTAGAGGTTTGCTCACTTCTCATTTTTCTTCCACTCAGTTTTTATGTGTACCAACTTTCAGCCTTTTGTCCACCTGCTTGAGGGTCTAGCTTCATTCAACAGCAGAAGATCAAAAAATAAACTAAAAAAATCACTCCACAAAGTGAACACCCTCTTCCAAAACGCTTATTCAGAGGCTGGACGGGCTGCAGAATGCAGAACGCCCTTACTCTATGAAAGAGAACATGTGTCATTTCTTGTGCTACTGCACGCAGCATGCAACCCAACACGAGACAGCGAAAAGAACTCTTGTGCGATTGCTACGAAAAAACTTTTCAGAACTGAATCACTTTTGTGAACTGTAGCAGTCATGCTGACACTGCGCTACGGACAAAGGCTCTAGATTGGTCGACGTTCTATAACTTTGAGATCCTGAGATCTGTTATCCTACTACTGCCATTTTTTCAAATGTTCCTGATTTATTTCATTCTCCCTCTTATTCATTGTTTCTACGTACTCTTTCCAGATTTTTTTTTTCATTTACTGTGTTCACCCTATCTGACGCAGCAAGCAACGCCATTTGTGGAGCTAATGTCTTCAGTATTCATTTCCCAAATCATTTATCTAACATCACTATCATCATCTGGAAGGCTCCCGCGCAATTACAGCTTTCAGCCCCATTTCATGCAGCAATGGCCTCGGTCTGCCTTACGTGGTTCTTCCACTACACCATCCCTATTGCACTAAGCTCATGTGCTTGCGCTTTGTGCATAAAGTAACCGACAGGTGTCCTGAGCTCGAGAATGCCTAGATTGGGCTGTGTGTCGACCTGCCATTCCAGGTGCAGAGGCACAAATGGACGGGTGTAGCACTTTTGTTTTCTGTCTGGCGCCAAGCGTAGGGAGAAGTGGAAAAGGGCACTAGAATGGTCGGAAGCTGACTGTTTTAGCTGTGATTGTAAGAGCGTTTGATTTTATGAGGAGTACTTTGATGGTATTGGCATTATAGTAACTTGCAGCTTTATTGGCAGCGGGCACGTGTTTTTGCAAAAAGATAAAGCAAGGCGCTGCAAATGAACTGTGTTTTCTACCTCTCAACTGGTTACATTGATTTGATTGATTATGGGGTTTAATGCACCAAAGCTACACTTGGACTATGAGGCGCGCCGTATTAAAGTACTCTGGATTTATTTTGACCTCCTAAATATCTTTAAAATATGCCAAAATCTCGACATGAGCATTTTTGCTTTTTGCCTTTATGGTCGAGTCCCAGTCATGCTGCACGTGCAATCAAAGCTCCTTTGGAGTTTCTTCGGAGCACAGAACTGGACAAAGTTTTGTCATTGAAAATTTTGGCCGCATCAAAAGACATCTTTTCGTCTTCACGTTTTATTTTGTTTGTTTGTTTGTTTTTCTTCTCTCATTTAGCGTAGCAAGCCAGCCCGACGGCTCGGCTAACATCGCTGGTCTCCATTAAAGTTATTCTCTCTCTCTCTCTCTCTAAGCCATTGTATTGGTGTTGAGTGCATAGAATTTTTACTGATTGCAAGAACATAGTGTATGTGATGATGCTCAAGTATCAATTTATATTTAAGGAACCCAGGAGAAGAAAAATATGAATGGTGCAAAATGAAAAGGTTCAACATGCATGAGACTACTTGATCATTACGAGTTGTGTGTCTATCGATGAAATGTCAATAAACCGTGCTGCAGTTTAGCGTCATCTAGTGCTGATTTTTTTTTTCAAGTCTGCATAAACTTAACTTATTGTTGTATGTAGTGTTGTTCACTTAACCTTGTGTGTTTCAATTCTGTAATACTTAGTACATTTGGTAGCATTAAACAAAGGAACTCATTTTGTTGTCCCTTTACTTGCCTAACTTTGGCCGAAAGAGGCTTCATTTCAAAACAGAAGACCGCGTTATAAGTGGAAATTACGGAAATGAACTAGATCTTGGTAACTCATTGAGGCATCACTGCTCTTAACAAAACAGCCAGTTTTGTTTATAACTAAGGCTTAATAATTCATGTATCTATAAATATCTGGGGCCTATGTGTTTTTGTACATAGCTGTCTTGTTTTGAAATAAAATTATATCGGCGAGTTTTATTTTGTGTGGGGTATACACGTCGTGTTCTGCCGTGAGTCTTCTGCAATTAGTGTGAGGCCAATTTTTCTTCAGCACCTCCAGCTGCCCTTGTCACTAATTTTTTAAATTTTTATTGAAGTGTGTACTGCGAACCAGAGGCCCAAGAAGGAAGGGCATAAAGGTGTGAACAAGATCATAGATACCAGCAGTTCAGCATACAACATGTGGCAGCAATGAGAAAGAACAAAAGGTTAAAATAAACTAAACATTTGCTTCTATGTATTCAAATTAATTAAGACATATGTTCAGGCGTATTTTTCCAGTCGATAATACATGTGGGAAAAAAAAATTTCAACCGGTGTGTAGAACGGGTGAAAGAATGAAAATGGTAATGATGAATATTATTTTGAAGTATGTCGTGGTCTTGTATCTAGGCCAAGTTTGTAGCATAACAACAGCAAAAAATTTAAGGCATTAAGATTTCTTTTTTCCCTAGTGTTTAAATCGCACCAGTTTGCATGGGCTCATTAACAGAATCCGTGTGCCCATAGTTAGAATTCTAAACAGTGAACAAATGTAAGATGCAAAAACTTTCTCCTTGACTAATATTCGAATCCCATAATCTTATATGACCTCACAAAAAGAATTTGTGCAATTATATTTAGAATAAATAAAGTCAACAGCCTTTCTTCAAGCCTTTTTAACCAATTCGATATTATTTCCTCTATAGGGGTCTGAGACGGTGCAGGCATACTGAAGTTTCAATCAAATTAAAGTAGGGTACAAAAGTAATCTAACTTTTGCTGAGTATCGGTGAGTTTATGATTTATAAAATCGACTTCATGACAAGATGAGGAAACATTGGTTTTTATATGTGACTTTAGCTCAAGTTGCTAGTTTTTACAATAGCTAGACGAGTACATTTCTGAGCTTCGGGCAAGTTTTCCTGAAAAAGGGTAAAAAAGTGTGAGTGGACTCTTTTTGTTGACGATATGAAGGGAGACTGCAGTCATCCGGTTTTAACCCCGTAGCCCACACATGACTCCAGGAGGGGATATTATAAGAAATAGTGAAATTGCCAGCATATAGCGAAATCTGTCTAGGCTCATTTACAATGGAAATAATTCATTACAGAAAATTTAAAGGAAAGACCAAGGGCACTACCATGGGGACCATTAGAAGTAGGAGGAGAGTGTCAGCTATTCACTCCAATCCGATGAACAAGCAGTAACCCAGGCTGCAAGAAAGGAGCGGGGAGGGTGGGAGGCAGTATGTGAATTGATTTTTTGAAATTAATTTGGCCAGACGGCTGGTACCCTCAGTAAGTGCAGGTGGTGGGACTGGCCTGCTCCTGTGAGGGATAAAAAAAAAAAACTTCCATTCTGCTGTATGAATCGCTCATGCGTTCTGGTATATGGCCACCATATGCAGACTTGTACGGACGCCTGCTTTTACAAACCCCGGACCAGGTTCTAAGCCTGTGCTAATTTGCAAACAAAATCTGTGTCGGAATCAGTATAATTAACTGTAAACAAATGTACTTGAAACATGCAGCAAAGCGTTAAATGTGCCTAGCTGTGTTTTCTGTGGAAGTTATTAGTAAAACTGTTGACCTGGATGGGAGCCTTCGTACAGTCGTCCAGAAAAGGTAATCTCGTTGTAGAACACAAAGGTCAAAGCCGGCATCGCCATAAAAAAAAAAAAAAAGAAAACACTGCGGTGACGGTCGGTGGAACTACTCCGGTTTTTGCCAGTTCCTAAATACGATCGCTGACTGTCGTAGTTCCACAGGCGCGTAATCGCAAAATGAGTACATAAATATGTGTTTAAGAGATGCGGACATGATGTTAAGGCAACAACTATGCTGCCGATATTCCCATACCAAAATTTTGTACCCTGCGTCGCAGAATTTAAAATACCAGTGCTCATTGCATTTGACGAAAGAAGCGCTAACATTTGCCGCAACGACGCAAATAGACAGCCCGTGCGCACCGTATCAGAATGCGATGCGCTGAACGGTCAAGAGCTTGTTTCTGCGTAATCATAGAGCGCTGCTACGTACGTGGACGCATGTTACATTGCTGGGAGAGCGATTATGCTTCAAAGAACAGTCTTGCCGCATGAGATTCGGAAAAACGGGAAGATTTTGCGCCGTCGCCGCTTCATAATCCAAGCCAGAGTGACCCTGCCCGAGCCAAGCTGCAGCATCGCCGGGCATGCACTGGTTTATGGGAAGCTCTCCAATGCGCTTGCGTCTACATAGACGTTACGGCTGCAGGCTGATTAAGTCTAGCGAGATCAACATTCGCGCCATGCTGAGGGAAATAAACTCAAATTTTCTCAAATGACCATAATAGCTGTTTGAGCGTAAACAAAAAGTACTATAAGGTCGGACGAACCAATCACAATATTCGATTCAAGTGACGTCTTTGGCCCGACACTGCTGTCGGGGTCCTGCTCCCGAATGCAAAAGAAAACGGCCGCCCGACACAAACTCGCGTGTCGGACCGACAAGTCGGACCCGACATGTTGGATCCGACTTGTCGGACTCAAAAGAAAACGGGCTTACGTCAAGAAACCGCGGCGGAGGAGTGGCGTACGTACTGGAGCTCTCCGTCAGGCGCGTAGCCAGGATTTTTGTTCGGGGGGGGCTAAGATTGTTCTCGTCCCCCCCCCCCCCCCCGAACAAAAAAAGTGCGGTAGTTTGCAAGCGCCCTTAAAGGTATGAAGATAAAATAGATGTTTGGTTCATTCAAAAGTCTGCCTTGTCCCGATATCAATGATACCAGTTTTATCGCAATCTTCAAAGGAATAATCAAAATATTAAATTAAACGTTTGAAGCAATGGCGAATCCCCGCCCACTTTCCGGCGGCGATTTCACTATGACAGTTCAGGATCTTGTTGGTACGATTGGCGCCCAACGACTTAAGTCACCGCCAAGGAACATGATTGCGCGATTGTAGACGGGCCTCCATTGATCTTATCATTTGAATTCTAACGTGCAGTTAACACACTCAGAACTACGCGTTAGTGCTAGCCTATATATATACGACTCCTGCCGATATCACTTCACTGCAGCGCTAAATTTAAAAAATTTTGACATTTGTTGCATTGCTTCGGTTTAAAAAACGCCTGTGATTGGAATGGAGCTGTGCGAGTTACCAAAGGCTAGTTGCTATTCAATTGAACAAGGTTGTATTTTGTCTTTAAAAGGCTCTTTAAGGTTCTCTCATGATATTGGTGTTGATTATGATTGTATTTGTGCCAGCTGAAGTTGTAAACTGGGCGGAAATCCGCAGACCACGTGGTACAAATCTCTGCCCGTGATACGGGACGTACATTGCACGCACAGGAACCTTGTGCAGGCATTGCATTAAACGGCCATAGTTTCATGCAATTACTTGCTTTATCTCAACGTGTGGAGTATGATAGGTGTGACAACCGCAATAAAATGACGTAGGCCGTAAGAATGAGATTTTTTTTATTTAGTTGTCCTTGTCCAAAATGCAAAATAAAATGTTTTGCGTACGCCTGCACAGTAGCGGCCAGTGTCAGGACAATGGAGCTCATTCTGTGCAGTATACATCGATTCTATGCACTTGCGTTATCTGTAGCGCAGATCTTATCTTTAAAAAATGAAAGGCTATGAATTATACATACAAGAAGCGTTATATCTCTAGCAATAATTTTAACAAATATCAACCCTAAACACACATACATCATGCGCAATAACAGCGCTGTTAAGCACGAAAATTACATGAACATGGCAAGATTAGTCCACACCAAAGCGTAATAATTCAGCCATTGGTATTTGTTAAGTCATGCCAGTTTAAATTTGCGCTTCTGTTTTGAGTCTCAACACAGTTCATTTCGTAGCTTCTATCAGGTCTCCGGGCGGACATGAGAAGCTTGTGCTTTGTAACATAATGGATCTGGTTTACATTTCGGCACAGCCTAAATGTAGAGTCTGCTGTAATGAGCTTGGTGTTCTCAAATATTTGCATTATTACCTGTCAGGTTTGCAATGCTTCGTGCATAAATGCCCTATAGTCTGCCTGAAGGCGTGTACTATCCAGTAACTTTTCTGGAGCAGCCACCCCATTTAGCTACCACTCCTATAGATGAGGTAGAGCAAGTCACTGCAAAGTTCACCATTCGATGCTGTATCGAACTTTATATTAGCAAGAAAAAATAGTAACGCAAAGACGACGATGCCTGACCGTACTCTTGCGGTTAGGCATGTTCTGTGCAATCTGAGCAAAATATTGCTGTTTTGAATTTTGTCGTGAGATCTGAGGAAAGAGTTATAATGCGGTCCTACCATTTTGGTTTCAAACTTTAATGAAAGGACATACTTTTTTAGCTGACGCGTGCACTGCCATTTTTCAGCCGAGTACACACTGCCGGTTTTAAAGCTAAACGATAAAAAAATATCAGTGCATAAGCATGGGTGGCTCTGGAATGTATAGGGCGCACATGAGTTTTGTAGTTTTTGTTAGAGACGCGGGAAATGGAAATTATGTTGGGAATCTCCTTGGCCCACCAGAAAACGGAGGATTGGGCAGCTGTGCAGAGCCAGCATGACCTTCGGGCGTGGTGCGATGCGCGAAACAAGTCAGCATTTTGTTTTCCGGAGTGCACCAAGAAACCATGCGCATTGGCATGGCCCCGTATACAGAAAGACCAAAGACTACCATGCTTCAGCATGAAGCGGACAGTAATGACATAGTTAAACTATTTCCTTGGTTGACAGCGAGCGTGATGTTGAAACTCAAGCATGGTTTCAGGCTATACGACAGGATAGATTGGCTAAAAGTTGCAAAGTTGTTTACCGTGATAATTCCTCGGTCATTTCGGTTACTTAGGAAATGCTGACGATTGCTCAAAATGTCCTTCATGCAACATTTTAGAATGTATAAGTAGCAGTTGTGGATTCAGGAAGAAAGACAACAGCGCGCACCCGTATGTGTGTGTGCGGGGGGGGGGTGAGGTGAGCGGAGGAGGAGGGCAGAGGTGTGCTGGTGCTCTTGAGGGGGCCTGCTGCCTGTAGCCCGTTTATTTAATTAGGAAATTATGTTGTCTTGCACGACTGATTGAGCCTTGAAAGAACGATACTCCTGCGTCCACAGAACTTCAAAGAAGGCCAGGAAGAGTTAAAGGAAAATTCTACCAGAAAGGCACGTTCGTTTCTTCACCACCAGTACGAAGGTCCTTCACTTGCGCTGTGCACGTACGCTGCTATGGGTTTAAAATTTGGTGTAGCAGTCGATGCACGCGTAGATAATAAACGCGGTAACAAAAGTCCCGATAACGCGCACACAATGCAACAGCGGCTACATCACATGGAGTTTCGTTCCAGTAAAAGCAAACTATTAAAACTGCAGCCAGAACAAATATATTTTTCACTCTTCGTGTACTGATACTCACGCTGTCCCGATACACTCTGAGTAACCCCCTCCAACTTCGTGCATAATAAAATATTTAGGTGTTACAGGAGTTGAATTTACGTTTTCCCTCATTAAAAATCACCTATCCGCTCCACCGTGGGCGCTTTTAACAACCAATTCAAACGCAAATACTGCATTCGGAATAAAACGAAATACACAATTTTAGCTCGTAGACGCAAGGTACTGGGGCATCGTATAAATATAAAGAAATTATTATTTAAATATCAGAGAATGCATAACTGATCTGCACTGCACAACTTAACGTACAATGCAACCTCCATCGTCAAAAGACATCAGTGATCATGGAAGGATTAATCACTGGAAGGAAATGACTTACAATTCGAGGCCTCTTTTGGGTGTTGGCACTTGGAACATGAGCTTCTCAAAACCAGGGGCGCTTCTATCCTCGCGACATATTGCCGTTGTGTTTCAGGCCCTTAATATACACTGCTCTGGGCAGCCGCCGTCCAGAGAAAAAGCGGCCGTGGACACAATGGAGAGGCTTTAGTTGTGATCGAGGTAGAATATGGCCACCTGATCGTTGTTACTCTCGCGACGTCGTCTGCCTGTGGCAGGGCTGGTGACCGCGGTGCCTTCACATTTAGGATAAAGTCTGGGACTGGCTCGGGGAGCTGCAGCGCGCCTTTTTTGTCGAACCGCTGTTCTCCAGTTTCCTAGGTTAGGGGAGAATACCGCCGAACAAAGCTGCCTAATCGCAGGGGTGAAATTGATTGTCGCAACATCGCCGTCGGAAGGGGACACTCAGTGCGCGCAGTCTGAGCCCACTCCAACAAAACCCTCCCGGGCTCGCAGAAACGTTAAAAAGGAAGAATGAAGGGCTGACGCGAGGAAGAGGGGCGTACCTTGCTGTGTGTCTCATTCGCAAAGGCCCTTTGCCCGCGCACGACATTCATCCAGCTAAACTGCATGTTTCATCCATTACGTAGCCCCATCGCATTCTTCAGTTACCTTGCACGAGTCTTGAATGTGCACGTGCCCACGGCCGCTTGATCTCGCCTTTTCTAGGAGATGGAGCGGCCGTGGTCAGCCACCGCCGCGTGCACGTTGTTCTGCTTAACATACAAAGATCGTCTGTTCCCTTACGGGCCTGCATCGTACCAGTCTTAAACCATCAATGACCGGCGGTCCCTCTTTTTTTTCCCCGCGAGTTAGTGCGGACCACTCCTTGCTTCCCCGGCCGAGTCAATCTCCTCTGCTGAGAAGTACTCAGCCGGCCTATTATTCTCTGTGTTGCCACATGTCTCGCACAAAGGGACACAACGCATGCCTGTGTCGTCCCGTGCGCTGAGCTTACCTGAAGGCGCCGTGGCTTTCAGGATTGCCGCCCTCCGCAATCATCCCTCAGCGGTTCGCACCCTTCAGGGGCTTCATTTTGTCACGGCCGGACTCGACTCCCTTTCCGCAGCGCGGAAAAAGAGTCGAGTCCGGCCGTGGTTTTGTGTAAACACCCTTGCGTAGGGAAGACATTGAGTCGTGAATGCTTCTACTAGTGGCGCTTTCAAAGGATATGCAGCTTTGTTCGCAGGCGACGTACCAGGCATACAGGCAGACCGGCGACGGCCGGAAAAATTTCGGGGGGGGGCTGAAGCCCGGTCAGCCCCCCCCTGGCTACGCCACTGCTCTCCGTCAGAGTACAGGGTCGTCTGCCCAGTGGTCAGTTTAGCTTAGAATTGAGCGTTTGAAATCTGAAAACTTGAGAAAATGGCTTGTCTCACTTTTCGCCAAATTGGTTTACCGTGAGGCATGGTGCCGTCGCGTTGACGTGACGGAAACGTAGAGCTCGGCCTCCCGTCACCGTCACACCGTTTTCGGCGAGAAATCGCCGGAAAATTACCGTCGCCCATGACGGAAGACGGTGACGTGACGGGATGAAAAACGGCTGTGTGGATGAGGTCTGAGGGTGCTCAAACGTGCATATATCTTTAGATCAGAAGCAAATAGAAAGAAAACAAATGATAAAGTGGAGGATGCCGCTTGCCGACGGCGCAAGGGAAGTGCGTTCATTCTGTTATCAACGACGCCGCGGCGGGTCGGCCCGGTTCCCGGAGCGCGCTTCCTCGTCGGCAGGTTACCATAGATGAGCGGTTTGAGAATGATTATAATGAGTGGTGGTGACGTCATATACGAGTCGAAAACGTGGTCATCCTACCTAGGTAGGCGCATGCACGAGCACGACACAGAGCAGTGGGCCGGTGCATTCTGCTACCGGCCCCTTCGTTGCAACTCATTTCGCGCGATGCAAATCGCCCTGGAGCCGATGTGCTTGCCACAAATGAAGCAGTAAGATAATAAAATAAACGTTAACAACTGTGGTGCACGATCGGCAGCTGCAGTCCTGGTCGCCAAACGGTGACGGCGCACTGCCAACAGCATAAAAATTGAAGCATCGTTCTGGATTTGCTTTTGTTCAGTTTTTGTGAAGTGCCATCTGTGCACAGAGGATTTCATAATTTTCCCATAAACTGATTTCAGCAAACTTGGTATGCTCGTGTTGAGCGAAAGCGAGGTACATTACAAAGCGTTCCTTTTTTTCGCATGCTCAATCGATAAAACTGCACTTGTAGTAAAACTTCAGCTGTGATTTTCTCAGCTTCCCTTTTTTTGCATATTTGCCTAGCCTTACAGACGTTTTCAGGTTGTTGTTTTTTTCAAAGGATTTCTACAAACGTTATACTGTTAAATTCGGAATAAAATGAGCTTCATGCTAATGCTGTGTTAATTGGCTCAATGTGCCTCAAATAGATGTTGTCATAATATGAGCTCATTAAGTTTTCTGAAAACCGTGCTTGGGAGAATTAGACTAATTTTATCCAATAAACTAGCTTTACAGGAATATAAATAGCATCAGCATGCATGGAAGGTCTTAATTAGCTACACATTCATACCATTTATTTAAAAAAAATTGAACAAAAAGCCCCTTAACGGCCTGCGAGAAATTACTCAATTAGGATCCAGGCTCCAGCATTTTGTTTATAGCTCGAAAAATAATTATGCCACTTGAAAACTAATTACATAGTTGAAATGAGGAAGACAAAACACATATGCACAGTAGTTTTGATTATCACAGACCAATTAATAAAAAAGTTCATTTTAAGATCAGCGTCTCTCCCTAAAGCGCAATCAACACTAATGCAAAACCAACTAGCCCAATTCCTTACACTACTGCAGTTAACCCATCGATAACTATAGTTATCGATGGGTTATCGTTATCGTAATAAGAATAGCTCTAAAAGTATATGTACTTTTAGAGCTAGACCCTATTTACGTTTGTGCAGCACAACATTTGGAAGTTTATTTGAACCATTTTTGCGTTCTTTTGCTAGGGAAAATGTCTTTGGTGGCTGAAATACAGCTGCGTGAGTTACCCAAGGTTAGTTACTTCAAGTTGAAGAAAGTGGTATTTTGTCTTCGTGGTCGTTTTAAAAGGAACCGGCACAAACACACTTGGAGGGAGAAAACGATGCGATTGGCTACAATGGCGATCCTCCCCCTTCTCCCTTGTGGACGTGCAGACCAAGGTGTACACGCTGCTGATGACCCACGGCTGGCCGGGGTCGGTGGTGGAGTTCCTCAAGATCGCCGCCCAGCTCAGGCAGCCCAAGAAGGGTGTCGCCTTCGAGGTCATCTGCCCCTCCATACCCGGATACGGCTTCTCCGAGGCGCCGCACCGCAAAGGTAGTGCCGGGCCACTCCCCGAGCATGTGTTGCTGCAGTTCAGAGGCACAGATCTTCCCAACACTTAAAAGAACTGAATTGGCATCACCTTTTGCCAAAAAGTAGGCTCAGTAAATAGTATTGCAATAGCTGCAGGAACAAAAAAAATCTCTAATATCTGGTGCCAAAATAAATTTAAAAAAGGCAGTACAGCCCAGTTAAATCAGATTTAATTAAAAATTTTATTGAACTAAATGGACCTTGAAATATGAAACTGACTTCCTATGGGGTTCATGTATTCTTTGCCTGCCTGTATATAGTATTTAAATATTTTTGAGTCCAGCTCTGGATAAATTTAATTACCACCTGTAGTAGTGGTAAGCGAGTAGTAATGCTAGTAATAGAAATTGCAACAATGTAATTCTTGAGACCTTAGGAAAAAAAGTGTTCTGTTGGAGAACAAACAATAACTGAATGTGCAACACAACATAATAACCTGACAATGGTTAAAAAATTTCATTCAAGGTCACAAAAACCTCTTCACGGTTCTATAGATCTGCTCTTTGTAATCAGGTTATCTGTTCCACTCTTTAGCTGTGCAAACGGAGAAAGATGGGGTAGGTGTGTTTGTTCTAGGCAAAGAATGTATACAAGTTTGTGCTGTGGAATTAGGAATGGTATAGTCACCCGATCTATGATCTCCTGTTGGGGCAATGAACAATGTACAAAAATGTCGTATTGATGGGATGCCAGAAGCATGGGAGATGGTCGCAGAGGCTACTCCTCATCTTTCCTCGTCCCACGTCTCCTCAGATGTGTGAATTTTTCAACGTCAAAGGCGTTGTAAGTGCAAATGCGCTTGATAAAAGACAATAAAAGACAGCAAATTATTTCGTTACATCCAATGTTTGTTATAACAGTAGGGGTAAAAATCGGCTGTAACAAATATACAATCTGGCTCACATAAAAGTGCTTGATACAGAAATGCATTTCTTAGGCTTCCAACCCACTATAAACAAGGTAACCCTCACCTTTTTCCTTGTTGCATTTCAAGCTGAATGAGCACATGAGTACACGAAATTACAGCTAAACGAGGTTCACTTGGCAAAACAAGCCTGAATCTTTAATAATTTAATGAAGGATGTGATCTTCACCTGGTGGCTACTCAGAGTGCTGAGCGGGATGAAGTTTTCCGCAGGGTCCACGAACAAAAGGGCCTTTATATGCTTGGATTTTCGGATGCCACAGAGTGTTTCCAAGTAGCTTCTCAGCCTCCTGGTGAAACATACTTAATCACAGCGTGAATGACGGGACAGACAGAAAGTGTGTGAGCCGCCCTTCAGTGGTGCTTACTGATAAAGAGGATAACGACATGGATAACGACATGGATAACGACAAATAAGTCATGTTCCCGTTTGCACTTTTATCTGGTTCTGTTTGTTTTCTTTGTATGCTACTTTGACACGTGCAGCGTTGTTTGCCTTCAGTATAAATGTTTGTTGCGGGTTTTCAATAAATTTAGTTGAGAGTCAGCGCCTGTCCAGTGGTTGATCTTTCTGTCTGTCCCATCCTTCGCGCTGTGATTAAGTATGAACATGTACCAACTCGCCAAACTTGCAACTGTCCTGGTGAAACATTTCTTCGTTATATCTGATCACGTGTGCAGCTCACTGTTTAACTTTTTTTATAAAAGAATAAGTGGCGTTGAAACAAAGCGTGACCAACCAAGGATCGCATTTAGTTCATTATAGCCGACAATTTGCTATATCGTCAGTGTTGGTTATAACAAGGTCCAACTGCAGCATCTTTAAAAAGAGGCCCTTGATGGGCATGCTGGTGTTTAGTATGACCAGTCCCGTACCGCTATAACTGGCAACGAGTAATAGCTCTCGATTTTGCTCATGCCATCATACGGAGAGGAAACTTCTTTTCAGCTCTCTCCCGCCCCCATGTCTGCACTGTTCAGCGACCTCCATCACAGGCCTAAACCATGTAGTCTGGTACTGCACTGCGCTTTCAGACCATCTCTGTGTTCTCGAAAGTGCGCTCCCCTATGGTTCTTAACCAGGTAATCCCCCACAACATTGCCCCCAATTCCTCCACGTGTTTTCCCTCAAGAGCGGCCTGGCATGAGTAGTGTGAGCCGGGGCCCACAACCCACTCGATACCTCAAACTGGGCATTTAGATCCTCCATGGGAAACTGACTACATGACCCTTGAAATTCGAGAAGTGTTATTCCTCCCTCCCTGATAGTCCCATTTCTCCCATCTGGCCAACTGGCCTTCCCTTTCCCTATGAAAATACTTTACTGCTACTCTTTTAAAACTTTACTGTCAACCAACTTCAGCCAACATTCGCCACAGTTCACTAACATTTGTTCTGCTCAGGGCTTGCATGTGTTGGGCATTTTCACGCAATCAAGGTGCCATGCAGTGAGGCTTGAAATTTTGCATGTTGCGAGGCCGAGCCAACTTTTGTGGCTCTATTATTCATTATTTTGAATATTTCGAATATTTGAATGCTTCGAACAGGGAAACTGCCCTGTGAATACAATAGCGAGTGTTATTTCACGAAACGTTCGAATTTTGTCACTTTTGCACACACCTCTGCGCAAATGAAACTCGATCGTTCCTGCAACAGGATTCAACGGCCTGGAGACCGCCCGTGTGTTCGTCAAGCTGATGGACCGACTCGGACGCCCCAAGTTCTATGTGCAAGGAGGCGACTGGGGCGCTATGGTTTCCAAACTCATTGCCACCTACTACCCTGAACGGTGAGTATATGCCCTCCCCTATATTCATCTGAAGTAGCAAGCCTCACCATTTCTGGGGCTAACCTCTTCAGTATTCACAAAAACTTGCTCTCTCTCTCTCTCTCTCTCCACTGTATTCATTTTTAATTGATTGCTAGTTTTTGGGGCACATTTCTTTTTATATTTGCATTTTATATATGCTTGTTGTGCGTTATGTGAGCACATTAGTTATTTTTTATGTTATTTACAGTACAGTGGAATACCGCTGCCCCGAGAAGTGTGCATTTTTGAAGGCAGTAGAAAAAATATATATTTTTTTCATCCAGGATTCGCATTATCAAGAACAAACTAAGCCAGCATAGATGCATGTACACAAAGGCAGGGGAACTGCATAACGTGCGAATTTTCTTGCCACATGCAGAAGTATTTTACGCTCCTCTCTGGGTTGACTTTACATTGAGATGGGCGAGCGGGTGTTCTTGAAGGCGTGAAAATGCCCACGATTACCTTTCCTATTGTATCAGCCATATAGCACACCAGTGTTGTTTTGTTTTCATCGTCAATATTGAGTTCGTTTTTGCCCTTTCACTCACCGCATAGTGGCACATAAATGCTGCTGCCCTTGCCCACATACAAACATACAAGTTAACATACCGCATTTTCGCGCTTATAACTCGCACCAAAAATGCGAAAATTTCAGTGAGAAAGTAGGGGTGTGGCTTCACGGCAATAGGCATTGTGCCGTGAAGCTCCTACGCTGTAACACTAAGCCCTCCATAGCAGCAAAGGAAGAAAAAACAAGGATGAAAACAAGAAAAAAACAAACAAACAACGTGGATGGAACCGAAGATGACCTTGTGTACAACATTGAGGACTGCGGCTCAAGTGATCTATGCTACATTTCAACGCACTCTGCAGTAGACTTGTAAGTGATTTACAGAAAACTTAATCGATAAAAAATGATGTTTCCTAGCTCTCACAAAGCCAACTAGTTGTCGTGCATGTCACAAATATTGCTGCAATGCGTGTCACTGGGGGAGTACCTGGTCTTGAAAACTGGCCTTTGCTGGCCAGCGTTGTTGAACTCTTCGGGACGTCCGCATCCCCGTGAGGAGTCAGCGTGTCCTGTAATAACGCCGCTGCAGGGTCCTGGGAGTGCACATGAACATGATGGACGTGGAGCTGGGTCCCCTGGAGGGGCTCAAGATGCTGCTGGGCTCCTACTTCCCCTCGCTGCTGCTGGGCGAGGGAGACAAGGCCCTGAGCAACTACATGTTCCCCAGCTGGTCGCGCTTCCTCTTCCTGCTCCAGGAGTCCGGCTACATGCACCTGCAGGCCACCAAGCCGGACACCATCGGTGCGCCCACCTCCGGCTGCTGCCGGGTTTCTGTGCTCTGTCCGAAAGGGTCGGCCGCCACTTTCAAGAAGTCTCTGTTGAGGCTGTGCTCGCACAAAGTTGTCTGAGCCACTTTTGGCTGGCAGAGCAGGGCTGATGTTGGCGTGAGTTAAGGTGCTTGGAAAGAACCAGGGTGTTGCCATAGCTGGGGAAATAGTGCAGCTGTTAAGGCATTGTGCTGCTTTGCACACATTTGCACATAATGCAGTGTGTTCGGGCTCCGGTCACTGAGCCTGTACTTCATTTAGAACGGCATGCCCATGTCCGCAAGACTTCTGACAGTGTATGTTAAAGAACATCACCCGGCCTAAATCGATCTGTAGCTCTTTGCTTATAGGGTTGTGTTTCCTAACGGAGTGCTCCGTCACCTGCCTCTTACAAGCGTCTAGCTTCTCAATGATGCTGAGTGTCACAGAATTTCGCTAGACCCAGATGAATGCAAGATGGAACAATTCCCTCTTTTTATGGGCATCCGACTCTCGGGCCTCGAGTCTATAAAACCACTTGCCAACCTAGCTGTCAGCGGTGTACTCACGCTATCATAAAGGTCAGCTTCCAGCTAGGGTATTGCATCATTGTATCTTTTGGAATTTCAGGTTTAAACATCAATCGCTGCCTCTCTTTGGAACACATTAAGTGCGTCAGTCACTTTCTGCTCGAAAATATTTTTATATGCACAGATATTGTGGCTGACGTAACTCCATCTCTTTTGAGCCATGGTTTTTGAAGCTGATTTCATGGTTCCTCTTAATAAATTCTAGCTTACATGGCAGGAGTACTGCTGTGAAAAATAGCTATGACATTGCATCCTGAAAGATACCACGAAGCCAGTTCTACCACCATGCCTGTAACACTATAATACTGTTGGGGTACATTTAATTTCTGTTGGCAGACTCGTTTCGCATTTACAAATATGTACATTTTTAAACATGCTCCCAGGGCATGACACTAACACACATCCTAATACAGGGTCCCTTAAACAAGTTGTATTTTGTGTCCGTTTATCATGCAGAGAAAGGCTTTATTTCAAGCCAGAACCTTCTAAAAGGTGGCCTGCTTTCTGTGAAAGCCGTCTGACGTGACTAGTATATTTTCGGCATGAGCTACAACACCAATTCATTTGAGGGTGCACTTTGGCCACACCTATGTCAAAGCACGAGCTGAGTCAGGAATTTTCACGAGATGGGAGAACTTTTTAAAGTGGTCACATGAATACCTGCAGTTTGAATGCATGCCCCCAAACCCAAAGTTAAAAAGTTCATTTTCATTAATTGCAAGATGATTTCGAATGAGTGCCGCTGCACTGAGTGTGGGTGAATAATCTGGATCCAAAATGGGTATGTGGTGGATCTCGCAGTTTGCACCGGAGTAAACTGACAGCCCGGTTTTGATAACGCTGTGTGTTAAGAAAGTCGATCAGGCCGTCTGTGCCCCTTCCCAACCGTGGGCGCGCGTAGAGACCTTGCCCCTCTCCCCCCCCCCACCAGGCCTGGCCCTGCTCAACTCGCCCGCGGGCCTGGCGGCATACATCCTGGAGAAGTTCTCGACGTGGACACGCAACTCCAACGTGGAGCGGGAGGACGGGGGCCTGGAGGAGAAGTACAGCCTGGACGAGCTGCTCACCAACGTGATGCTCTACTGGCTCACGGACAGCATTGGCTCCAGCATGCGCTACTACAAGGAGAACTTTGGCGTCATCGTGATGGGCAAGCCCCGCAGGTGAGAAGGGGTGCCAGGCTGCTCTGGGTGCTCTCCAAACAAAATTGGAGGGTCTTTCAGCGTCTCCGTAAGGGTTTAGCACTCTGACAAAATAAGTGAATTTGCAATTGAAATCTCCTCTGCCCTTGATGCGAGAAATCAGGTTGCTAAAGGTTTTGATTCTCTGCCCCGTAGGAAAAGGTGGTCAAAACTTCAGGCAAAACGCCGGCTTTAAGAACTAAAGCCGGCAGACAGCTTTATGTTGGATGAAACATGTGAACAGGAAACTATGTCACGCACACCAATCAAACCAGTGCTCAAACAATCTTTATGTGAGATTCTTTGCCTATAAGTAATCTCTGGACATGGGTGCATTGGCGGATCCAGAGGGGGGATCCAGATGTCCTGACCCCCCCCTCAATTTGGGAATTTGTACCCCCTAGAAGATGACCCCTCAGGTCGTAGAAAAAGTCTAGTTGAATATTTTTTTCTATTTCTTGTATTTGTGGTTTGAAATATTTCAGTGAATAAAAAAAAGACTACTATCCTCGTCCTCCTTTTTATGATCATCATCATCATCACTGGTAGAAGCTGACTCCCCCCTCAGAAAAAAAATTCCCCGCATTTCCCCGAGGGGAAGAATGTGAAAGTGCGAATGCACGAGTTGAATTTGCGCGGTTCGGTAATGTTCGCGAAAGAGAGATCACACGCACACACAGAACTACAAAGAAAGAAAGATGCATTTATTCACAGACACCTATTTGTGTTGTCGTTGTACTTGATTGCTAGAGCGGATCTCAGCTTTGAAATTTCGTGTCAGTACTCCTTTAAGCGGGTGCATTAGCCCTTCTCACGCCCGATTCCTGGCCAATCCCCCACGTGGGTATGTGCCATGTCAGCGGCCAGGCAGCGCGCGCCCATCTCCCCCCGTTGCCAAGGAAGACGAGGAGATTCCTGGCCAATCCCCCACGTGGGTATGCTATGCGGACATCGCCGGTGGACGCAGGTTCAGGGTCGCTTAAGAAGTGCATTCGCACTTAAAACCTGGATCCGCCCCTGCATGGGTGAAATATTCTGTAAGAACACACATCAAAGCTGTAGTGCTTATTGCCAGTGCTTTTTAGCCACTTGAAGGTGTTTTGTAGAGCTGAATAATGTAACTATGATTTTGTTGGAATACAGCGATGAAGAAAGCAAAGTTGAGAAAAACTCCACCGTGATCGGAAGGGGGAATCGAACCCACGACCTCCACTAATGCGTGCTGTGCGTTACCAACTGCGCACCGCAGTTTAATTCCTGTGGGTTCGACAATGCAGTGGCATTATCGTGCCCTGTTCGCATCATATGAAAATGTTTCGAGCACTGAAATCCTTTCTGAAAACTTTGCACTCCTGCACTCCTCCATGTGATATGTTGGGGCAGTGCCTTACCTCCTGGGGGCCTCAGAAGGTGCCATCTTCCCCTCATGGTCAGCGCTGCCGAAGTAAATTTGCGAAGTACATTTGCAACATTTGCGACATTTGCGAAGTAAATGCCTCCCTTCTCTTTCCCACTGGCCTCTCATGCTGTTTCTCTGCCGTCTCGTTCCTCCAAAGATAACGCGCTGGAGGTTTGCTCAAGTCAATATAAATTTATCATGTTCCACTGCTCCAGACCGGGTGCCTCAATGCCAGCCAGCGCTGCCGTACGGCAGAGACGCTCATGAATCAAGGCACCCTACTCAAACGTTTACAGATCCGTGTTGCGCTACTCCACGAGCGTTTCAAGCGGAATGTGGAACCTATCTCGTGAAACCTTTTGAAACCTTTTGTTACTGTTGCCGTTTGATTTTTAGATGCGAAGCATCTCATGCTCGGGGCTGTGTCCCTCCCTCCCTTGTTGTTGTCCGCCGTCCGCACTCTACTGCGCATGCGCGTCTCTTCAGCCCCGTCAGCGTTTGGGCTGACGTCAGCGCAGTCCACTGTAAAAAGGAATAGTTAGGCGGCACCCGGTTTTGATCCCACGACTCTCTGGCCGCTACGGGAGGTACGTGGCGCTCTACCAACTGCGCTACAAACCGAGACGGGAGCATGTGCTACGAATGCGCCTTATGTCCTTCACTCATTCAAACTACGTCAAGAAGCTACTTATACAATGAAGACGCGCGAAGCTGAACGTCCACGGAAACGACGAACTGAAAACGAATGGGAACTTCAGTCGACCCCATGGCTGCTTCGCATACTACTCAGGGTTCCCCTACGGGAAGATGGTGTAATTTGTTTCTTTTTTTAAATGCCGCCAAAGCTATAGTGGCGCGGCCAACAGAAGGCAACGGTTTTCTGCAGTTGATGTAGTGTTTCGTTTGCTATCGCAAAAACCAAGCATCCATGATTTTTTAATAAAGGAACACTGCAAATATCTCATATGTATTGATTTTCTGCCTCATATTTGTG
Organism: Haemaphysalis longicornis; assembly: GCF_048455015.1. Classification (NCBI taxonomy): domain Eukaryota; kingdom Metazoa; phylum Arthropoda; class Arachnida; order Ixodida; family Ixodidae; genus Haemaphysalis; species Haemaphysalis longicornis. The sequence goes on from NW_027526460.1 coordinate 163,813,598, forward strand.
TAATGTCTTGTTCTTGTTCCACAATGTTGACAAGTGTGAACATTGCCACCAAACCTATATGTTTAGATTTGGCTGTGGGTGTACAAGACTACTGCGCAGCATGTGTTTCACTTTGGCCGGGTGGCTGAGTGGAGTCACAGACATACACGCAGGCCAAAATTTCTGCATTTAATACCAAGAAAGAGCCGAAACATCTTTAATTTTATTAACTTTCAGGGGCGGAGTCAGTCTTTAATCGTTGTTATTTATGCCATGTGTACAACAATGAAATGCCTGAGGCTACTAAGCTGATGGCCAAATAACTTCTGTTGTGCAGGACTCCTGTGACGGTGCCAACGGGCTTCTCGATATTCCCCGAGGAGCTGGCAGCCCTTCCGCGGTCGGTGATTGGCAACGCGTACCCCAACGTCGTCACCTTCGTGACGCACCCGCGCGGCGGCCACTTCTCCGCCTTTGAAGAGCCCGAACTTCTGGAGAAAGACATCCGCGATTTCGTGGCGGCCGTGGAAGCGCGCAACGCTTCCAAGCCCGGCCCGTTCCCCGAATTCCCGTTCGTCGACGTTGGCCCCCAGCTGCTGCGTGCCACCGTGACCTTTGGCCCCAGCAGCCCTGCCGGCAGTGGCCAGCGCTTCGAGCCGACACCCGTGGAGCCACAGCAAGCCAAGCCGGAAGTCGCAAAGCCGGCCGTCCCGCCACCGGCTCGCAAGCAGCCAGAAGTTAAGGTGGAGACCAAGCCTGTGGAGAAAAAGGTTCACGCGTACACCTTAAACTTAAATAAAATCTGTGAGGTGTGCTCTGTAAAATGATTTACACCCTTAATGGCGACTTTTGTCAATAACCAACACCCTTACACCTTAGCAAAAACACAAAAAACACCCTTTGAAAGGGTGTTATTAGTGCCGAACCACTTTCAAAGTTTGTCTCCCCATGTTTTTTCTAGGTAGTAAGGGTGTTAGTTATAGACAGTGAAAATTCCCCTTAAAGGTGTTAGTCATTCTACCGTGTTCCTATCAGGTACTTGTACTGTTGGGGATAGCAAGGTACTGCTAGATGTTCTCTTGGTGCTTTTATACTCCTATGTTACATGTTTGCTTCACAATACAAGGCAGGGGCTAGCACTGTGCATATAAGTTGGTAACAATAATTTTGGTTTTTGGGTTCCGAAAAGATATGAACACAGAGGCTTATAAGGTCAGTGCAATACAAGGCCATAGCCTTACTTTAGGAAATTTTGTTGGTTTTGCTGTCCTTTAGTTTCTAGAAGCTATTGAGAATTAATTGGTTTTGAGTGAAAGGAGGCCATACCTTAAAGGGGCTATTCAATGCAGAAATTTGGTCTAGTTGGTGGATAGACTTCGACATGGTGGAAAGCGCGAGAGAACGGGGACACAGGCAGGGGCACTTGCACAGGACAACCACTCATTCTGTGTAAGTGTCCCTGCTTAAAGCGGGGGGGGGGGGGGGCATGCAGACAAAATACGTTTGCTTTATCCGAAAGATTTGGTGCTTCATAATTCCTTCAGGGCTTGTCTGGCAGCAAATGATGCTATTCACTGAGAAATTAAACAGGTTAATAAGCGAAAATTTCAATCCTTCCGCTAAATCGTGTTTCGTGACGTCAGCAATGACGTATCCAGAGTAGGGCCTTAAAGCTGAAGGTAGTCCGCTGACCAGGGCTGCTACCATCTCACAGACGGCCGTTTGGTTGTCTTGTTTATCGCCCACCTTCACAGATGGCGCTGCAATACCGATGAAGTGGCAGTGTTCACACTTTGATTGTATGCCTGCCGTACTTTTATTAGGGTTGATACTACATAATCGTTTCCTAAAACTTTGACTCGACAAACATGGTCACGTAAGTGACCGTGCCGCATATGTCAGTTGGTCAGTGTTGTGTCAAACAAGTCCAATGCGTCTGGCCGCTGTGTCAGGCAGTGTCAGCCAGCAAAGTGCTCCAGCAAATGCTTCAATGTTTATATGTGCTTGGTAGTAACATTAATTGTTCACCCTACAATTCTTTCTGACTGCTATAAAGAGAATGTGCCCTAAATTTAAGTGCAGCTAGCTCATTCTGCATAGCTTATAATCCCTGTTGAATATGCGTTTGCTTTTGCTGGCCTCAGCCCATCACACTGCTGTGCATATTACATCGTAGGTTCTAGTGCCGGAAATGAGCTTGTGGGTCGCATGGCCATTCTCTTTTTCCCTAATTATATAGCGTATTTGAGTGGAGTTCGTGTTATAAGTGGCGTCAGTGTGATTCTAACAAGGCAGTCTTTCGGATGAGGGAAACTTGCATTTTGTCTGCATGGCCCTTTAAAGATAGCCAGAAGCAAAATTTCCATTCTATTTTTGTCGACATAGTAGTGTTTCAGAATTTCCTTAAAGTGTGCTGTTCAAATGTGCACGCAGGCACCACCTCCACCACCCCCTCCTAGTCGCAAGGAAGAACCCAAGCCAGCCGCAAAGCCAGTGGAACAGAAGGTCTGTTGTGGAACGTTAAAGCACTTCGACATCTTAATCACAACACACATTGCAATCACATCATTAGCTGCCGAATATATTCTAAACTGGCGTTTGCATTAGGGTAAGAGCTCTGTGACTTTGAATTTTGTCAGTTATGTGTGAATATTGAGGTTTCAAACTTAAATCGTATGTATGCCTGAAGGATTTGATTTCAATTTCGATTTTTCACCATCTCAACTCAAGAGTAATTTGAAACTCCAAATGTTCTCATTTTTTTATGAATATTCGAGGTAGTTCAAAACTTCTCGCAGGTTGTGCCACGGACTTGTGGGCCTTGTCTCTTTAACCTGTGTCGAATGGAACTGCACTAACTGTCTTTGTAAGAGACCAATAATTCTGAGTCGTTTCTTTTTTTTTTCTTTGAACTGAGTGGGTGTTTTAAATGTAGTGGTGTTTATACACGAGCAGAGGTGCTGACGTGTTTAGATCCACTCCTCCACTCAAAGTGCCTGCTGTTGTTGTTTACACTTTGAAAGGCACACTAAGCTGTCGGATAGGCAAAAAGGTTGGCCACGCAGAATTGGGTGCGGGACATTTTTACTAAACACAACTCGTAAGAGCACCTGCAAATATATAAACAAATCAAACTACCTGGCTGTTTGGGTTCAATTCAGAAGGAAGGGGGGGAAGGAAGCTCTTGCAGCAGCTGCCTCAGTGTCTCAGTAAAAGTGATCACCTTTTGCGCATTTGTCTTTCAGTTTGACATCTCAGCTTGGTTCTGTAGAGTGTTCCTTGAAAGGGGGTGGGGAAGTGACTGGAGGCAAATAAGTAAGCCAGTACACTGCCCAACTTCCTTTTGCAGTCATGGTTATACGGTGTCAATGTTCAGCCATGACAGAGCTTGGTTTTTCATAAAATGATGCCTCAGTGGCACCTACCACCCACCATTGGTGTGGCCAGAAATAAATTCAGTGAGTGTTATAGGCCACCGGGAAAGTCAAAAAACAGAAACAGAGACTGTGCCACCCAAATGGTATATGTCATTTTTTGCGTGCATAAATTTCAAGGAGAGGGGGGGGGGGTATTTTGACAGCGAAACACCCTCCCTGTCTACACCTCTGTCACCTTCACCTTCCTTTGATTCACATAACAGGCCACAACCTAGCTGAGCTGATTTTGGTTGTAAAAAGAAAATGGGGCAGTTTTTTGCACAAGTACTTCCCAGCTGAAAAAAACCATTGGAGGTCCGATTGGACCTCCAGTGGCTTTTCTCGGCTGGGCGGTATGTTTCAATCTGAAACACGGTGAGATTGGCCATCTTTGGTAACTTTGAATGAAAAGCGAGAATATAGAGACAAAATTTTATACAACTTCCTTTTTTAGCAAGTTTTTTTCCGAGTTCACAAAATGTATGAAGTTGTCTTTGGTATTCCAGTCCGAATTCTTGTTTTCATTAAAAACTACCGAAATTTTACAATTCCACCACCTGTGGTAAGCCTAAGTGGTTCTAATTTTTTTAGGGAGGTATTTCTTCGTCTATGTTTTCTACAAAAAATAGAAAAGTTGCTTGCTATTGCCAATGCAACTCATTTTGTTACTGAGGAAAAGGGTGCATGTACTGCATTGCACAGGCCCTAAACAGGCTGTTTTGTGTGCTTAAACCAAACAGAAACGCCCAATGTGTTCAAGTGTTAGAGCTCGACAACATTTCAAAGTTCCTGCAACAAGGGCACACAGACTTTCCGTATGAATACACTTTCAGAGGCTGTCTTTGTTGTGCTTAACTCTAACATATTCAAACAATTTTCACGCGTTGCATTCACGTTGCAGCAGCAGCCACCGCCACCTCCTCCAGTGAAGCAAGAATCCAAGCCAGAGGCCAGGTCTGCCCAGCCGAAGACCCAGGAGAAGCCGAAACAAGTCCCGCCTCCCCCCACAGCAAAGAGCACTCCACCACCAGCACAGCAAGGGAATAAGGCAGGCTCTGGGGCCCCCAAGGCTGCTTCTCCGTCGCAAGGAGCACAGAAGGCCCAGAAGCCCTGAGACGTGCATTCCGTTTTCTTGTCCTGTGCCTTGAACCGCCCAGAGTGGTTGTTTCTACTTTGCTTGGTTGAAAGTCAACGCTGGGCTGACACTGGGTGCTGACGTCAGCGTGGCTTCTCAGTTTCAGGCTGCCGATGCCCCATTTCAAATGAGAAGGCAGCTGCATCCGTGAGCACCAGTCATATTAGGTGGGCAGATTAAGTCCTCAACATTCTTTTGAACAGTGTGTCAGCATTTCGTTACATAATGAAGCTTTTAGTATCGTGTGAACGTGTCAGTAACCCTTCAAGGTTATCTAAGATAATGACCTTTACAAAAGTCTCGAAACATTTTTTGTGGCTGAAAATCTTTGATCCCCAGATTTCTAGTAAAACACAAAAGGTTGAGGCGTAGCACACAATCTGCATTGACATTGTAGAGTTGATCTGGTCCCCTATAATTGCTGAAGTTCTACTAAAATGGCTGGCATTAATTCCTTCAAGAGATACAACACTGATGCAGACTAGTTAAGCATGTTCAAGAGTTCACCCCTCGGTGCGAGGGCTGGAATTGCCCAAACAGGCATTTGTTCAATATGGGCCGAAGTTGAAGTAGGGCCTTATCAACCTCGGTGCAGCTCAATCTGGACATAAAGAAAAGCTTTAGCGCAAGCCTTTGTGCAACCTGAAGCAGAAGTCAAACTTTAACCGTCATCTCAAATAAGCCGTGATTGGCTGAACGCAAATGATATGCATATGTGATGCACAACCACGAAGGTTGGTTTCTGTGCACATCAGAGGTTCAACAACTGGAAATATGTTGACACTAACAATGGGCATTTGTGAGATGGACACAACTCAGAATTCAGCCCCTTTACACAAGTGCCCTACCGTTTAAGTTGCTTATTGGCAGCCTTACGTCTTTGCTGCGTTTATGTTTTGTGAATCAACGTTGTTATAGTCCTTTGCTGATCCTTTCTTTTTGATTTTTAATCTCTGCTTTTGCAGTGGTAGCAAGGTTGAATTTTACTGTGTTGCCGTGGCTCAAACAATCTCTGTCGCATCTACAGATGGATATCTCCAGACACCTAACTCCGTGATTTGCTCTTTTTCTCCTGAAGGAGTAACCTTGTCATGTTACGTGTCACTGCGGTAACTTGTCAACGCAGGTCTATATTGTGGGAGCAAAAAATATGCTATATTTGTGTCTGAAAGCTCGTGCTTTGCTTTTGTAAATGTGTCGTGTACATTTTCACATGCTTCAAAATGCTAAATGTACTCGAAACACCTGATGTGTTCTTTCCTAAAGTGCTGAACTTCCAAATGTTGCCTCTTCGATTTTCCGTCACAGAGGTGGAGCCAAAATGGTCTTGGGAAGTTTGCTGGCTCTCAGAAATGAAAGTAAGGTTTAACTAAATTGTTACACTTCTTTATATGCCACACTGTGGACTCGGGATAGATAAGGTTCTTTTACAAAGATGGCCTTGTTACACTTATATTGTTATGTTATGGCTTGCTTTTTAGTCTTTATAAATGTGAGCATGAGTAAAACCATGAGGTGCAAAAAGTACACGACTAATTACAAAGGAAAAACTGTTTATTATCCCCTGCCACCTGATTGGTTACGCTCATGTTTGCCTTTTAGCATTGGATAATTGTTGACCACATTCCTTACTTGACCTGCGGTTATTGTGATTGCCGGCAAGTCAACATTTCTGTGTTTGTGTGCATGTCTACAGTCAGTGTAGTGTATTTTCAAGCTGAAGGTAGGAATTCTCTGTCCGAAGCAGCAGTACAAAATGAGTGGCTGCGAATTTCGCGACGAACGTTGTCATTAAAGTTTGAAGAACCGTTTGTGACTGCCATTTTTCTGCTTCGGATTTTGAAAATTGTGTCTGTTAGTCGTGGTTTCGATCCCGGCCGTGGTGGCTGCTTTCCTGGTGCAGGCGAGAAATGAAAACGCCCTGGTGTCCAGATTTGGGTGCTTGTTAAAAATCTCCAGGTGGTCGAATTTAATTTAGAGTAGAGCCCTCAACTAAGGTGTACCTCATAGCCCACGGGTAGCTTTAGTACGTTAAAACTTCACGTTTCTAAAACTTGGTGGGTCAGAGCTTGTGAAGCAGATTAAAACACTAATGCCTCTTACTTCTCAGACATCTTGGAACAAGGTTGGTCTTGTAGGAGGCAAGCCGTTCCTGGCAAATGAGAGGCAGTTTACTTTTCACTGAGGAGGTCTAGTACGTGCATGGAGTGCAGAATGAATAAACAAGGCAGCAAGGGAGAAAGCGAGAGGGCATGCCTAGAAGATTACAGGTAGCTCCTATCCGCATTGATTAAACCCCTGGCAGGTATATATAAAAGTAGCGATGGATTGGCAGCATTCTTCCGCTCTGAAATAAATGCAAGCAAACTTCCGGTGCAACACGTGTTGATAAGCTGCGTCCAGCTCCTAAGCCAACTTAATACCAAACCACCTGCAGTTATTAAAAAAATTCAGGAAGAAAAAAATTGGGCAGCTTCACACTCGAAGACTGGGCAAACGGCAGAGCTGGCAACTCCACTGGCTTATTTTTGGTTCGGCTAAGTATATATAAGCGTGGTTAGTTATGCTGGAGGCTCGGCCAAGTTTTCTGCGTGGTGTCATCTTTAGCCCCCCAAAAAGCAATGAACACTCGGTCATTGTTGTATGTACAATGTACGTGAGCTCATGACTCCCGATCTTCGGCGACAGGGTGATGTTTCACCGCCCTTTCAGTGGCGCGATAATCGGGACTGGGCCGTTGGGCCGAAGTCGTTGCATCTGTTCTCGAGTAGAGGCAGGGCGGCTTTCGCGCCGCGCTTCCTCTTATTTGAGAGTAACGCTCTTCTTCGGTCGTCCCATCTTTCCCTTTGCCGAAGACTTGGCTGTTGCGCCTCAGAACTCGCCGCTGAAAGTTCAACATAGTATAGATGATGATAGAAACGCCGAGAACGAAGTGGCGCGTTTGCACGGACGCGGACTGCAAGGGGCACGTGCAGGAGTTCGGAACGGTGCGCACGTATACCGTGCACGGCTTAGCATCACTCTCCCCACGGGGATAATAAACACTGAAGAACGGGTTTCCCTTTTCGTATCATTGAGGCCGAAAATCCGAGAAGCAAGCCGCGGCGAGCCTTCTCCTGACGAGCTCGGTGAGCCTTTCTTTAGCTACGACTGGCATGAAACAGATCAAGAGGAAGCGCGCGAGGAAGATCAGCAGAGAAGTGGACCAGCTGCTTCAACACAGCAGTTGGACCTTTCCGCCCTTCGTGTTTCTCACGGGCGTCTTCGAGCGAGCAATGCAGCACAGTTCGCACTTAACGCCGAGCTTGAAGTCAACCTGACCGACGAACCAGCAGCGGACGACTACGCTTCGGTCATGGAGTATGACGACGCAGCGACCAGTGCACTGCTGGCTTTACTCGAGCATCACATGGAGGTGTTGAAGTCATCTTCGACGCTCCAGGCTGCTCTTCCATTGGATGACGCCAGCGGAGACGGTCAAGCTGCGACGCATACCAGACAGCCCATACCACCTAATCGTGAGTTTGGAGCAGGTCTCTTGATGCTAGAACTGTTGCGCTTCACTCTAAAATTTTTTTCCTCCCATATACTTTTTTTTACTCCCTAGAGGTTCTAAATCGCCTGCCCTCTAGTGGTCCTCCTTGTAGGAGTTTTTTTACTACAAGGAACAGGGAGGTTTTGTTTACCTCCTCAAAACAGGGCGTTTTTGGGCGATAGAAAGGTGGTATCTAGCCTTGGTTCTATAAACGTTGGTATCTAGGGAGTGTTATTAAAAAATGTTTGGGAGAATTTAAGGAAATCAAAATGGAGTATTCTTTACTACCTCAAGATTTTTCGGCGGTTGAATAGGAGTCTATTTTAGCTCCCTTGGGAAGTATTTATGTTATTTTAGGGACGTTTTTAGGAGGTTCAAGGAAAGCATATATTTCTTTTGAAAGGAGTTTTGGGTGGTTTTGTAGGCCTTCCGAAAGGAGTTTTTTTCAAGGCGACAGGGGGGAATTTCTAGTTCCCTGCGGGAGTATTGATTTCACACGGTTTTTCTCGGTTTCAGGTTTATTTCAAACGAACTTTCTCATACAAGTTTACATGGTACATTGTGTACACAAGGAGGTTCCGAAATAAAAACTTAGGCCGACATTAAGAAAGCACAAATGATACATGGCTAAATAACACGCCAGTTAAGCATGGAGGACAGCAATACAATGCTAGTTGAACAAACTGTAGAAACAATATTACTGCAAGAACTGGAAATACGCGAAAAACAGATAGGCACAAACACAACCGCATGGTAAGTGAAATCATTTTATAATACTAGCGCATCGAGAACGCGTCAGTACTTATCAGAACTTATCAGTACGCATCAGTACACAGTACACAAAGTGAAAAAAAAAAAATGGTTGCAGTGGTTTACAACAACGATTTTTTTCAATTGGTGGTGAAATGAGCGAGAGCTGTGTAACGATTTGATGTTGAAAGGTAACGAGCATGTTGTAGGTGGTAAAGGCACAAGGATAAATGGCGTAGGAGACAGACAGCAATGAGGTGGCTATGGATAAATGAGTAATATAAAGAACGAAAAATATGCAGCGGATAATACCAGTGTGTTTTGATCAAGACACAAATGCGCCAAGAAAAGTGAGCGTCTGACGGGAGCGTCTGACCAACGCCGCTTTTCTGACGCGTCGCGCGCTTTTCAATGGGAAGGGTAGGGATCGACGCTTAGTTCAGGCACCGGTGGCGCGTGCCGGCGGACATATCGCCTTACGTCACTGCTCGCGAGTCGCTAACGCTGCACCCACTTCTACTACGTGTGTCTGTCAGCTTGCCTGTTTGGCTTCAAGGGCACGGCCTCCGCGATCGGCTGCCGGCGGCGCGCCGTTGCTCCGGCCGTCCCATTCGGCGCGTCCCCCAGCAAAAACATGTAATTTGGCTAACTCCGCAACGCGCCGCGAGGTGGCGGTGTTAGCCGATGGTTCGGCAGCTTGCACCGACTCCCCTGGCCGGCTTTGTGGGGCCTGAGTTGCTGCGTGTTTTCACGGCCGGAATTCGCGTAACTGTGTTGCAGCTTTATTTTTGTTGAGCTGACAAACCGAACTACCGGGTCATGAAGTCCGCTTGTCTCAGAAGTTTCGAGGAACAGCACTGAAAAGTTCATCGCGCTGTGATTGCTGGGCTTGATCTGTGCAGGACGTTTCCGTGCGGACATTCAGGTGCGCGGATATTTATTTGGGTGCGAAAACTTCTTGGCTAGAGAATTATCGGGTGCTTGCTTGGAACAGCAGTTATATTCTTATTTCCGCATAGGTTGGGTTATGGACAACAATCGAGCGCAGTGGTTGCATTTTTATATTGGCGCCGTGTTTGATTTTGCCAGTTATTTTTAGAAGTTGAACATTCCCTAGTAGCACAAATTGTTGCCGCAACGTTTCTGCCGTGTTGCCAATGTTGTGCAACGTTAGGCAACGTTACACAACGTGGTGACAATGTTGCCAAATGTGGGCCAACGTTGGACACATTCAGCAACATTCACGCAACGTTTACAAACAACGTATAGGCAACGTTGTCCGTATGCACGTTTTTTCACATTGCAGCAATGTTGCCAAATGTGGGCCAACGTTGGACACATTCGGCAACATTCACACAACGTTTACAAACAACGGATGGGCAACGTTGCCCATATGCACGTTTTTGCACGTTGCAGCAATGTTGGCAAGTGTGGGCCAACGTTGGACGCATTCAACAGCATTCACGCAATGTTTACAAACAATGGATGGGCAGTGTTGCCCGTATGCACGTTTTTTTCACGTTGCAGAAATGTTGACAAATGTGGGTCAACGTTGGACACATTCACGCAACGTTTACAAACAACGCATAGGCAACGTTTCCCACAGGCACGTTTTCTTGCGTTGCAGCAATGCTGCCAAATGTTGGCCAACGTTGGATACATTCATGCAACGTTTCAACGTTGCCCTTCACACGCTTTTTTTGCGTTGCAGCAATGTTGCCAAATGTTGGCAAATGTCATATTTATGATGTTAAACGATTGTATGGGGAGTTACATAAGCTGCCTAAAAATTCAAATGATCCCGTACAGCAGACTTGAATGTTTGCGATGTAGTACATGTAACGTCGGAATACGTTAGTTTCGGGAGTATGGTTAAATGTGATCCACAGTTTCTACAATGCCCACGAAAAACCCAGAAACAACATTGCTATGTGCATGTTTATCTAGGTCGCCGCAATATTGAGGAATGTTGAATGTATAGCAGCTTTCCATTTATTTATTATGTGAACACGTTACACCACACTAACCCATGTTTTGGAGGAATTACGTCGCCTATAAAAGTTCAAATGGTTATGCACAACGGACGCCTTAGCCACCACAGTTCACTAGCTGTACCATCGCCTCCTGCACTTTACTGTACTTTAGCTGCGTAGAATACGGCACTTACACACACACGCACGCACGACGCACGCACATAAATGAAATCCCCATCGTCAGCCTGTCCACTGCAGGACAAGGGCCTCTCCCAGTACGGGAAGTTTTCGCCGAATGCTACACCAAAGGGGCAAATCTTGTTCTCGTGAATGGATGCCGTTTTCTTAGGCATCGCCTATCTGGTTTAATCTCTCTGATATCCGCTGATGATATACCGCAGGACCAGGTAGCACCCCCAGACCGGGGAATATAACGGAACAAAGGGCGATACCTGTACTAGATTTGAAGTTATTCAGAGGCAGACAGCAGGGTACCCTACACCGATGTGTAATCATTTAGAGACACAGCTCTCGAAAAACTGCAGAAATGCATGTGGAGGAGTGGTTGAGCGTGTAGATCCCCCCATGAAATGTAAAAGGAACCGCGAGCGTTTGAACGTTTCTCAAAACGAAACAAACGCGTGGTGCCGGTTCGATGGATGGCGCAACCAAACTCGGCGGCAGATCCGTTTATTTTATTCCCTCATTTGTTGGATGATCACACAATATTACTACATGTAGAGTGGATACAGCCTAGAATAAAATAATACCGTCATTCCGCGCATCGTGCGTTTCATTAAAGCCAGGTGCTGCGCCGTTCTAAGACGGTCATTTTTTCAAGATGGCCGCCGGCTGTCCCATAAATGAAATTCGTTTTTGTTTCATTTTTTTAGTAAGCGGGTAAATCTCATCGCCGTTCTTGGTGTTCATCAAAATAAACCACAAATATGCGACCTTCGATTGAATATTGAGCGTGAACAAAAGATTGTTTTGTTCAGGAAAACTCGCAAAAACGCTCATTTATTGCTGTATCATTCTGTATAATTAAAATACACAAACAGGCTTCATTTATGTTGGAGAACAGAATTTTAACAGGTAAGGCAGGCAGACTCCTGATCATAGCCAATACTTTTTCTAACCTCACTAAGTTATTGGTGTCGTGCATGAGCTCGCGTCATCCGCAATGATCGTGTTGGCCGCGGCATTGCTTTGTGTCGGGCGCATGGGCCCGCTATTATTTCGTCCACGTGGAAGAAATCGAACCTCTGTTAGTCATGCAGGCGTAATTATTATAATCATAATTACGTCCTACAATATAAATGTCCGTATTCTACCTGTTACCTCTTAGTTTTACGAAACAGCAAGCTCAGTTTAAGCCAATCTTTGCAGCGCGTTATTTGTTTTCAGCATTAAACAATAACGAGAAATTTGCATTCCCCCTCGCCTCCTACTTGTTGCTTACCCCTACTCCATTTATATGTCCCATTTGTACTTCAGCCTTCGTAATATCGCTCAAAAACAGTCACTTTCAAAAGCAATAATGAATTCTCTACTCGTCGTGCGGTAGTCGCACTTTTAATTCTTATATGAGTTGCTGAACAAATGCGTACTTTTTTATGGTGAGGTGCCCACAATAATTTGAAGATATAACTCAACAACGAGGCATCTTATTTCTATACCCGTTTTTTTGTCATTCACTTTTTCTAAATGTATATACGCGTACGACGTATACGCGCAAAAATTTCTTGGCGGCGTGCATCTGACACATGAATTTCTTGATGACAGATTGGACTTACAATAACTGTAAGTGGTCGCTTTTGTTAGCTATGGACGCGTTTCCGTGAAGTCCAGTCCCTGTGAAATTTATGAACGTCCACCTAAAGCGTCGCTGTGCCACACCTAGATGAAAACCAGTCAAGTTATGTAGGTGCGACAGTCACGCTCTGCAAAATCACTACCCCCAGTGTAAAACAACTTAGATCCGTGTAAATGTCACCCAAATAATACCATTTCACTGATGTACGAGACCGAATTTGCCATTCTGCGAATGCGCTCTTGGAACATCCGCGCGGTGTACAGGGCTCAACGGTTCGCACCAGCCCCTGCAGGCCGTGTCGCTCATGCAATTGGTATGCCGATTGTCTCAGTGTGATTAAGTTATTTTAGGAACCCACCACGGTGGATGTTGTGCTGTTGAGCCCAAGGATTGAGCCCAATGACGCGGGTTCGATTCCAGGCCGCGCCAGCCGATTTTTTTGCGGGTGTGGAGGCGAGAAGCGAAAAAGCCTGTGTTCGAGATTTCGGCGCACGCTAATTTAATTAGATCCCCAGGTGGTGAAAAATTAATCCGGAGCCCTCTACTACGGCACGCCTCATCGCCTGTGTAGCGTCGGCGCGTGAAACCTCATAATCAGTCAAATCAGATACTTTAAAGCGATTTTAACACATCATTAAACTTAAAAAGCAAAGCACAGCTGCTGCGCATCGATAAAGCAGCGCGCAGCTTTCACCCTCGACTGCGTTGTCACGCATGGCCAGCTATCAGGCTGTTTTCGTGAGTCTCTTACAAATGCCAGTCGGGTGCGTTTTTGTCCACGTGCACGGTGCATGCCGAATATATCCAGGAAACTGACCGAATGCATGCATGTCGGCAAACTTTCATGCCTTGACAACGTAAAGTGATGTGACAAAACCCGTTCGAGCGTTCGTCAAGGTTGCAAAAACTGTTTTACCTTACATATTATTACCGGGAATCGTGATGCCTTCTGCCAAAGCCGACAGCCCTGAAGGCCTAGAATTTGTTTTGGTCTTCCATTTTCGCTGTTGTCGGTCATTAGCAGCTGACTGTTCCTTTTGTTCGAATGCTTACATGCGAAGCTGACGCCTAGCTCCGACTCTTCGCGCTCCGCACAGGACCGGCTTCGCTAGGAATGGGGTGGCGCCGGCAATGTTTCTCCCGTAGCGGTATCCAAAACTATACTTTAATTGACACCATGAGCTAGTGTATGCGATTTTAAGCCTATTATTATGATAAAAAGTTACCCACACGCCAATTCTGGTGCGGACAAGCATCAGACGTTGACCGAGCGCAAAGAAACAGCAGGGAGAACGATCCTGAGTGACGCAGACGACAAATGCGAGAATCCCTAAGCTGACGTCACGGAGGCGCGCTTCGCAGCGCCGCCTGTGTTCGCGCTCACCGCCAATAGTTTAGCAACAGTCTGCAAGGCAACCAATATTTCGAGCGCATGCGGGTCCGTGGCGCACATAAAATGTAGGCTTTATGCTATAATGCTTAGTATCGAAATGAAAACAAAAAACTATGTTGTATATTGCCACGAAGAGAAAGACGATGCAGTTTTTTGAAAGAAAAAAACTCCCAAGCATTTCCCCGAGGGTGAACATGGTTAAGTGCGAATGCACGGGGTGATGCTATGAGGGGGAGTAAAGTTAAAATCCGTTGGCATTCGCCCGTGAGCGCGCGCGAGCCGACCCACGGAGGTCTGGCAGTTTATCGCTGCATATATAGGGGGTACGCCGCGCCGAGCCAGGTGGCTGAGAGAGGAGGCGAGCGCAAGGGGAGAGGGACAGCGGCGCACGGCAGCTGCAGCCGAGCGAGGGGGAGAGGAGAGAGTGTGACGTCACGGTGGAGAGAGAGGCGCGCGGCAGCTGCTGGGGAGAGGAGGCGCGCTGTGACGTCATACCATGACGTCACGGCGCGAGGAGCGGTGCGGGGAGCGGCGCGCACCCGCGCAGCCACGGCGAGGAGGCGGAGCGAGCGCGGTCACGTGGTGAAGTGACGTCACCGCGCCGTTGCTACCGACGCTCCTCTCCGCTCCACGCCGTTGCTAGGGTGAGGAGGCTGCGGACGCCGCCGCCGCCGCCGCCGGCGGTGGAAGGTTTGGGGTCGCTTATAAAGTGCATTCGCACTTAAAAACAAGCTTATTGGAGCGAACTTGTGCTCCCCTTAACAACTCTGGAATACACAATCGTCGAAGCAGCAGTCAACCAGTGGCGTGGGTAGTCGAGTGTCGGCGAGTCGAGGGGTGTGGCGTCTGCTCTGCGGGAATTTATCTTAGGGCGCCACTGTTTCTCGACCCGTCGATTTCATTCAGAACACTGTAGAACAAAGAAGATTATTCTAGGCTGTTGATGTTAGTTCGAAACGCTCTCCCTATCAAAAGAAATAGCACGTGCGGCATAAAAATAGAGATTGGAACACGGGCTGCACTTGGCACACGGATAACACAGATAACACAGCACGGCGCAGCCGGCCGGCAAAAACAAAACATAAACAAACCCAATGCGCTGTTCGCGGCAATATTCCAGGGACCCTAGCTTAACTTTCCGTAGCTCCCAATTTTAGATTTAACTTCGTTGCCAAACCTTGTGGGGTTCTTCGTAGAGATAGAGTGGATTATAACCAGAAATAATAAAATTTGTCGTTATGAAACGCTGAATAATTTCGAACGGCTACAAAGATGTCAGCAGAGACGGCACACAAATCGTCGTATAGGGGGAGCGGGAGGCGCCAGGGCATATGCAATGAGGGATGATGTGATATTTTGCTCGAAATAGAAGGCTTTTTCAGTAGGATGGAGGTTGTAGAAGATAGATGTAGAAGATAGAAGATATAGAAGATAGAGATGTAGAAGATGTAGAAGATAGAAGATAGAAGATAGAAAATAGAGATAGAAGATAGAGAGATATCACGTTTGGGAAGCGCGCATAAGAGTTCCGGGAAAGCTTGTGAATGGTTTGAAGGTCCACCAAGAATAAAAGCGGGTTGCAAAGACGTTTGCGGACCAATGAATGACGGGCCACATGGTATACTAATGGCATAGAATAAATGATTTGGGCGCAAAGAAAAGAAAATCTGCTAATTGATCTTGTTTCTTTTTTTTTTGCTGTGTGTGCAGGCCCGTGTTTCATTTGTACCTGCAGCTGTATTTGTGACTGCACACTGAACGTTTTTAGACTCTTTTAGCCAAAAAGGGTGAGCATAAGTGGAAAAAGGGTGTTGGGAGGCCTTTACACCCTTTTTTTAATCTTAACACCCTTTTCCTAGCTCTACACCCTTCTTGTGTGAAAAAGGGTGTTGGTTAACTTCAACACCCTTGGTTTTTCTGCGAGTGTTAAAAGGGTGTGGAAAAGATGTTGATCTGTTAATTGAATAAAGCCATCTTTGGATGCATAATAGCACTGTAACGAAGAAGACATCGCCTCATATACTCCTCTACTCGCAAGAAATTTTCAAACACACAAAAAAAATAATTGCTCGTATGCAATGATCGCTCGTTTCCATATGCGGTGCACCTCATTTCCCGCTCGTGAAACACCAATTTGAACCTTCAAAATTAAAAAGACTATAGTCGTGTCTAAAAAAAATTGTTTTACGACTACAACACGCTTGGCTTTCTGTAGGTTGTTGAAGCTGTGTGAAATAGGTGTTCAGTTGCAAAAACAGAACAGCGGAACGGGAGGTCGACCTAGTTTCTTTCGGTGTTGCTGTTTTGCTATGTTTTCTGAACTTTGCAATGTTTTTTGCTAAGCTGGGATGACCGCTGAGGGGTGAGGCCAAGTTTAACCGGATTTTACAAGGCTGTTCCAGTGTGTCACCTCCTCCGCGCCCCCCCCCCCCCCCCCAATTCCAGCGGATCCAAGGGGGAAACAAGCTAGGTCGACCCCCGCTTGGCTGTTTCTCCAGCCTTGCACCACTATTGCAAGCTGCGCGAATTTTTTTGCCTTTTAGAATCCAAAAAAGACTAGTAACTTTGAAATGGTACAGTAAGAGGTGCGCATACGCATACGCCCCTTGTGCTCACACTCTAACAAACTCGAAAGCCAACTTGACTGTTATAATACCCTATCTGCGGTGGTGCACCCTTTACAGGTGCCGCAGTTCTTTTTCTTTGGATTGTTTTTGCTAACGCCACCGACACTAGCTGAAGCTTAAAGAGCTTAACTGGTAATAAATTATGCCAATTCATATTGCTTTAAACATCGTGAGGTACAAAACACCCCCCGCTTGTAAAAAATGTTCAGTCCACCCGTGTAAACAGGTACAAGATACCTCCAAAGTTGGGGGTCTTTTCACCTTTTTTTTTAGTTGGCGGTCTTTTCTTATACCCTTTTTTCTTTACGCCCGTTTTCTTAGTTTCGAACACCCAAATTTGTAGCTCCACACCCTACTAAATTTTGCAGAAAAGTTGGTTTTTGCCTCAGATTGCGAGAATCACTTGGTTAAAAGGAGAAAAAATCTGAGCATAACGGAAGGACAACATATGATGTTGGAGAAATCTGAAGAACACTAGGGGAAAAAGTATGCACCACACCAAAGGAAAAGTGGCTACACCCCACACGTCGAGGGACGACTCCAGGGGCGTACAGCCAAGAACAACGCCCGATCATGCAACAGGGACCAAGGGATCAACAGCTCCGTCCAAACCAGGGCTGAGTACATCCCAACGAGTAAGACTTAAACAACTGAGGAAGGAAAAGAAGAAGAAACAGAAGACGAAGGATGGCACCAAAGAGCACACCCACGGAGGACAGGAAGACGACGAGACTTCACAAACCAGGAAGGACCTTCCCTGGTTCGAAGACGAGGAGGATAAAGGAAAACAGAAGAAGGAAGAGAGACCAAAGGAAGTTGCTACAAAGGACTCCTAGGACGAATCAACAGAAGAGGGACAAGAAGAACAAGGTGACAGAGGAGCGCAGGAACATTTCAGAAGACAACCAAGAGAGGCCGAAGATACCAAGACTAACGAAGAAGTTCTGAAAGAGAAACTGGGCAGGCAGTCGTTCCTTACAAAACTTTCACATGCCGACAAGGCAATCACAAAGGCTCTCGTTCAAATTGCAAAATATGGTAGGGGACAATGAGAAGCTGCAAGAACAGGTCGATGCCATCCTAACCGAGCAGGTCAGACTTAAGAGCATCATTATGGGTGAACGGGAGGAACTGGCCTACCAAAGAGGACGAACCAGCGAACTCGAAAAACAGTACGAAAGCAAGAGAGAGCAAGACGCTCCCCAAAACGAACCAGATAAACCAGAAGAGAGGAAGCCAACCTACGCCCTGGTTGTGTCCTCAGAGACAATGGGCAAACAAGAGGGGGCATCGTTAATCAAAAAGAGTATCCATCCACGTGACCTTGGTCTCCGAGATGCTACAATCAAACCCGGGAGGGAAGGTGTAATGATCACCACCACATCGAAGGAATGCTCAGCGAAGATTGAGACGCACCTCCAAGAAAAAACAAAGGACCTTCAAATCAAAAGACCTAAGGAAAATAGATACCCAATAAAGGTGATTGGAATTGACGAAGAAGAGGAAGCAGGAACGATCGTGCAAACGATTATTGAACAAAACAACTTACCTTGCACTACTAGAGATATCGAGGTCAAGAAAACCTGGAAAGGAAGACAAGAAGCAACAGCAATTTTGGCACTTAACAAAGAGGGACACCAGGCGCTGAACAACAGGTCACACCTGTACATCGGATGGAGCAGATGCCGAGTTTTTGATCATTTCTTCTTACCGC
Source organism: Haemaphysalis longicornis (assembly GCF_048455015.1). Taxonomy (NCBI): domain Eukaryota; kingdom Metazoa; phylum Arthropoda; class Arachnida; order Ixodida; family Ixodidae; genus Haemaphysalis; species Haemaphysalis longicornis. The sequence continues at coordinate 163,831,936 of NW_027526460.1, forward strand.
GATGTACCAAGTGTGCAGAACATGGACACAACGCTATAGATTGTGAAGCCCCGATCCGCTGCGTAAAGTGTGGGAAACGGGGCCACAAGAGAGACGAATGCAGGAAGGACCCCCACTGTCACGCCTGTGACCTGGATGGCAGAGAGCAAAGCAGAGACCACGAAATGATGTCCTGGGACTGTCCGGTCTACCGGTACAAGATTGAACAGGAACGAAAGAGGATCATCACTCGCCTTAGCTAAAATGACTAGCATAACTGAAAACGTAATACCTAACACAGAAATGGAACTCAACATACACCAGGTTAACTTAGCTAGGGCATACAAAGTAAATCAATCCCTCAGTAATTTCCAACAAGAGGAACAATTAGATATTTGTTTAATACAAGAACCTTATACCCTCAAAAATAAAATAATAGGATTTCCTCTTAAACACATCATAATCGCAGCCAGCAAAGACCCCAAATCTGCCATTATAATTCACAAAAACCTCTCAGTGTTCCCAGTTTTTATAGCTGAAAACTTAGGGGCAGCTAAAATAACAAAGCGGAACAGAGAAATACTAAGTTGTTACTGCGCACCAAACGGAGACATCAACACAGAACTTTCAAAAATAGAAGACATAGTACAAAGACATGGGTCGGTAGAGGTATTAATAGGTGGAGACTTTAACGCGCGAAATCAAATCTGGTGCAGCCAGACAACTGATGAAAGAGGGGAAAGAGTTTTAGAGCTTATCGTCACTAATGCTTTAACATTACTAAATACGAAAGATTCGCCCCCCACATTTAGGACAAGTAGGGCAAGAGGGTGGATAGATCTATCAATAGTTAACGCAGTTTTAGCGAGAGATATTAAGGAGTGGAAGGTATTAAAGACTTTCAATAATAGTGACCACAGATATTACAAGAACTATAATCGAAAATGTCAAAGTAGAAGAAGTCTATGGATTAACGTTAAAAGGTGAAGCTAGAATGATAGCTGAAATAGCAAACGACGTATGGTTCGAAGAAGTACAAAATAGGACTGGAACGGCAGATGAAATAGAAAACGTAATTAATACATTTTATAACAAGCTTGAGATACTGAGAGCGAAGTACCTAAAAAGAAAAAAAACACCCAAACAAAAACCCAACCCGTGGTGGAACATGGAGTTAGAGATTGAACGCAAAAGAGTAAGGGCATATAGGAGAAGATACCAAAAAGCTAGAGGAGACATGAGAGAGAAGTATAAGAAGGAATACTACAAAGAGCACGAATGCTATAACAACATGATAGAACTACCAAAAAAGAATAGTTGGAAAGCACTAACGTCAAAATTAACAAAAAATCCTTTCAACTTGGCATACAAAATCGCACGAAATCAGTTAGACTAAAGTAACCTTTAAGAGCGTAGTAAAGAAGATGGAGAGATAACAAAAACTCTCCAAGAGACAATAGAATACTTACTAGGGAAACTGTATTCAGAACAAACACCACAAGTCCAGGAGCACCAGACGGGGAAACGAACAGGGGAGAAGAATACTAGTAGTAGTCAAACGGAATGTCCAGGGGACGAAGAACATCCTGGAAGTAGCGACACCCCATTTACCGAATTAGAAGTAACATTAGCTGTGGATAACCTTAGGAAAGATATAACACCAGGACCGGACAAGCGTAAAACCACTGCTATCCAAGCAATCTTCAGGAAACGCAAACAGTTCTTTTTGAATTTATTTAACGCCTGATTTATGAACTGTTATTTTCCAGAACCATGAGAGGAATCAAAGGTAATACTGATCCCCAAAACAAGACCAGACGAGCCATACGAAGAAAGTAAATTTCGCCCAATAGCTATTAATTCCATCCCAGGTAAAGTTCTCTAAAAGCTAGTTAAGCACCGACTATATCATCACCTCTATAAAAATAACCTTTTTAATAAATATCAGTATGGCTGCATAGAGGCTTTACAAGAAATTAAAAAGAGGGCTACAAGAGCGAAACTAGACAAAACCAACACCTTAATCGTGTCTTTGGACATTAAGAACGCATTCAACTCTATTAACCCAGTTATAGTAACAAAAAAACTAGAAGAATACAAATGTTACAGTAATTTAATTAAACTAAAACATAGTCTACTTACAAGGAGGAAGATTGTCTACGAATCTGACAATATTAAGGTTATTAGGCCTTTAGACGTGGGCTCGCCACAAGGCTCACCACTTAGCCCACTTTACAGGAATATTACCATAGCTGACTTACTAGGTAAAGAACTCCCATATGAAACCCACATACAAGCTTTCGCAGATGATATAGTAATCATCGTTCAGTTTAAATCAAGAAAAGATGCAGAAGAAAAAAAAAACAAAGTATTAAAAATAACTAATGACCGGGCTGTAAGCAAAGGAATAACAATAGATAATGAGAAATCACAAGCAATGATAATAGGAAAACAGTATGGAACCCATCCGCCTATACTCCAAATAGGTTCAAACAGAATAAGAACAGTCAACGAAATGAAGTTACTCGGTGTAATAATAGATAATAAGTTAACATATTTACCTCATCTAAAACATCTAAAGTAAAAATAGCTAAGATAACATACAACCTGAACAGGACGCTAAATGACGCCAAGAGTTCAAAAAGAAAATTAGTGCGAGTTATGTATAAGAGAGGCATTGAAAGAATCCTTACCTACGCAGCACCGGTGTGGTACACTCGGAAGGTAACTATTTTAAGGAAACTACAGGCGATCCGAAGGTTACCGTTACTAATGATAACGAAAGCTTTTAAAACAACATCAAACCTGTTCTTAAACATTATGGCAAAAATCCCGCCACTGTATCGAACAATTGAAAAAGAAATTGAACAATATGGAGTACCAAAAGAGGGCAAAACATTTTCATGTGACGACAAGCTATACACAAGTAACCAAATCATTAAAAAATACAATCTCTGGACAGATCACCCAGCAAATAAAAGCGGCATTATAATCACTCCCACAGAAGAAGTAGTAGACTACCGCATATATACGGATGGTTCAAAGACGGAAAAAGAAGTAGGAGCTTCGACGCTCGTCTCCGCCGCGCGAGGACTACTTTCGACGTCCGCCCTCGCCGCTACCCTCTACTGTTCGAGGAGCTCGCTCGCCGTCCCCTCATCGCCCCGCCTCACCTCTTCGACGATCTCGCCGTGACAGTCAGTCTCCCGTCCCTCACCGGGAAAACTAACCCCGGCAACCCCTGGAGGTGGTGTTGCCGATGCCGCAAATGGTGAAGAGCCTCCACGAACGTCGCGACGCCCGGACAATAACGCCGACAATGCGCACGCCGTGTCAAATAACCTTGACATCATTATCGACGGACGTGACGTGACGGCGCTCGTGGACACAGGGGCAGACTATTCCGTCTTGAGTGGGAAGTTGTGTCGTAACCTGAAAAAAGTAACAACGCAGTGGGACGGTCCCGACATGCGCACCGCCGGAGGTCACACTGTGGCGCCGATAGGACGTTGCACCGCCCGCGTCGAAATCAATAGTGAAGTGCGCCCGGTGAAGTTTCTCGTACTGGAGAACTGCTCCAGGGACGTTATCCTTGGGATAGACTTTTTGACCGAATATGGCGCCGTCATCGACCTAGGAACGAACAGGCTTACGCTTCGGACACCTGCACCTACTCAAGAGATCCCTTCGTTGACGGCAGCACCGGTACGTGTCGTAGCCGATCACGTGAAGCTGCCCCCGCGCTCCAGCATATTCTTGTCTGTACAGACAGATATGGCAACTAGCGGAAAGGCTCTGATCGAGGGCAGTCTCCAACTTCTTCTAGAAAAGGGGATCGGCATTGCTCGAGGCATAGCACACCTTCATCAAGGACACGCGAATGTCCTTGTTACGAACTTCCGGAACGAGCCACAGCATTTGACGAGAGCAATGACCGTAGCTTACCTGGAAGGAATTGCCGACTTCATTGACGATCCTTTGCTGTCCGAACTGACTACACGATCTGCAGCCCGGAAACCAGGCATGAATGCGTCCATCGATTTAGACATCAATCCGAAGCTTTCGCTCTCAGAGCGGCACGAGCTATCCCAACTGCTCGACGACTTTCGGGACTGTTTCGCTGCAGAAACCGGTGTTGGCAGGATAAGTGTAGCCAAGCACAGAATTATTACTGACGACATAACACATCCTGTCCGTCAACCACCCTATCGCGTTTCTCTAAAAGAAAGGGAAGTTATCCAGGAGCAGGTTCGAAACATGCTCGAGGATGACGTTATTCAACGGTCGACAAGCCCCTGGGCCGCGCCGGTTGTGCTTGTAAAAAAGAAAGACGGAACATTGCGGTTTTGTGTGGATTATCGGCGATTGAACAAAGTGACTAAGAAGGACGTATACCCCCTTCCACGCATTGATGACACGCTTGATCGGCTCCGTCATGCTCGTTACTTCTCGTCTATTGACTTAAAAAGTGGCTATTGGCGAATCGAGGTTGATGAGCGGGACAGGGAGAAGACTGCATTTATTACACCAGACGGCCTGTACGAATTTAAAGTTATGCCGTTTGGGCTATGCACAGCACCGGCAACATTTCAGCGCGTCATGGACACGGTCCTCGCAGGCCTGAAATGGCAGACTTGTCTCGTTTACCTTGATGACGTCGTCATTTTTGCTTGCACTTTCAAGGAGCACTTACGTCGGCTGAGAGCCGTGCTTGAAGCTCTGAAAACCGCCGGCTTGACACTAAATCCCAAAAAATGCCGATTTGCTTACGACCAGCTCAAATTTCTTGGCCATGTCGTCAGCAACGAAGGAGTACGCGCTGACCCAGAGAAGACTGCTGCAGTGAGCACTTTCCCGAGACCATCAGACAAAAAGGCGATCAGAAGGTTCCTGGGCCTTTGCTCCTACTACCGACGTTTCATTCGGAACTTTTCCCACATTGCCGCCCCACTGACCCACCTCACGAAGGAAGATGTTCCGTTTGAATGGAAGCGTGAGCAACAACAGGCTTTCGAAGGACTCAAAGAAGCGCTACAGACAATACCTGTTTTGGGGCACTTTGACCAGGAGGCGACGACAGAAATTCACACTGACGCTAGCAACAAGAGGCTTGGTGCGGTACTTATTCAAAACCAGGATGGCGCTGACCGAGTCATTGCATATGCGAGCCGCGGAGAGCAATTACTCCACTACTGAGAAGGAGTGCCTCGCCGTCATTTGGGCTGTCACTAAGTTCCACCCTTATCTTTATGGGCGCCCGTTCCGCGTGGTCACTGACCACCACTCCCTATGCTGGCTGGCTAACCTGAAGGACCCGTCTGGCCGTCTAGCACGGTGGAGCTTGAGGCTACAAGAATTCGACGTCACTATAGCGTACAAGTCTGGGCGCAGGCACAGTGACGCCGACTGCCTCTCTCGGGCTACCATGGGGTGTGGGCAGGATGTTACCGACGACGATGACGACGCCTTCTTGGGAGCAGTCAGTAGTGCGGACATGGTGACACGCCAACGGAGTGACCCTGAGCTCAGGCAGGTGATCGCCTACTTGGACGACCCATTAAGTGCTGTCCCTAGAGCCTTCAAACGTGTTGTGCACGCGCTCACTCTTCGGGAAAATGTCCTCTACAAGAAGAACTTTGCGGCTGGCGGTCGCTCGTGGCTCCTGGTCGTGCCGGACAATCTATGCACGGAGATTATTGAAAGTTGTCACGATGATCCGACTTCGGGACACCTTGGGTACACCCGTACGCTAGCGCGACTAAGGGAAAAGTATTATTGGCCTCATCTTCCCAAAGCTGTGCGTCATTACACCAGGACATGCCGATAATGCCAGCGGCGAAAGAGGCCCCCATCACGCCCTGCCGGACTTCTTCAACCGATTGATCCGCCGACGACCCCGTTCCAGCAAGTTGGAATGGATCTGCTAGGTCCTTTTCCTTTGTCGATCGCACGCAACCGCTGGATAGTTGTGGCAACGGATTATCTGACCCGATACGCCGAAACCAAAGCCCTTCCATTCGCAACCACATTGGAAGTAGCTGCTTTCTTTATCCAGCACATTGTTCTACGACATGGTGCACCAGAGGTTCTCATCACCGACCGCGGTTCCGCGTTTACAGCTCAACTAACGCAAGACATTCTGCGCCTAAGTCACACCAGTCATCGCAGAACTACTGCATACCACCCACAAACCAATGGACTGACAGAGCGCCTCAACAAGACTATTACAGACATGATGGCGATGTACGTCGACGTGGAACATCGAACATGGGACGAGATTTTACCTTTTGTTACATTCGCGTACAATACTGCCGTCCAGGAGACAACAGGATTTTCTCCGTATCACCTGGTTTACGGACGGCAAACAACCACAATGCTGGATGCTATGTTGCCCCTCCTGCCCGATGATGATGCCCACGAGGACGCTCGACTAGTCTCTCAGCGCGCAGAGGAGGCCCGGGAATTAGCCAGAATCCGAATTTCCACTCAACAGCAGTAGACGCTGCTCGCTACAATCTTCGTAGACGTGACGTACACTTTAGTCCTGGAGATAAGGTGTGGGTTTGGACACCCGTTCGACGCCGTGGTCTTAGCGAAAAGCTCCTTAAGCGTTATATCGGGCCGTATACAATACTGCGCCGTATCAGCGACGTTAACTACGAGGTACTACCGGACGCAGTGCGTTCTTCATCCCGACGACCTTTACATCCGGACGTTGTACATGTTGTGCGCCTCAAACCCTACTTTGTTCGCTAGCATTCCAGCCGTCACTTCCAGAGTAGCGCATTGCAGTTTACGTATCCACTCGCATCGAGACGATGCGTTCTTGAAGAGGGGGATAATGCCGCAATCATTAGTATTCATTGACACGGCGGATGGTCAATCCCCCACTATCATCATCGACGGACGGCCAGAAGAAGACGACGTGAAGGAGACGACGTTGTTGGCACTCGGCAAGCGCGCTGTCGCTGTTCTTAGGAACCAACGAGTTCGTGGCAATAAAGCCAATTCCTTCAACCCTAAACCACCAAGGTCCATCGTCCTATCGGTGACAATATTTAACAATAACAACCAAATAGTAAGAACGGAAAAATTTAAGCTTCCACAATACAGTTCCAACTACGAAGCTGAAATAATAGCCATTAAAAAGGCAATAGAATTTATAATAACAAACAAAGCAAACAATAGCCATCACCTATTTACCGATAGTTGGTCGGTACTCCAAGCACTAAAAAACCCACTTAACAAAAATGCAATAATTAATGAATTAAAACTAGTCCTTAGAGAGAATGCAGCAGTAAGTATAAAACTCAGTTATGTAAAAGCACACAGCTCCTGAATAGGCAATAACTTTGCAGATGAATTGGCGAAAGAAGCCGCAAGAAACGGAGAACCAACTTTTGTTTCAATAACAAAATCATTCATTTCGAAACATTTATATACCAAGTTAAACCAGGAGTGGAACAAGGTGTGGTTATACTTATAGTTATACTTATAGGTGGGTTAAGAATGTAAACCTTATTCCGGACCACTTTCCCACAAACTTCTACTCTTTCCAAGCCCTGACAGGGCATGGTAGATTCCCGTTTTTTTTTCGAGATTCAGAATAACACAGGTATCTACATGCAAGTGTAGCAAGGGTATATAGAACTTTGATCATTATCTAACAGAATGCCCACTCTAAATAAATGAAAGGAAAATACTCGTTAAAAAACTACGAGAGCACTTACAGAACAGAAAACCGGAAATAATTAAGAAAGAGAAAACAAGATTAATTTTAGAAGAGATGGTTTTAATAATTAACGAATTCATTCTACAAGCATAAGAATAGACCAAACATAACAGAACACCACCATGATCAATCACGACAATATAAAAGACTGGATATGATACGGGGAAGGATCAGAAACACCATGCTGGTGAGGCTTCCTCCGCCCACATCTCCAGTCATTCCATTCTTACACCATAACAACACAAGGAAACCAAGCAGAACACCAAAAACACATAATCACAAACCATCAGGCGTAACAGATCTATATACCCGGTCAGGTCAGGTCACGAACAAATCATGAAGAACAAGATCAACAAACCAAGATCAAAGAATCAAGAATCAAGCAAAGTTCAAGGACAAGAACAAACAAGACAAGACGTCTACCAACGATCCAAGTCGACAGTGAAGATCAATTTTTAGAACGAAATGTCTTAAGGTTTAGGGTTTGTTATTTTTCTTTTAATACTTTTAGAGTTTTCTGATTTTTCGTTTCAAATGAACTTTTCCTTTCATGTTCAAAAAAAAAAAAAAAGCCCGCTATTAGTTTTCCCGTTCCAGGGCGGTGGTCGCTGATCTATTTTCTCTTCCCTATTACCCCTTCCTTTTCCTGCCCCAACCACCTTTTGTACCAATACTTCAACCCATATTTATACCCCCTCCCCTTCCCTTCTCACAGTCACCTCACCTCACCCTTCTGGGAAAAAGGGTGTTGAAATAATGAACACCCTTTTTGAAGGGTGTTGAGGTGGCGGGAAAGATTTTTTTGATATTTAATGAAATTCTCTAAGTAATGGAACACAAAACCTACACCGTAATTAAAACGTTTTTGCAAATCCGTGTGTTCATTTGTATATTCTCATAGTAAAATCCATAGTTTCAAAACTAGTGCTAAAATATCTTTTTTTTTTGGCGACAAGCCCACCGACTCGATCGGTGGCTTTCCTCTGCTGGATATAAAAGCAAGAACACCACATGTATGGCTAAGTAAGTATGCACTCCCTGTACCGCTTGCATCCCGTTGGTTTCCTTGCACAATTCATTTGTGTTCCCACTGTAACTTGCGCGTATTGACTGTTTGTGTTCAATGGTGCGCGCTCCGCTGATTCACATTGCCACTGCGCATGCCATCACCTTAAAAAAGGGTGTGACGCTCAACACCCTTTTTTCATCCGTACGCCCTTTTTTTTGCCAAAACATCTTTTAAGGGTGTTAGCCAAGGGACAAGATATTTACACCCTTTTCGGCCAAAAAGGGTGTAAAAAGTTTAGTGTGTGCGCAGCTGAGCACACGGTCATCATTACCACCACTAAGAAGACCGTCATCACCATCACAATTATGTATTGTTTGCTTGAGGCTGGAGGGAGAGGGGGGAACAAGGTTAAACAATTGCTTTGGGAACTTTGCTAATGTGTTTTGAAAACCCAAGTCTGGCGGTACTTATAACAACTTATTAGCTTACAACATCGCATTCGCGTCGCTTTCGTCGCTTTCGGGTCTTTGTTGGCGCGAACTGCTTCGACCGCCTTCTTTTCCGCTACACCATGTATGCGTCTTTTTCTTCGTTTTTTTTTGCACCATATGATGGCGCGAATTACGTAAGCAAGCATACTGGCACACACCACAGCTTCCCTAGAATCACCTAGGCTGCGCGCCAACCCTGTGTACCTGCTCTACTCCCGTGCCATCACGTTCGCATGTCCCACGTTACACATTACTCTGCAACTTCTGCGGTTCTACCCACATTATTCTACAAGCCACCGAGATCCGCGATAAAGCAGATAAAGGATGAGAGAAGCAGAAAGAAGCAGAGAAAAGCCAATTGCACCCAGTCGCGTGTGCGACTGGGTGCAATCGGTTTTTTGGGTGTAAGCTTGGTACATGATGCAGATTTTGCATTGCTCGCATGGCAACGAGCGAAGTTTGCACCGGGTGTTCACTGTTTTAAAGACGATAGTCTTTATTGGGACACTTAAGCCCGAACATTTTCGCCTCTCTGCCTATCTATATGCCTGTCTTTTAGAAATAGTGTGAGCATCAGGGATGTGCATTCAGTATGCTCACCGTGAACCCGGCCTTATCCTCACCCACTCTGGTCACCACGGGGTACACTCCTCGATCACGCATAACCAGCTGCCCACCATCATTTCGTCTGTGGATAATCATCATTATCGTGCGCTTGGTCTCCTCGGAACTTCTGAGTCAGTGGTCTAATAAACGCGGTCTCCAGGAACAACCCTCTGTGCATTAGGAATGGGCATTCAGAATATTCCCCGTGAGCCTGGCATCATATTTTCGCCTTTTTATACGCAACTTCGCCACTTCATGAGCAGTTCACCGATCGGATCGCCCATTGTGGACGTATGGCGAGAGATAACACAGATGCAGGCCAGCAAGACCGAAAGGCCGGACATGACGACATCTCCCGCGCCGTTAAGTTCTTGAAAGGCAAAGAGGTCTTGCTTTGGACATCTGTTCGAACACCAGAACTCTGCGAGAAGTTCCTGCACCGGTACATTGGTCCGTACGTAGTCATCGACCAGACACTTCTCCAGTCAATTATTGCGTGTCACCAGTTAATCCTTCAACAGACCGTCGCTGTCGTGGCACAGAGATAGCGCACGTCTCCCGCTCGAAACCGTTCAACTGTCGCCAAACGAGACCTCCTGCGGGCAGGCGCCCGCTTTCAGCCATGGGGGGAGAAGTGTGAGCATCAGGGATGTGCATTCAGAATATTCCCCGTGAACCCGGCATCATCATCATCCATTCTGGTCACCAAGGGGTACGCTCCTCGATCCCTCATAGCCAGCCGCCCACATTCATTATCATCTGTGGAGAATCTTCATCATCGTGCGCTCGGTCTCCTCGGAACGTTCTGAGTCTAATAAACGCAGTCTCCAGGAACAACCCACCTCTCTCAATAGGTTATTTGACATATTTTACAATACACGCAAAGCCTTACATTACAAACACAGGGCGGAGAACATTTATGTACAGTCATGGCCACTGATAGCGGGAATACGGCTGTGCACGGCCACGCTCTTCGGAGCGCCACCACCGGCGCTGCGGGAATCTTCCAGCAGACGTGAAATTCAAAAATGAGGGATAGAGTTGGAGGTAGCTGGCACTGCTTGCACATAAGCCGTAAGGTTACCTTAGTGCCGGTGGCGGCGCTCCGAAGAGCGCGGCCGCGCACTGCTGTGTTCCCGCTATCAGCGGCCACGACTGTACATTTCTACAGGTATATACAGGCACTGACAATGGTCAGCACAATAACGTTAACTATGGTCAGTAGGATAATTCGGTGGTTGAACGATGCAAACATATAAAAAATATTTGAATATATATGTTACAAAAGAGAATCCGGTATGCTACACTAATTTGAAAGATAGGGCTACTCGCCCTTCCTTTTCAGAAACCCGACCACATAACTACTGTCTGCAGAACGCCTTCTCGCAAAGGAAGACGCTTCCTCTGACAGGAAATACGGACGGAACTTTCTGTCGCATGCGCCTTAGAATGGGCCACACAGCCAGACGGCGGTCACCACTCGCGGCCGCCATAACGCCAGAGCACCCGCCACTATGGCACGCAAAGCGGCCTCTGGTTCAGTAGCTTCACCTTGTGCATTGCCCGATTCCTAGTCCTCCAAATCCGCAGTGCACAGCACGCCAGAATGACCATACTACGATGCATTGTTCGATGACACGTTTGTTATTTTCTAAGAATTGGCAGTTGGGACACACTGAGCTGCGCGTTGCACCACAGTTTTGAAGTCCATCACGTGCTGGGTGAACACCCCATTCCAGGCGCCACATGACATTCCGCGAGTTTCCATGTAAGAATGAACAGGTCAATGCACCCCAACTTGCCTTAGTCATTCCGTTGTTACAAGAAGGGGGCGTAAGTGTTAGTAGAAGAGCGGCCATAAAGTCGACCACGCGGTCCTACAAACTATTTGCTCTGCGCTAGAGCGATGACAACTGGCTCCAAAGAACTACAGATACCTTATAGAACGATGGCATGCATTCAGCCTGTGGACCGCAGTTCAGCAGTAGTCCAGCAATGAATACGAATACACGTAGCTGGGTACCCAAGAAGTATTTTGCCAAAATATGAGCGGGGAAAGCCTCTCCTTAAAGCTGAGCAAACACTTCACCGAAAGCACAGAACAGAAGACAGATACTGAGGTTAATGCGCGGCCCCGCTATTCCGTGGTCGTCCGAGAACTGGTCAACAGAGAACTTGGGGGCTCTCTTCCCATCAAAATGAACCGACCGCAGATTAAATGTTACGCTTTAAGACAAGTTGCATATTCATGAAAAACATTTAAGACATGGAGCAAAATATCTTCATTGGTAACACTAACGGTTACCAATCAGTGTGAGCTTTGACTTCTTCCGTTAGACTGCCTGGGAGGGGGAGGTTTTTCACATTTTGATGCCTCAGATCGGAACCACCTACGAAAAAGGCTCCAGGCCAGAACAAACACCACAGGTGGTACCGGGCAACCTCGACCGAGGCATCGTATCTGCTCCTTTCGTTGCAAATGTCATAGACATTTGTAGACATTTGCCGTAGACATTTGTCGTAGACATTTGTACATATTTGTTGTAGACATTTGTAGACATTAGCCAAGTAAATGCCCCCATTTTCTTTCCCGCTCACCTCTCATGCTGTTTTTGTACCGTCGCGCTCATCCCAAGTTAAACACAGTAAAGTTTTGCGCAAGGCAATTTGAATTTACCGCGTTCCACTGCAACTGGCCGGGTTCCTGGATGCCAGCGCTGCAGTACGGCGGAGACGCGCGTGAATGGAGGCGGCCGATATACAAGGTGTATAGAACCTCGTAGCCGTGCTCCGCGTGCGTTCCAAGCAGAACGGGGAACCTATAGTTCATACCATAAGCTTTCTGCAGCACTGTGGAGGCTACATTGTTGTCCCCGTCAGGGCGCCTAATTCACCGCGAAGGAAGCGACAAACGGCGCCGGGCCTTGCCGTGCCACTTGTCGAGAGGGGAGAAGGGAATGTCCTTTCAGGACCCCCTTCACGGCGAGTTAGGCGCCCTCAGTGAGCTCACTATTGATAACAATGTAGCCTCCACAGTGCTGCAGCTAGCTTGTGGTATGAACTATAGCTAGTGGAACCTTTCGTTGCTGTTGCAGCGTGATTTTTTATACGCCGCCAGGTGGCAGCGGTGTTTTGCAGTAGATGTAGATTATCATTTGCTATCGAAAAATTAGGCATCCATGAATTTTTTATTAAAGGAACACCGCAAATATCCCTTGTGTACTAATTTCCTGTCTTATATTTGCGTAATGTCTCGTTCTTGTTCAACAAAGTTGACCAGTTTGAACATATAAACCGCTCTTAGACGTTTACATTTGGCTGTGAGTATATAAGACTTCTGCGCAATATCAATTTTACTTTGGCCGGGTGGCTGAATCGAGTCACAGACAGACAGATGGACAGACAGACAGACATACATACATACAGACAGAACAAAATATCTGAGTTTAAGTAGCCCAAGAAAGACTATCGTCTTTAAAACATTTTCCTCTCTCCACGCCTTCCAGAAAAAGAGTGCTCCTGATACCGGTGTACATGCTGCGATGCATGGATTCAAAGGATACTGGAAATCCGAAGGCTTTAAGCGCGCCAAAAAGCTACTCATGTTCAAGACAATCAATTGCTTTTTCTTGGACTGTAAAAGAAACTATTATCCCCGAAGCATTGCGTAGTGATGTATACTGGATCACGTGACGCGTCACATACGACAGGCTGGGAGTACTTCGCCCGGGAATGGAACAGTCCTAGTGACAAGGAAGTAATGACGCCATCGATGGTCGCATGCGTCAGATTATGAGCCCCGTAAAAACATTGTAATTTATGTTATAAGAGTGATAGGTCGCACCTCGTCTGGGTGAGGGGGCGTAATATCCTTATTTGAATTAACGACGATGCGTCCTACATGCAAAGAATCTGTCTTTCCCTCTATTCATCCTCCCGGCTAAATGTGAAGGGTATACTTTAAAGAGAGGTTTATATATGCAGCACTTTTCCGAACCGCTGAATGTAGAAACATGCTTGATACTTGTCACGATTGTTCAGGAAAAAAACGAGAAAGGAGACATAATTGAGGCGAGACATCAGTGAATGAGAGATATTTGCAGTGTTCTTTTAAATAAATATACATGCGGCTTAGTTTTTTGCAATTGCAAATAAATGCTTGTATAAAGCAATATTTTGCCCCCACAATACAGAGAAAGCACGCGACAGCCCCGGACCAGGGTAACGACGGTTACGAACGGTAACGTTCAACCATGGCGAAGAGAAACTTTTTATGAAAGAGGAAAATGCAGAGAGGTTTGCCGACATCAGTTCGCCGGCATGCTACTCTGCAGTGAAAGGAGAGTAGTACTAGAGGAGAGTAGTACTAGAGAAAGAAATAAAATAAAATATGGTCCTTCTTCAGAGCATTGAGTTCAAAGGTCCTTGAAATTTAGGGATGACTACAATTTCGTTGACACACAAATGTCCTGGAGAAATTCAGATAGTGCGGACAGGGTTTTGCGCTGAGCGGAGGGAGAGGGCCATGGTCCGAGTACTAATCTCACTGTCAATGGTCCAGGGTGGACGAAATCATTTTTATGTTGTAAACGGCACTATCGCCTGTCGACGACATTTTCTGCGAAGTGAGTAGATGCGTGGCCCATGGTTTATCTGGCGTTCCACATGCGAGCGCATGAATCGAACCAATATTTTTCGGCGAGTGCGCTGTGGGGTTCTCTCTCTGGCGCACCTTCTTCTCACAGTCTCCTTCTTATCCGTCATGTGCGCGAGCATTTTTTGTGCACCATGTGTCAATAGCGCCTTGGAAGAGTTTTTCCCAAATTTTAATAGCGATGCTGTTTAAGCTGGTGGTTAGGCCGGCGATGATGATGAAGATGATTGATAGCGGGGTGATGACGTGTAATCTTACGAAAAAAAACGGATGTACCTATGTTTTGCTATCTTTGTTCAATAATAGCGCTGCTCTTAGGGCAGGTACAAAAAAACTTATTAGGCAGAAAATACTTATTTTTTCTGCTACAGGTGGTAGTTGGTACTAGGGGAATATTCCCGTCTTTGCTTTTCGTCCACCAGCATTCTAATCTTCTTTTCGTCACCTCGACAGCCTTAAAGTTAATCCCCCTCTGCTACTCTTAAGTCCTAGGGCTTCTGGAAGCCGAATATTTATCTCAAGTAGATTTGAATGGATACCTTCGCACTCTAACACTATGCACCGCACAATTTCTGTTTCCTTTCCGCATACCACGCCTACCCCATCATTTTGTTTACACTTCCCCACAAAGCAGCTATTATCATAGAAAGTTTGCTTTCTGATGTCCCATTTCTCAGCCCTGTACACCTCTAACAAAGTTTTAGCTTCAATTTTTTATCTCCATTCACTCGTTTCTATCTGCCTTGCCTCTTTTTCTGGCTACCTTGGCTGTCTTGAATACTCCACCGTTCTTTCCCTATTTCATTGTTAGCATTCTAGTCTCCCTTAGCCACTGTGTGTCCACGCTCTTCATGTAGAGGTAACTAAAGACTTTATCTATCCACCTACGTTGATCCATTGCTCTCGACCTCCTCTCAAAACATATTTTACTCTGCGCTCGTCGTCGTTTGAAGTTCGAGAAACGCAGAGTAAAACATGTTTTGAGAGGAGGTTGAGAGCAATGGGTCAGCGTAGGTGGACAGATAAAGTGTTTAGGTACCTCCACATGAAGAGCGTGGACACGCAGTGGCTAAGGGAGATTAGAAGGCTAACGATGATACGGAGAGAACAGTGAAGTATCCAAGACAGTCAAGGTAACAAAAACGCGGTAAGGCAGATAGAAACGAATAACTGGAGAGTAAAAATGGAAGCTAAAACTTCGTTAGAGATGTACGTGCGCAGAAAAACGCCAGCTGTCGGAGACACAATATAAGTAGTAGAAGCATGGCTTTGGAAACGGGTCGCTCTTTGGTAATATGCACTTGGATAGCATTCAAATGATGGGCATGCCGCTTGCAGACTGCCACAGCCATCGGAAGATTGTCTTCATTCAGATCAACAAGAGTCGTAGCTGGAACAAGAAGATGCAGTTAGCGGTCGACTCGTGCGAGACGTTTCTATGCAGAGATGTTTGTAGACACGAGTCAATAGAAATACTCCTTGAGAATGCACTTGTTTCCTCCAGGACGGAAGAAGAAGAGGACGATGTTTACCGGGGTGAAGACGCGCTGGAGGAAGATTTGTCCTGTGTAGTTGTGGACAATTGCATCTGCCATAACCATGCATTTATAGCCAAAAATTTAACCCAGACGGTAACATGCCACTCTTGCTGAACCATATGGGCTGCGTTTCGTTCCGCCAGTTCCATAGGTTAGCAGCCCTAATGAGGTTGGAAACCCGAACTTTCCGCTTCGCATACATCTCTATCAGGACTTGTTCTCAGACTAAAAGGCCCTTATTGCCACCAGCTGATCTAACCACAATACTCGTAATTGAATTCATTAATAGCTATGCCACTGGTTCCGTGAAATGCTTACTCTTATTCTCTTTCTTTGTTTTAAAGCGAAACTTTTTGCCTTTACACCCCAAGCGTTCTGTCGCGACCGTTGGTGTCAACAGAAAACTCCCTCAAACAAATAAAAGAAGTTACTGGCACCGCCAGGAATCAAACCTGGAAAAAATAGAGAAACGTAGCGGGAGTCCGTTGTCTTACCTATTGAGCTACTAGCACACGCGGAGACGGGAGAGGCAGGCGGTGCACTCACCGAGCACATCTGCGGGTTTACCCCTGCGTTCTTTCTGTATGCCACGTGATAGGGTCACGCGACCTCTTGCGTCGCTGTTCGCTCCGCCCACGGCACGTGTAGAGGCAGTGTGCGTGCCTTGCGCATGCGCTAGGAGTAGGTAAAAGGTAAAGGAAGGTCACACCAACGCATGGCATCTCATTTCTGCCCCGTCTCTGCCGCCGATCTCGTCACCTCCGTCGGCGGTGGCAGAGATGGAGGAGAAGTGAGATCGTCTTACAGTGGCTTTCACAGACAGACACACAGACAGACAATCAACTTTATTGAGACAATGAATTTTAGATGCGACTGCATCTCATTCACTCGCTTGTCCCTCCATACGGCGTTGTTGTTGTCCGTCCACACCCCTCCCCCATTTTCCTCGCCGCGTGAGCTGCGCTCTCCGCCGCTCATCCCCTCTGCCCTCCGATAGCGAACACTCTCTCGCGAGGGGCATTGGATTGGATTCGATTGGGTTGGCTTGGCTTGGCTTGGCTTGGCTTGGATTGAATTGAATTGGATTTGGATTGGATTTGATTAAAGTGGATTGTGTTGGATTGTGTTGCGTCATAGCCGCGCCACGTTGCGTCATAGCCGCGGTCATTCCAGCACCGGCGTTCCGATTTCGGGCACGTGCGTAGACTTGATCTTCGCTGCAAATTGCACGGTGGTCCCGTTACTTGACTATCCACTACCCGTACACTTCAGCGACCACAAGGCCGTCATCGTTAACGTTACGCCGCGTGTTAAATAAAGAATACATCATACGCGTTCCTCACACGTTTCACGCAATTAGAGAATCAACCCAACGGAAACACCAAGTGAACCCCCAAGATGCGTCGCATCTCCACAGGGTTCCCCTCGCGGGAAGGTGGAGTAATTTTTTATTGTAGTGGGTTCTAGGCTCTAGCTTCCTTTAATTTTATAAAAAAAGGCGTTCCACTCATGTGCTTCACCATTACAACTCAACCAACCACCGTTCATGAATCATGCAATAATTTAACCTTAGCAAAGAATATCTCTTTGAAGTAATAAAGGGTGTGATTAGGGGCTTTTAATTGTCTCTGGTTTCACTCTTGTAGAGCCAAGTGTGTGAATTCTAGTGTCGTCACATGGGTAATCGTTGTGGTGGTCGTTTACAGCTTCGCTTTCCAACCACCTCCACAGTGTGAACTGGCGCGAATTTTTTTTGCTTTGTTGTATGCTCACACTGAGATGCCCTGCGGCACTGATTTCTGGCCAGCTGCAAGTGTACCGTTGCAGTTGGGGACATAGGCTCTTGATGTCATTTTATCTTACAGCTTCCGGAGCAAGGCAATGTGCTACTGCAGGGTATACATTCCTGTAGCCTTGGATACTTGTGCAGAAATGGCACAATCAACAATTGTACTTGACTAGCAACTCTCTAATGGTAAACACAAAATTTTCATTATATTTCTAAAGTGTCTTCACAAGTACAACAAAATTTTGAGCGGTCTACAACGGCCATGGTATCACGTAGCTTGGTTAAACTGCTCATTGGTGAACGGACGTGTTGCGAAGCATTTCTTGGGGCACTTACTTAATTGCGCTGGTGCGCTTTGAATGCTGCTCTGTCGTTCTTTCTCGACGACAAATTCACTGCTACGTTGTGTTTTCTTCTATTTTCCCGTGTCCTATTCTTCATCTTTTGACTCTCCTTCCTGGTCCTTCCCCTCCTGTGCTATTTGAGTTTCGAACACTACGGTCTCCTGCAGGCTTCGAGGCCTGCTGGAACCACTATGACCGCCTTGCTAGCCCTGCAGGCACGCACACGCTCTGCCGTGGTACATATAAAGAACTTTTCTATTTTGTTTTTATAAGCATTATTATTTTTGCAGTGTGAAGCAGAAGACGGCACGCAGCTGTCTGCAACAAACCTGTTCCGGGTGGGCTTTGAAAGGGCCTGAGTCGGTCTTAGGCAGGTTCCTAACCGCACAGTTTCTCAGCCCTTTTTACCCTGCTGCAGCCTGGCACACATGCAAGTAACACTGTGGTCGAGTCATAAACCATGGACACTTCCCCCTTCAACGTGGATTCGGTATGCGCACTTTCGATGTAACCTCACTAAGCATTGTGACAGGCCTAAGTATCCTCCTAGATTTATTTGACAATGAGTATACACAGAGATGGGAAGCGTGTCTTTGTATAGACACTTGTCAGTCCATCCTTCTGAACAATTTGGTCGCGCAGTGATGGAAGCATGACACCATTTCTCCGACCCCTCGGTGCTAGGGCATTATCCGCACCTTATCAATAGAAAGTTAGGCGTAAAGAGCAAAGTAATAGTTATTTCGCATCCACACCAGCTCAAAGGTCTGAATGAGAGTTGAAATTGCTCTGTGCATATTCCCCATGTTTTTGAAGCCATCGGCAAAATGACGCAAAATCAAAAATTCATGGAAGCTTGAACTCACCCGCAACACTGTAATTGCGAAGCAGTTGTTGGTGAGCATTGCCGGATACAAAGTTAAGTTTCAGCATCCTTGTTTGCTTGCATAGTTGCCGTGCTAGTTCTGCGAGTCGTCTCAGGAAGGAGTGGCACACTCGTAGCCATGCCTGCAATTATACTTAAGGGCTTCTAGGAAATGCGGCGGCCGCCGTGACCTCCGCGAAGGAGGGTGTCTTTTCGTCTTTAGCATTACGCGCTGGCGTTTTTACTGTAAAGCAGCATATGTTTACCCCCCTCCCCCCCCCCCCCCCCCCCCACTCCGCAGTTTTCTTTGCGGTGTCATCGATATACTCTGCGCCGCTCCGGGGTTCCTCCTCAACATCGCTACCTCCTCTTTCACAACTATTTTTTCGCCTCCACCGATGCCCCTTTGGCAAGTTGTGCAGTCGGCAGCTAACGGTGGTAGTGTGGTTATTAGTTCATTGCGAAAAATGAACAGAAACATGCGTAAAAAAATGCACTGACGATTACTGCACTCCCTAATATGAAATTTCTGCGCAGCTCGAGCTGCAGTATTCTGGGTCACGATGCATTTCTTTTGCGTCTCGGGAAGTGTTCGCGTGATCAGCGAACGTACGACGGCGTGCGCTACTCTGCTGCTCCCTCGCAGTGCGCCGCCGCCGCCGGCCATCATGTTGCAAATCGTGTTTGAACCTACCGCGCAAATGTCACGTGGTTCGGATTAGCTCCGCACAAGGGAGCAGTGAGTATGTTGCTGCATATCATGTTTGAACCTCCCGCACAAACGTCACGTGGTTAAGTTTAGCGGAGAATGGAACAGCGTTTCTGGAAAGTGTCAGGGGAGGCGCTCCTTGGTGGTGACACATGAAACATGTGTGAGGGAAAGGCAGTGAGAGAGATGACGCCGTAGCCACACGTATCGTACTCCACTTTATTTTCGCTAGACGTTTTCTTTTTTTCGTCGCTGCTGCATTCGCTCACTCGGTTACGCAGACAAACATACGCCGCTCCCGCGAAACCCAGGTAACGGCTGCCAAAGGGCTGCCCCTAAAATGACCGAAACCTGCCGACACCGTTTCCACTCAAACTCACTTCGCCAAGCAGCTGCGAATCTCTCCCGGTAGAAGAGAAACGTCCCTAGTTGGAACACCGGCTTGAGCCCATATTTCTTTTTCAGCTTGGAAGGACTTCCCTGCGACATTCTCGCCCGTGTCTTTCACGCCTAAGTATGCGCCATCACCGGTTGCCGGTTTATGTACGGTTTGCTGGCAGAAAAAGGGAGACGTGCACGCACCGCTAGGCTTCATGCCGCTACCGATGAAATTCCGATTGTGCTGGTGGGAGATTTAAATGTCGTAATTGTATGACTCAATGTGGTTAGTCGGCTGTCCTCCTCAATCGAGTGGTTCGGGTGTGGGTTGCTGTGTTACACAGTGTTGGGACTGGGCATCCCACCACAGTCACGAATGTTGTGACTCGCATCCCAGCTTGTCACCGATGTTGGGAATCAGCCTTCCCGACGCTGTCATCACTGTTGGGACTGGGCAATTTCACTGCAACCACCACTGTTGCGACTGGCCATCCGAGCGCAGTCACCGGTGTAGCGGTGTTTTCTTGTCCCGTCCGCTATCGACGCGGCGCAGAACAGAGCGATGAAGTTCTCGAGCCGACGGAAAGTTGAAACAACATTTATATACAGTATTTACAAGGGTTACAAAGCGTTACATGGCTTGCACAAAGGCGACAGGACCTCTCCATTAGGTGCCTCCGAAAAGTGGCGCCGAAGAATGACTAGGATAAGTGCCTCCGGGCGGGTTTTATACCCCCGGAAGTCCGTTGCGGCCCCGAGAAGTTGGAATCGCTACAATCAGGACTCTCGCTGGCCGAAGTTTGAAAACCAACAAATGGAGGCGAAGCGGTTACGCAAGCCCAGCCACCTCCAAGCAAGTAGCAGCCTGTCAGTTGCCGGTCGTTCACCCGATGCATGATTCGGCCGAGCCGCCACGACGCAAAAGGGAGATGAGACTCTGCGGCGGTGCAAGTTTGGGCCTGTCGGCCGCGGGCGGTTTGATCTGGTTTGAACGAGGTGGAAATCGGCCCGGCTGTTGGCGCGTGGCCCCGTGCAACGAATTCGGGCCGGGCGCTCTCGCACAACATACATCTTACGCACACAGTATTAGCGAGGGGTAAGAAAAACAGAGAGCCACATGTTTGTAGGCGAGAATAGAGCTCAAGGGCTTACAGGTTTTAAATAGTTATGGGATGGATGCATGCCGTTCGTATGGAGGAAGCAGGGGAAGAATTGAAGCGTTGGCCCGAACATAAGTGCGAATGAGTGCAAAAATAACGGAAAGCTGTTGGCACCGCCGTTACCGGCTTAAGTTCAACTCGTGAAGTAGCGGCGAATCCTTCCCTGATGAACAGCAAATTTCCCGCTTGGAACGCCGGCTGAGCCACTATCACTTCTTGAGAGGGCTTCCAGGGGATATTTTCGACGGCGTCTATCACTTCTAAGCCCGCGCACATGACCGGTTGCAGGTTTATGTGTGCGGAGGTTTGTAGTGGAGAATAGTGGGAGGGAGGAGGGAAGGAGTGCCCACGCAGCTATAGGTTTCATGACCGTACTGATGGATAGCCTGTCCATTGTGCTGGTGCGAGGTTTAAACGCGGACGTTAAACTGCCCAATGGGACCTGTCCGGGGTCCTTAGTGGTAGAGCGGATTGGGTTTGTGTGTTAGGCTATGTTCACATTACCTACGCGAGACCCGTATCTTGATCTATCGACGTAAAAAAATGCCATGTCGCGTGGTTCGGTTGTCTGAGACGTGAACTGACGTTATTCTTTGAAGTTATTACGACTATTGCGGCAACAGTCTGAACCAGAATTACACAATGCTTACGACGCGGGAGGGACAAACAGTTCTATGTTTATCCGCAAGAACAAAGCTTAGATCCGTCAGAGGTTTATTCAGCTAATTGCCTCGGAAATATGCTCCATCGCAATTCACGATAAACGTGTTTTGTTTCGTGCACTCTGTGGATGGCATCCAGCTTTGCAAGTCATCCTTCTTCACACAGTAGAAAAGCAAGAATTTTTTACATGCGCGGTAGCGCTTGACGTCAGCACTGGAGTTCTTTTTTTGTTAATCCCACTGCGTGAGCCAGGGACTCAGCGGTCACAGCGAGGCACGCGCTCACGAAATCTAGGAATTTTCTTGGTCTCCTTTTTCTGCAACGGCCAACTTGCGGCTAGTAAAAACAGCTTCGCTATAATTAAAAACGCGGGTGCTCATTAGCGTGAGAAATGGTGTGAGCCGTGCGGGTTCGTAATAAGAAACACTAGTCGTTTTTTCACAGAAATGGGGAGCCACCTCACCCAAGGTTGGGGCAGCATTCCATCCTCACTAATTGAGGATTGCAAGGAACAAGTATGATGGTCATACTGTTGAGGAGTAGTTGTAAAATGACTGTAGCGCATACCGCGAATGAGCGGCAGGACGTTATCGACCGAAAAGGGCTCACGCTGGCGCCGAATTTCGGACATGCACGCCAGTAATGCATTAAGATATGGCAGGCAGCAGAACGTTGCCAAACTAGAGTGGCTTAACCAAACTGTCGTATCAGCTATGCCGGGTTCATCCTGCGAGGTTTGGTGAGACGGGAGGGGAAGAGCGCGAGTGGTCGGTGGGGGCGAGGCGTTTACGTGGAAGGGGCAGGAGAAGACATCGTCTTTCGTCTACATCTGTAGCGAAGTGAGCTAATACGCGGCCAATTTTTGGGAGTTGCTCTCGGCTGCTCTACTCAGAGTGGAAACCACGAAAGCCGCACTGCCATACTACGAGCTCTTCACGTGCGAGCTAAAGAGTGACGTCCAAGTATGGGGCTGGGTTGATCTGCTCCATGAGGTTCCTGCTGCATCTCTAGACGCATGGCCTCAATTTCACGACCGACATGGCACTGAGTAGAGTGGAGACCTGGTGGAATCAGTGGGTAACAAATCAGCCATATCAGCGGCAAAACCCGTGCGCCGCCGCTCCGCGCCGCCGCTCCGCGCTGCTAGCGCCGCTCTGCGGAGGTCGGCGCACTCACTCGTGAGTACATTTGTTTGTACGCATTTGTACTCAAACTCACGATGAGTTCTATGATGAGTGAGCACACACCCTGATTAAAAAAGTGAGTGCGATGACTATTGAGTACAGGGGTAAGTCCACTATTCGTGAGTACAGTACTCATGAGTACACTACTCATCAGTATCAGTACTCATGAGTACACTACTCATGAGTATGAGTAATCATGAGCATGATTACTGGTAAGTATGAGTACTCAAGAGTACACATTACTCATAAGTAGCACTCATGAGTATGAGTACTCGTGAGTACACTACTCATGAGTATGAGTAATCATGAGCATGATTACTGGTAAGTATGAGTACTCAAGAGTACACATTACTCATAAGTAGCACTCATGAGTATGAGTACTCGTGAGTACACTACTCATGAGTATGAGTAATCATGAGCATGAGTACTGGTAAGTATGAGTGCTCAAGAGTACACATTACTCATAAGTAGCCCTCATGAGTATGAGTACTCGTGAGTATACAGTACTCATGAGTACAGTACTCATGAATACCGTATTTTCGAGTGCTTGCACTCGTGAGTACAATAGTGCAAAAAAGTTCTATCACGAACTCGAGTCTGGACGCGCGTGTACGAGTTGCAAACGTTTAGCGGTGCCGCTGTGCAGCTTAACTCTCAAGGATGGTAAAATCAAAACGAAAACTACGCCTCCCTCATTTCGCTGTCCTTGTAAGGCGCTGTTAGCGTTTTTCGGCGGTCGCTCTAAGGGGTCGCGGTTAAAAGGGAAAAACGATGGGGTGAGGCCCCAGTGGGAAGCGCGGCCGCAGTTGCTCTGTTTCTACGGCAGATGTTGATTGGCGCAGTTATTTTTGTTTACCAATTCGCGGCCTGGGAACGCGTAGCTGCTTCGTTCCGCTTGCTCCGTTCAAGTTGTTTTATATATTGGAAGTGGTGGGGGCTGCTAACAATGCAGGCACTACGCGCACCGAAGTCGCTCTTTTCCGGTCTCCAGCAGTTTCTGTAGACGCATGTCAGGGTATGTAGTCGTTTCCTGTGCCAAACCGCTCATATAAGCAGTCGCAGTTAATTTACGTGACCCGCGCCAAATTGACTGCACGGTTTGTGTCAACGAAAGTGCCGCGCCATTCCGCTGTGCGCATTCAAGCGATAATTTGGCTGATGTACGTGCGTCCATATAGTTTTATTAGGCTCCCGTTTTGAAACTTTTTGCTCAGGATCGGGAGGACTATAGTCTCGTGCTGTTCATTTAAAAGTGAGCATATAGCCCCACGGTGCAGGTTGTGGCTTGTTAATCGGATATCATAAGGCCCAGTTGGAACGTCTGTGACGCCTTGTTTCGCCTCGCATATTTTGTCGCAGAGCGCTGGCATCTTGCCGCTGGAGGAGCGTTTTGCTTTCCAATGGCTGTGCTTCCGAATGGCAACCCGATGCGTTGCTTCTCGTTTATGCCACCGTGTAATGAGGAAGCTGACGACGACGGTGGATTTCGGTGGTGGTTCTTCCCCTACCTTCATCTGCTGTGTACTGGCGGGGCCACCACCCCTCGCTAGCAACTTGTGCCGAGTTTAAGCTCACACTGTGGAAGGCCTCGTGAAGGGGCCGTTTTATATGATGAACGCCAACGCCAGGCGTTGGGTTTTTACCTTAAGCTCGCGTCTTGGAACGTCTGGTAAAACATGGAGCTTGCCGATAACGACGCCACCGCACTATTTGATCGAGAGCTGTCAGCTTCACCAGCGCTGCTCGAGACTAGAGCTGCAGATTTCCACTGTGCAACCAACGCACCAACACGGCAACACACTGACGTCACTGCAAGCTATCACGCCTTCGAAAAACGCGTCTGCAAACTTTGTTTTCGAGGTCACAAAGCCAGGCAGAGCAGTTGGACACTGCTGTAACGGCTGCCAAGCACCGGCAACTGGGTGCATTGCGGGCCTCGACGCCTCGACTGCGAGCGATACCCGCTCCACCCCCCATCCAAACACACACACATACACTGTTGGGACTGGCCCATCCCAGCTCAGTCACAACTGTTGCGATGTTACCCTGCTCAGTCCGCTATCGACGCGGCGCAAAGCAGAGCGACGAAGTAGTCGAGCCGACGGTGATTTGAAGCTGCATTTATGTACAATATATACAAAGGTAGCAAGAGCGTTACATGGCTCAGACAAGTGCTATAGCACTTCTTAACTCAGGGCCTCTGATGAGATGTCGCCGCACCACCGCTGCTTCCGGGCTGGTTTTATACCCCCGGGGTTCCGTTGCAGCCGCGTGCAGTTCGAATGCCTCCAGTCGGAGGCTTGGGCGAGTACCAACTCGCCCAAGCCTTAACCCTTGCAAGCTCCAGTCGGAGTATCACTGGTCGCAGTTTGAACCCGGCGAATGGAGGCGAAGCTATTACATCAGCCGAGTCGCCTCGACAGGGAAAGGGAAGGCGACGCTGTCGCGGCGTCTCCAGGCGCTACTTGCTGCGTGTCTGCCGGGGGTCTTTCGACCCAAGCATGATTTCGTCTAGCCATCGCGATGGGAAAGGGAGAGCAGTATCGACGGCGCCTTACTCGCCAAGTTGCGGCATGTCTGACGCGGGCGGTTTGACCTAGGCGCGAATGAACCCCGCCGTCGGCCCGTCGCCAGGTGCACCGAATTTGTGTCGGGTGCTCTGGCACAACACACCCACGTATACAAAATGAGTGGTTAAAGTCAGACCCGTGTGTGTTTTGCCCGGGCTCTTAACGGAAATAAACAACGACGCGTAGCGCCCCTGTCCTGTCCCTTCCTCGCGGCGGGACCTCCCTCTTGGGCTTCTCGCGCGCTAGCCGGTTTTCGTCTTTGTGTTTACGTGTTATTTTGCGGGCTGGCGACGGCGGCGATGGGTACGGTTGCGCAATGTTCGCAGCATTCGGGACAGTGGCGGCAGCGCCTCTTTGCAGCTAATTTAAAGACAATAGTATTTCTTTGGCTACTCCAGCGCGACAATGTTGGCCTGTCGGCCTGTCCGTTCCTCCGTGTCTGTCATAAAGATAATTTATTATTGCAACTTATGTCACGCCGTCTATATACATTGGAGCTTCCTGCCCCGCACGTTTTTTTCTTGCAGTACTTGCAGCGATAGGTCACGTTGCATAAATCCTTGCTAGTGCCGATGTAATCATAGTGGTCCTTCGAACTTTCTCGCATACTAAAACCTTGCGCTATGACTAGGTCGACCACTGAGCGCGTGCTGCAGGCAGCCATAGCTGGGCTTACAAACACTCGTCAGAGCAACACCTTTTCACTGACCTCCACGGTCCGTATCCGCAAACTGCGCATACCTCGAATTTTAGGCCTTTTATACCGTGGTGACCGCTCTTCCCTTTTTTTTGTTCCATCCACCTCTCGGAAATTTGTTTCGTCTCCTCCTCCCGCGCAAAAGAACAGCAAATAGAACCCAGGACCACGTTAATCGTACAATGATCACTTATCTTTTTTGGGCTTCAATAATGCCATTGAATGGCGGTGGTCATCTTTTACAGGGTTTCAGTGGAGTAATTCTGAAGTCACAAAAAGAGGGCTCACCAATCAGTCACTCGGAAGGACTACTTGCGTAGCAGATGTTGCGAAGAGCTACCGAGGATGATGCAACATTGCATGATGCAACATTGCGTCAGTTGTACCACTTCGCCTGATGCAACATTGCCTTAACCGTAACTGATGCTATTGGTTGGATCTATCCGATACTGCTCGACGGAACATCGGGTCCTACTACATTTATTCCCTACAGCGTGCATCCAGATTTGGTTTGACCTCGCAAAACAGATGAAAACGTATTCTCACTAAGAAAGCAAGTTTGTATAAGATATTGAAATCAAATGCAAACAATGAAAATCGGAGAAATAAAGACATGTTGACGAAAGTTGAGCGGCACGATGTGCCCCGAGCGCACTAAAATATTTGGCAACTTTGGTCGCCTGTTCAAGGCTTCCGTTGTCTAAATAAGCATTGGTGGCTTCGGTTAACCCACGCCATCGACCAATGACAGGCACCCCATTGCCTGTTTCCCTCAGCTCCTTTCCTAGCGCCGTGATAGAATCCCTGACACTAATAATGGAGAGAAAGAAAGAAGCGGCGCCATCCTGACGCTTTTCCAGGCGGCCAGTTAGGAGCACGGTAAGAAGAGGTAAACATCAGGGATGGAGAACTTGTCGCGGTTGCGCCGTGAAACTTGAAACTTCGCGCTGCGTAGCGCGAGGTATTGCAGTCGCCCGTTCCTCTTTCGTAATAAACCAAAGTGCGACAGTAACACCGGCCAGCTAAGAAAGCCAATCAAGTAATGAACGTAAAACCACAGCGGAGCTGATACACACATAGCATTTCAGCACCTTGCAATCCGCGCGTGACGGGTTTCAAGCTTAGTTGTTACTGATATTAAATTGCGGAGTCGCATATCTTTAAATAATTGGGGTTTCACACCTAGGGGGTGGCGCTTGAAAGAGGACTGGGAAACAGCGGCGGCCGCAGTGACCGTTCTGCTAGAACCGCATCTTCCGGCGCAGTGGAATAGACGAGCGAAATAGGGGTAACGTCGATGTGATCTGTTGTTTTTGTGAAGATAGATAGGGCCGCACGTTTTCGGCCCATTTCGCAAAACCTCTTTCTTGCTTGTTTGTACCTCAAGTTGCGCGTTTATGATGAAGGAAGAGAAGCTGTCCCCTCCAATTCGACAAACTGGAAGCGACTAATTATTTCTCAATTTGCGATTCCTCTGCCTTCGCCCTGCCCGGAGGCTGTGCTGGAGGCCAATGTCCTGGGCTTGCAGCTGCGTGAATAACTCAAAATATGCTTGCAAGGGGTGGTTGGGCTGCTGTTGCGTTTTCTTACAGGCGATATGTTTTTTTTTGCGTTAATCGTTGCTGATGCGTGTGGAATGCGTGTAGTGCGCTGTTGTGGCGTTCGACCGAAAATAAGTGATACGAGCGCTACCATTACTACACGGCTCCATATGCTGAAAGCTTCAGGTTTGTCGAAGCACGAGAGATTTCGGTCCTTTATGTCCTTAAGCAAAATGTTTGCTACTAGTGGCGTTTTGAAATGATATTGAGTTGTTTTTCGCAGTACGAACGAAATATAAATTTGATTTTTGGACGGAGAACTTGTCGACGAAGCGGTCGAAAACGACGCCGGACAGCGACCTACGACGGCGGGTGATTTATTGAAACTGCTGTTGGAGCCGGCGCTGCTTCAGAGCGTGTCTCGGCTTGTCTACTATCGTTGTCCAGAAAAATGTTTGGTGTGGAGGAAAATTTCACGATTGTTAAACTTATGATGTTTAAATTAATGCTAAATGTGTATTTTACACCGATAATTCACGTTTACAACTACATTAAAACGCACCGCAATCCACCCCACGTTATTATTCTACTTTTTACTGCAGAAGTGCGCAATCGTAGTCTTTGCACTTTTTTAACATAGTTGACTCCATTGACTGAGTTCAGCGCGTGAATGCAAGTGGTTGATTCCTTGACCAAATGAGTAGAAACATTGTTGAATACGATCAAAATTCAGTGCAGATTGTGTACAAGGAAATACAGGTGAGTACAGATTGAGCAGGAGTGAGTAGTGTCAGTAAACTCCGATGATTCGGAGAATTTCAGCGCAGCGAGAAACAAAAACGGACGAGAAAAGCTGCCGCCAGGGGACACGCAGAAAACCGTAATTTACGGCCATGGCAGCGCCGAGAAGCCCCGAGCCCCACGAGAGCACGACGCGCCACAGACTCCGGTGCTTTATTCCTGAGAACACGAGGAGATGACGCAACGCGAGTGCTTACGTTCCGTTTCGCTCTCTCCCGTGTACGCGCCTTAGTGCAGTGCGTCGCCCTACGACAGTGCACCATGTAAGACGTTTTCTTCCCGTGCTCCTTTGTCCTGATGTATATGTAACCTCAATATTTCGGATTAGTTAAACATTAAAAAAAATTCCTGTTTAGCTTTTCATTCGAGCCACGACCTAGCTAACATGGCGCAGTCGACAGGATCAGGATTTGTGGCCACGGGACTACGAACGGACGAACAGACGAACGACGCGGACGAAGCGCACCTCGACCGACGCACTCCACGTCAATGGTGGTCGACCCACTGCTGACTTCAACGGAACGCTAGTTCCTATGTTCAATGAAGAAACAGCAGCTCATGAGCGCACTACGATTACGAGGGCTTCCTTTCTCTCGTCGTAAGGACGACATGGTCTCGCGTCTTCTAGTGGACAACGAGCAGCGTCGCCAGCTCTCCAAACGAACGAATGTGCCAACGATACTTCAGGCTGCTTACGACGACAAACGGCAGAGGAACTTGCACGCGCCGCTGTTTGTGGGGAGGATGCTGCGTGACGAACGAGAAAGTTTTCTGAGGCAACTGGCGAGAGTCGCCCAGACGTTTCCCACGTTGCCTGGACTGCACCAGATCCGGACACAGGCAGCACGCACGACGGCACGCACACGAACGAGACGACGCACGCGAAACTGATTGCCTGCTCACCGGACCTCTGCCAGGTAATCGCCCCAGTTACAAAAACGAAAGCGAAGCTCAGTGCATTTCTTGCGAGATCACGAACACACGCTGCTCTGACACGGGCCAATCGGCGAGCTACATCGCCCGCGCGCAAGCCATCCCAGTAACGCGCAACGTACGCAGCGCGCACAAACCAGGAAGCAGCACGTGTCTGGCCCCAGCTCTTCCGTTCCAGACGTACACGAATGAAACTCTGAGAGCGCGGAACGCAACGAAGCCATTACGTACATTTTCCGCACGTGCTGTCCCGGCCCCGGTCCGTGCAACCAACGACATCGCATCCGGATTGGTGGATAGGCCACGACGAGCGAGACGCACGGCGCACGGAACGCACCATACGTGGCGAATGACCGCACACCAATGCCAAGAGAGTTTTCCAGGAAAAACGATATTCACAGCGCACGAAACGCACCAGAGGGGACGAACGACATCCAACTTGGACTGGTGGAGCTGGCCACGGCGAACGAGATGCAAAGCGCACGGAACGTGAGCAAGCCAGCGCACACGCAGGAAACCGCTATTTGCGACATCCTCCGCTCCCGGTGCTGCTATACGGACTTGGCCAGCGAATGTCACAACCGCAGAAATCAAGCTTGTCACAAGCAACAAATAACCAAGCGCACGCGGTTCAACTCTACCGGAACGTATGAGCTCTTTGGCACCCGCTGCTCCAACCCGAGTCCAGCGAACGAAGGAAATTACACTGGTGCAGGTAGGTCCGTCAACGAGCGACACGGCCAGCGCTTGCGGCAAGTCCGAGCCGGAACGTACAAGGTCACTAGCACCCATTGCTCCGATCATTGATTGATTGATTGATTGATTGATTGATTGATTGTAAGGTTTAACGCGCCGACGGAACGCAGGCGATGAGGTGCGCCGTAGTGGAGGGCTCCGGATTAATTTTGACCACGTGGGGATCTTCATCGTGGGCCGAAATCTCGTACACACGGGAGTTTTTGCTTTTCGCCTCCATCAGAAAAGCGGCCGCCGCGGCCGGGAATCGAACGTTGCTCCGATCAAGACTCACACGACAAATCCCATTTCGTACAAAAGGACGCAACCGCGAAGAAGTGGACTCGGGACGAACGGAACGCTGTCGAGCCTGCTTGTACGGGAGTGAGAGCGATTTTAGCACTCTCGAAACAGCGGGCAAAAGACGAGAGCTTGAGCGACGACACGGACACGGCAAGAACGGCAACGAATGAGCCCGATCCAGACGAAGGCATCGAACACCCTACCGATGAAGTGACGCTTACGACGCCAAGGAATGTTGGCCGAACGGAAGAGACGAACTACGCCCGCTTCCCCACCGCAACGGTTTGACTTCCAAAGCAACCACGGCGGAAGCGAGCACGGAGCCGGAACGATTTTGACCGATCCGCTACGCCACCCTACGACAACGCCACCCCACCGCACGCTAAACGAAAAGCCAATGTAGAGCTGTGCACGGGCGAACATTTTGCGCCCGAGCCCAGCCCGGGCCCGGTGCTTATCACAGTAGGCCCGGCCCGATCCGACGAAAAAGGCCGATGGGCCGGCCCGGGCCGCGTATTCCCAAACCATATCCCGTAGGGGCCCAGGCCGACCACACCCCCTTCAAACGGCGACGTCACAGCGTGACGTCACTTTCTCTTCGTGCGCGACTTCATGCGACGTGGAATTTTTTTTCTGGTTTTGGGCGGCGGCCGACGGTTTCGCTCCGTGCACGAGGCTGGGGCTGAGGCGCTGGGGAGCTGACGCACATTTAGTAAAAGTTAAAGGCCCAACCACATGCAGCGTACTTTCGGCGTTTTGTCGCGTGGCGACGCGAGCTGATGCGCGAGCAACGCTGATGTCTACGCTCGCCAGATATCGGCGTCGGCGCAGCGCGAGAAAGCAGCGGAAAGCTGGCAGCAGCAGTCGGGTTTCACGTCCTTCTCGTGCTTTGGGGGCATTCCTTTCAGCAGAAGAGAATCAATTTCTTTTTAACTTGCGGTTATGGGCTGCCTTGAGGCAAATTGCAAGCTATTTCTGTTGGAAAGCGCTGATTCATTTGTGGCTTGTTTGGTTTTCATCGGGGAGATCGGGTATTTGCGATAGCTTTTTTTAGTTAAACAAGGGAGCTCTGGCTACGTCGCTTGTAGTCTTAGCATGATGGGGCTTGGCTGCAAGATTGGTGCGTGACGACCAAGCCTTATCAACGCCAGAATGCTAGCGGCGCATGCTATTCCATTCGTTGCTACCGTGGCTTGCGAGGGAAGACCAAGGTTTTGCGATGGCTCATCTTGACTGAAATAAGGGGGCTGTGGTTACATCGCTTGTGGTAATAACTTAACTGCCCTCGGATCCAAGATGGGTGCGTAAGAAACAAGCGTTACCACGGCTCAAATCTCTCAAACATGACCAAAGCAAATCACTCGACAATGTTCGTTGGCAGCCTCTGTTAGGGTACCCAATTCTCGGGACCCGCGTCTTCTCCTGGCGTGGTCGAGCGGTTGCGCGCTTGTGTGCTGGTGTTTTGCTTTGAAAGTCCATGGTTCGAATCTTGGCGAAACCTCGTGTTTTTTTGCAATGAGGGTTTCACCGGCTTTTCTTTTCTTTTTCAAGCTAAACAAAGGGGGCCAGAGTTCCTTGCCGTTTAACCTACAAGTGACGTTCAACGGTACCCTCATGCAAGGCAGCCCCGAAATTTGATTTGCCCACACTTTGAATACCTATGAAGCTGCAGTCGGCACATAACATCAAGGTTAAATCAAGTAGCAGGTAAAGTTGTGCTAAGTGCGTCTTCGTTCATCATCCTACTTACTTTGTTCACATTTGACGGTAACGACCCAATTATAAACAGGGATCAACACGCTCGCTGATGTTAACAGCAGATGAGCGACCAACGTACGCGTGTGCTTTCGACCGATTGGGACCAAACGTTCTGCGCTTCGGTACGTAATCAAAAAGACTACCCAAGATAAAAAAAACATTTTCGTCTTCACTGTAACGATTGAGAGTGTTCGCCTTCAGGAACGTAAACAATGACCACATGTACGTGAAAAAGCGTCCGCCTGCGCGCGCACTTAGAGCACCGCGCCCAGCGCTAGCTTAACTAGGAACAGGATGGAAGACGAGCGTCTGCAGGCTCGCAAGACAGTGCGGAGAGTGAGAAGCGAGAACAGGTATACAAAGGACTTCGTGCTTGAAGCTTCCCAGCGCGTACGTCATGCACTCGCACAGAGCGAAACCATCGACCGCCGCGAAGCAGCGGGACCACAAAAGACCAAATCAAATTTTGTCTTTAATGAGAGTGCTTTGCGGAACGTATAGGTACGAAAAGGTTAAAGTCCTAACCACATGGACGCGAAATCACGCGTCGCGCGAGCGTCGGCGTCGTTCGGCGGCAACGCGCAGACACGGGCACTTTCAATCGCGATTGAAGGGAATCGCGATCGAGGTTTCTAACCCGCTCGACGCACTGCCGCAGCTACACAGCACGTTTCAATCGCGATCGAGAAGTTACACCGGTTGCATTCGTGTACGCCAGATGGCCCGCTTTCCGCTGCTTTCTCGCTCTGCGTCGACGCCGATATCTGGCGAACGTAGTCATTCGGCGTTGCTCGCGCGTCAGCTCGCGTCGCCACGCGAGAAAACGCGGAAAGTACGCTGCATGTGGTTGGGCCTTTAACTTCTACTAAATGTGCGTCAGCTCCCCAGCGCCGCAGCCCCAGCTTCGCGCACGGAGCGAAGCCAGCGGCTGCCGCCCAAAACGAGAGAAAAAAAAATCCACGGCGCATGAAGTCGCGCTCGAAGAGAAAGTGGAAAAAACGACCGCTAGGTGGCTCGGTGTGGATGGCTGCCACATCGGCTCGGCCTTTGTGTTTTCTTAAGTGCGGACAAAGTGCCCTGAGAAAACAAGGTATTTATAGGCTTGTTCTTGAAGTGATCGGGAGCGCATTTGTGCCATCCATTGGACAATTGGACCATCTGGGACTTTTCTACGGGCGTCGAAAATCTCAGGGCGGCTAAGCCTAACCGAAGTCACGGCGCCGCTGCCTCCTTCGTCGCGCGGGCCTGCAATTGCGGGCCTGCAGCCGGGGAGGCCGCCTGATGCAGCTGGTGCGTCGTCGATCTCGACAATGCCTGTGTCGCAGCCACGCCTCGCCATGGCGCAAACCAGTTCTGCTAACAGCGTTGACGACGGAAGCTCCACCGTGCCAAGAAATGAGTCGGCTGACCAAGAAGACCTTATGGACCAAGACCAATCACAAGGGGATGCAAGAAACGACCTCTCTCATCCAACATGGCAACGAGCACCTCCCAACACAGCCATTGCCATCTCCAGAACGGACCGGGTAAGTGCCCTCGCTTGACCCTTGCGCTAAGACCACTCACAAGGTTCAGCGTTCGTGACATTCCTAAGTGTGCCTTTGCACATTTGATAGGTGTAAATGCTCCACAAAGAGAGAGAGAGAGAACAACCTTTATTAATGCCTGCAATTAGGAGCGAGCCCCGAAGGGGCGAGCCTCTAAGACGCGGCCACAACGTCGTGTCGGCGTGCTCTACTAGCCGCTGCCAGACCACGCACCGCAGGTCCCGGGGTGTGCCCCGATCCCGCAGGCACGATCAAAGGCATCTGGCGCTCGAGGGCTGCCTCCACTTGCTGGACGGCCCGGAGTTGTGAGTCGTATGTGGATGATATCATGCCTTCCGTGATGGTCGGGGGGAGCTGCGTCTGTGTGGCAGCCTGATGCGGGTGCAGTTCACAGTCCCACAGTATGTGGGCCATCGTTGCTCTAGCTGACTCACACACACGGCACACATCAGACTCGTAGATTTCAGGGCACACGTGCACCCCTAGCACCGCAGTCAGGAGAGACCCGGTTTGTAGTTGGCGTTATAGCACCGCTTCTTTCCTTGAAAGTCTTGGATGAGGCGGGGGTCTCGTCCGTCGATTGTGGCGGTACCATGCCAGGATGTCCCCGTACCTCGTGATGGGGGCACACTCGGGCGTGCCGCCCGCTCAACAGACGTGGCCGTTGCGTCGTCGTCCGCCGCGCGGAGTGTGAGCGCGCGCGCAGCGGCGTCGGCCGTCTCGTTGCGGTTGGCGAGACTCGCTCAGGTGTGGAGGGGGCCCGCGTGTGCGGGGAACCACCGCAGAGTCACTGGGGTGGTCGGGGGATGCGTGGCACTAAACACTCTCACAGCACTGGCACTCACTGTGTTTGTCGCGTATCTAAGCACTGCAGTTCGCGAGTCACTGAGTACTGTTGTGCACGTCGGGTCCACCATGGCCAAGGCAATGGCCATTTCCTCTGCCTGGTGTGGGTCCGCTGCGGCGAAGCTGCCCGCGCTGCGTGTGTCTCCGGTGACGGCGTCCACCACCACCGCTGCGTAGGTGCCCGGTCGGTGCGGGTATGCCGCTGCGTCGGCGTATTTGGCTCCTCTGTCGTTGGCATATAGAGTTGTGAGGGCACGGGCCCGTGCAAGCCGCCGTTCGCTATTGTGCTCCGGGTGCATGTTCTCGAGGATCGGGCTAACGGTGAGTCGCCGTGCCGTTGTAGCTGGTAGTGGGACGGTATCCTCGGGCTGGGTGGCCAAGGGAATCACGCCAATTGTTTGCAGGATTGATCGTCCGGTACTTGTCTGGGGCAAGCGTTCGTATTGTTCTGTTCTCTGGGCGTCGATGATCTCGTCGAGGGTGTTATGGACGCCGATGTCAAGGAGCCTGTTGGTGCTCGTGCTCTGCAGTAAGCCAAGTGCCGCCTTGTAAGCTTTACGAATAGTCGCATGCAGCTTTGCACGCTCCGCTGCGGTCTAATTAAGGTACGCCGCCACGTATGCGATGTGACTGATCGCAAAAGAGTGGACGAGCCTGGTGAGGCTGTCCTCTTTCATGCCTGTCCTGCGAGTGGCCACTCTGCGGATTAGGCGCATTGCCGCTGCTACCTTGGCGGTGATTTTGGTGACCGTGGCGCAGTTGCTGCGCCGGCTGTCGAGGAGAATCCCTAGGACTCGTAGGGTCCTCACGTGGGAGATCGTGCTGCCGCTCATCGTGCGTATAGTGATGTTTGCTGGTGCTGGGACCTTGGTGCGGGCGTGTCTCGGTGGGATGATGAGCAGCTCCGACTTGAAAGGGGAGCAGACAAGGCCTGTCCCTTGCAGTCTTGTTTCGATGGTAGTCACCGCCTTCTGTAACGTGTCTTCAATGTGGCCGTCACTGCCGCCGGCGACCCACAGCGTTATATCGTCGGCGTAAATCGTGTAGCCGACACTGGGTACGCAGGCGACCTCGGTGGTCACTCCGATCATCACAAGGTTGAAGAGGAGCGGGGAGATCACCGAGCCCTGCGGAGTACCGACGCTTCCCAGGGACTTCTGTGGGAGTTCGAGATCGCCGGCGTGGATGGTAGTTGTGCGGTCCGTCAGAAAGTCTCTAATGTAGGCGTACGTCCTGCTACCCATGTTCAGGTGGGAGACCTGTTCAAGGATAGCGGCGTGGCGTAGCCTATCGAAGGCGCTTTGTAGGTCCAGCCCCAGCACCGCCCGAGTTAAATGTGGATAGACGGATTGTTGGTAATTCCGTTGTTCTTGAATTGGCGCCCCCTCGATGATCCGAGAACCGGTGGTGCAGTCGAAGACAACGAAGCCTATTCCAGTGGCAGTAGACTTTAATGTACGGAGAGTCAGGGATGTAAACAGTGCGTGAGACGACGGCGTTCACCCCGGCGTGCACCAGCACAACCGTCCTTCGTGCCGTCCCACCGCCGTCTCCCCCAGAATCCCCCGATCAACATCAAACACAGCATACACAAATCACAACTTCATATGCTGCCCAATCACAGCCAAGAACACAGGTACTCTCCATTCGCCCCGACTATTCATCCTCGCCATTGGTCCTGCCTGAATCCCCTCACTTCCTCACCCTACTGCCCCTTTAGGTGGAGGAAAGACGTTCTCACGGGAAAGGAAGAGTCAACGCCCTGACAGCCACTGAACGTTACCGCGGCGCCATCGCCGGCGCCTGGCTTACTGAGGCTAAGTACTGCTAGACAAGGCCGGCGCCTCAGATCATCCGCCACAAACGCGCGCCGCGTCCGCTGTCAAACGGCGTCGAGCATAGATCAACACGGCGACGTCTCGTCCCGCTAACGACGGAAGCACTCGGTGTGTCTCGCCGCCCCGTGCCCCCGGTACCGTCCTCAGCCGACAACAACAACAGTGAGGGAAACAGCAAAGCATTGCGCCGCCGCCGCCGCCGCCGCCGCCGGCTTTAGGCGCCGGGCACAACTCCCGGGCAATTTTCCTCTCAAGCAGCCCCCGTCCGAGTGAAAGCGGTGGGAGGCGAACAATGCACACTGCCGTCGCGTTGCAAAGCGGCTCGGGACACAGGAAGGACGTACGCTGACCCCTACTCGCAAAACTTACACCACAACAAGGTAACATACATCAATGACATACACCAACTTAACTGCCCGGTTATCCAGCGTACGGGTGGGATCGTCAATTATTTCGCGCTTAAGTAGGAGAATGGCCTCCTGCGTACTGAGCTTGGCTCCGAACCCTATGCTCGTGTTGGGGTATAGTGCGGAGCCCTCTAAGTATCGTTGCCACCTGTTAAGCAGGACGTGTTCCAGAACTTTCCCGACACATGAGGTTAGGGAGGTGGGTCGTAGGTTGTCGATATGCGGCGGCTTGCCCTGTTTGGGTAGCAGGACCGTCTTGGCCGTCTTCCACTGTCGCGGCAGGCGACCGTTTCTCCAGCACGTGTTAAAGTAACGCGTGAGTACCGTGATAGCCGCGTCGCTGAGGTTGCGAAAAGCTTTGTTGGTGACTTTGTCGGGGCCAGCTGCCGCTCTGCTATTGAGCGTATGCAGGACCGCCCGTACTTCCCATTCCTCAATGTCCTTGTCTAGGTCTGCGTTCTCGAGGCCCGCGTACTCCGGGTGGTTGTCCACTGGAGCGGTAGGAAGGTAACGGTCGTTCAGACGCCTGCACACTTCCTGCTCCCCGAGCTCTGCTATGGCCTTCTGCAACGTGCGCGCCAGGTAGTGTCGCTGCTCTCCTTTGGACTTGGTCTCTTCGAGGAGAAAGCGTAGTAGTTGCCACGTTCTGCTCTTGTGCATTTGACCGTCGGCCTCTTGGCATACCGCGTGCCATTGTTGACGGCAGAGCACCTTACTATGTTGCTCAATGGCTTTGTTGAGTAGTGCTACTTTCTTTCGGAGTTTGCGGTTAGTTCGCTGTCTTCGCCACCTGTGCTGTATGGATTGTTTAGCTTCGATGAGGTGGGCTAGCCGGCTGTCCACCTGGGTGATGTAGTCGTCGGTTTCGAGGTCTGTGGTTGCCGCTTCGGTTGCTTGAGCGAGCGCTCGAGACCATGCTTCGATGTCGTCTATGTCCTCGGATGCTTCGAGGGATTGGCGGAACGTGTTCCAGTCGGTGATCCTCTGCGTGCTCGTGGCCGGGGTAGTTGCCGTCGTATTTGTAGGTAGGGTGATCTCAATGATGAAGTGGTCGCTACCGAAGTTTCGGCCTGTGTTGAGCCACTGTGCCATCTTTCCGTTGCGTCCTGGCCTGACAAACGTTAGGTCGGGTGTGGTGTCCCTTGTGATGGACGTACCGATGCGCGTCGGGTCGGTGGGGTCGGTGAGAAGATGGAAGCCGGCGTCTGTGGCGTCGTCGATGAGGTCTCGGCCTTTGGTGGTGGTCTTGAGGTAGCCCCACTCTTGATGCGGAACGGTAAAGTCACGGAATAGTAGGACGGTATTGTGCTGTGCCTGTCGTAGGGTCTGTGTATGAGTGCGCGGAATTTTGTTGGCGATGTGCAGGATTGCTGTACACATTGACGATGAAGGTGCTCTCTTTGCGTTTCTTGGTACCCGTGACTAGCTCGACGGCACAGTGCTCTATGGCGCTGCGGCCAAGGATGTCGTGCTCAATGAACGTGATGCCTTTCCTGATCAGGGCACAGACGCCTCTACCCACGCCTTTCCCGGCGTCTCGCGCGCTTCGAGGGCTTTCGTGCGTGCGATAGCCAGGGAGGGTTGGCGGGGTCTCGCTGTGCGTTTCCTGAATGAGTATGACATCTGGTGGATGATTGAGATGCTGTATGTGTTGTTGTAGTACCGCTCTGTTGTTGTTGTAGCCGTTGGAATTCCATTGCCAGATCAGGAGGTCCTTGTGCATTTTTACCAGTGTTCTGGCCATGTTGGTCGCTGCTGTTGGGTATGGTCGTGATTGCCTGGCATGTCAGTGCAGGTGCTGAGGAACGTTTGCATTTGAAGGAGAGTAGCTTGCATCGCTTGCATGTTGCCTTGCATCGCCTGGCACGTTTGCTCTATTGTTGTGAGCCGGGCCTAGACTGCTGTAAGCCGCTCATCGTGCTGGTCCAGTCGGGCTAGGATGTATGATATCTTCGTGCGCTTGGCGGGTCCTAGGCTCTTCGTTTGGGAGTAGGTGCGAAGCTCTTGTCGTCTCGGGGGTTTGGCTCGGCTGCGGATTCCGTCATCTCGTCGTCGTCTTCAGACAGGTCGTTTTGAGGTACGACTGCGCCGGGTGTAGGCAGTGCAGGTTGTGGTGGTGGCGTTAGCATGCGTTCTCGTTGTGGTTGGGGCTGTTGCTGTAGGGCCAGGAGCTGCGATAGCTTTGCATTGATGGCCGTGATGGTAGCGACTTGCTCTGCGACTTTCTGCCGAAGCTGCTCGTTCTCGAGTCGTAGTGCAGCAAACATCTCGTCATGGGGTTGTGAACGTTTGGGCTGCTTGCTTTCCGGCGTGCGGGCGACGTCTGCCCAGGCCACTCGTTCGCGCGAACGTGACTGCTGCTGCTTGCCTCGGCTGGCACTACGTCGACGGCTCTGATAGCGCCGCCTGCTGCTGCTGCGGTGTCGCGAGCGACTGCACCGCGTCGCAGCTGGCGCGTTGCGTGTCGGTAGCTGCGGGAAGGTGGCTAGGCCTAATGGCGGTGGTTGCTGCGCCTCGTGTTTCCGTTCCCTTCGCCTTCGTGTTACCACGTATGGCGTCTTGTATCGATTCGTACACCCTGGCGTTCCCGTGGGGTGTTTGCCTCCGCACAGCTTGCAGTGGGGGACACATTCCGTTTCGTGGTTTGGACCTGGATTGACTGCGCCGGAAGCGAAGCACACTTTAGCGTTAGGGCTTGGGCGTACGTGGCTCCTGTGCCCCACTTTGCCACATTGCCTGCAGACCTCGTAGTTTTGCCTATATAGGCTGCATTTGACCAGTATGCCGCCATACTTAACGTAGTTCGGGACTTTCTGCCCAGCGAAGAGGACAATCACTGTAGTGGAGGTTCCGATGCGGTGGCCCTCCATCGCAAGCGGGTTGGAGGGGTTTACGATGTTAGCTAACAGGTCGTCGTTTGTGTCTTCCACTGCAATTCCACGTATGATACCCTTTACCGTTCCGGTGGGAGCCGTGCGGTATAAGTGTGTATCGTAGCTGTGCCCTCCGATGGTAAGGGAGCGTACTCGGGCATAACGTGCAGCTCGATCCTCGTCCGGGGTGCTCACGACGATGATGTTTTGGGCCGCGTTCGTGCATATGGTGTCCTCGCTTGCCGTGCTCTTTGTCATTCCCGCCGCCGCGATGACGGCCGACATGAGGGTAGAGGCTACCGTGCGGCCTACATGCAGACCGCCGCGTGGCCGCATTACGATCTTGATTTCCTCTCGTGGCAGCGTCGGTGGCATGCGTGCCGCCTTCGTAATGTTAGCGGCCACGCGGCGTGCGTACGCGGCCCGGTTCGTTGCGGTAGGTGCTTGTGTCGTGGTTTGACTCACCGGTCGCAGGGTGGGTCATTCGTTGCTTCACTTGCTTGGCGGACGCCTTCCACCCCTCCGTGTCCGTCGGAGAGAGGTCGGCTCCTGGTACCGCGATGGTCGTTCTTCCGGCACTCCGGTCGACTTGAAGTGTAGAATTCTTCGTTGTCACTGCTTGCGCATTAATCGGTGCGCTGGTGTCCATGTCTGTGGCCATCTCTTCGGCTTTCGCCGGTGCCTCGAGCGGGTTAGGGTTAGGCCGCAAGGCCGCCGCCGCCGCGCTCGGGGCGTACTCGTGCTAGGCCTAAGCTAGGCTTAGCTGGGGTGCCTCGCCGGGCGCACAGAAATCTCGTACCTCGGGGCCAAATCAGGTATCCTTCCACTCCCTAAGGTGTACTGGACGTAGTGGTGATGAAGAATCGTTGGTCGTAACTAAGTAACGCTGCGTAATTGGGCATTAAAGCGGGAGCCGACGTGAAGTGCGTCTGCAGTCTCCGGCGATTGTAGCGGCCTCCAATGCTCCACAAACTTTCCTATCCGAAATCGCATCTCACAAGTATGACCTTGCTGACAATTGCGCACTCATCACTGTGTATGATGCAGATCGATGCAGATACGCCATAACGGAAAAGTAGTCTCTGTCCCCGTAGAAGTCAAAACGTCGCAACATCGGCCCAACACCACTCGGGGCGTCATAGAAGTGGAACCGGAGGAATCTAATGAGTAAATACAACGTTGGATCCGATGTGAGCAAGCAGAGGTGATCCACGTACAGAGGATAGGGAAGACTAACAGAGCAGTCATCACATTCGACTCTCCCACCCTCCCCAAGGTTGTAAAATACTATATGGCAATAGTCAGATGCACAGCTTACCACCCAAAACGCATGGTATGCCACAATTGCCATCAAATAGGCCACATGGCCAAACACTGCCCTCACGCCACGGTATGTCGAACGTGCGGCAGAAGCCATTCAGATAATTCTGAATGTGGCCCTACCGTGTACTGTGTAGCCTGTAAAGACGTCGGACACATCTCCGTCAGTTCGAAATGCCCGAGCCGTCTCCCAGCTAAGACCAATTTACCGGCCAACGACATCGCTCGCGGAGTATCGTGGGCAAACAGGATTGCACAAAGTGCGGGGTCTAGCTCCATGCGAGGCGCCTCCAGTAACCGTCCTGCCTCAGACCTCCGACACGCGCAACAAATCAACCTCAAAATGACAATTCCCTGAGCTCAGAAGTACTGACACAACTGGCATCTCTCCGTCAAGAAGTACATCTGCTACGAAAAGAAAACCAGGAACTAAAGAAGGCACTGGCAGAACGGAATCCCCAAGCGTCGACGCCACAAGAGACAGGGCAGCCCAAGGGCTCTACCCGTCGCAGCACGAGCCAACGTAAGAAACCAACACCTTCATCGCAACCAAGAATTGAACCAGAACTAATGCAAGTGCTCAACGTAATACGATCGGACATTCACAAGGAACGAGCTTCTCGGCAAGACGAAATAGGAAAGATTCGTATTCTTTTCGAGAGTTTCCTGAAAGAGACGTCCTCCATGATCGAGTATATCACTAATAAACTACCAGACAAAAGAGGAACCACCACGAAAGGTTCCCCCAAGAAACAACCCTACTCCTACGCAACAATGAACACTTTTAACATATTACAATGGAATTGCCGTAGCTGCGTTATATGTTCGGCAGTCTCGTATCAAAAAGTACAGCAAATTCGTCCCCTCTTCGTACTCCTGCAAGAAACTCGATGTGTTCCGACTATACGGGGTTAGGTCACACTTTCTGACCCAGCCATTACTAATGCACGTAAAACAACCATTAATGTATCCGGATACCCTACACCTTCGGCGCCGGGATACGCAATACTCCTGGCCAGAAGTGATATTGCTTGTAAACAAATCGGTTTACCTGGTCTTACTTCAAAGCGACATGAGGTGATATTAGTGCATGCTCTTCTTCCATCCGGGAAGCCGATACTGGTGGCATCAGTGTACTACGCAGCAGTTAACAGATTTGCATTTCAACCTTCATTCCAATGGCTGACGGATGTCATAAATCGGTATCCTAATGTCCCTATCGTGATAGGAGGTGATTTCAATGCTAGAAACACAGCTTGGGGGTACACTGATTCAAACCAAGCGGTGTCGTGAAGTCGAAGAAGTTACGTCTATGAACAACCTCGCTCTCTTGAATGACCTCACGGTGGCTACTCGAGTTGGAGGACAACGAGACACGACAACTGACCTCACCTTCGGGTCTCATGGAGTAGCATCAGGGTGGAAAATATACGATACCACGTGGGGC
Organism: Haemaphysalis longicornis; assembly: GCF_048455015.1. NCBI lineage: Eukaryota > Metazoa > Arthropoda > Arachnida > Ixodida > Ixodidae > Haemaphysalis > Haemaphysalis longicornis. The sequence continues at coordinate 163,874,653 of NW_027526460.1, forward strand.
AGCGACCATTTTCCTATTGCGATTACGCTCAAAGGGCAACGAAAAATTCCAAATAAAACTTTACAAGTTACCGACTGGAACAGCTTCCATGCAATACTAAATGAATCATCGGAGATGTCCACATATTTTACGTCCTTCGTTCAGATAATCCGGTCTGCAGCAGAGATGTCGCAGGAAGCGGTCACCTGCTCTGAAGAAACACCGGCGCTTGATGGTCACCTTGCCAACTTATGGAAAAGAGCTAAGGACCTCACATGCAGATACCGACAACTTGGCAAAAGACACTGCGACCCGATAAAACTTCGCAAGCAATTTAAAATTATTCGGAATTATCAGAAGCAGCTTGCATATGACAACTGGCAGGAACTGTGTTGCCAAATGGGGAAACAGCGAGGCCTCTCTCGGCTTTGGGGCATCTATAGACGCATGGCTGGAAAGGGAAAGAAACGGTCGCCGCTTCTCGCCACCCTAACGCTTAGTGCGCCTGCGGACCACGTAGAAAAAAGCATCATTACAACCTTCTTCCCATCAGCTACTTCTACTTCCACTGATTATTTACCTCAAATTACGGTAAATAACCCGGACCCTTCTCTGGACACTCCTTTCACGCCTGCGGAACTGCAAGCTGCAATACGGCAAAGCAAAACGAAATCGGCACCAGGCCATGACGGCATAATGTGACAGCATATACGCAACTTGGATGAACCGCAACTTGAACGTCTGCTCTGTTTAATTGACGACTCCTGGCAATCGGGGGATATCCCGGAAACCTTTAAGCATACTTTGATCAATCTCATCCCAAAGCTTGGCAAAGACCCCTCAGAAGTAACCAACCTGCGACCGATCTCTCTTACCCCTACGCTGTGTAAATTGATGGAACGACTAATAAACAACCGAAGGCAATATTACCTCGAACATGTGAAGGTTTGGTTTCATCCAGCACAAACAGGATTCCGACCGAACCTTGGTACTGTTGCTGTGGGATCCGTCGACCCCCAAGGACGAGACTCGACCGTCAAGGGGGTAGGGAAGCGACCATGGAGGTCTGTCTTTAATGGAACATCAAAGGGAAGAGAAGACGAAGAAAGAATGCGTGCGCTCGGGAAGCGTGAGACATGACCATGCCACCCAAGGGAGATTGACCTAAGTTCACTACAGATAATGGCTGGCCGCACCCGGCCTATGGCGGTCGATGGCGATGCGGCTGTGACCCATTCAAAGAGATTCTACACCTTCCCGGCCGCCAAGGACGTAGAGCCAGCATGCTTTTAAAGGGCAGAGACGTTGAGAGGGTAGCCTGGTTCGATCGGGTAACGTTCACCGACTTCGAAATCAATAACTGAAGGGTGACGTATGGTGCACTAGCCTCCTCCGCTGTTTTCTGTGGCAGCCCGAGAGGACTCTTTGGTTTCTGGAGCTCCCGATGCGAACACATCCACGTAGGGTCTTCCCACCACGATGGGGACTGTAGCAGCGACTGGTCTCCTATTCCTTTTTTTAGGGCGTCAGTCAGGTTCTCGCTTCTTGAGCAACACTGCCCCTTATCCGGGGTTTCAACCAACTGGTCACATGTTCGCGTGGGGGCACCCGAGTGGGGGCCCCCGAGTGGGGGCACCGAGTGGGGGCACCCGATCCGAGCTCCGTGGCCTCCGACATACGAGTGGTAGCGTGTATGATGCGAGCGGCCAGCCGCTGTTGCAGCCGTGAAGAAGTCCAGAAGCCGTAGGCTAACGTAACTGTTTACTTCATAGCGAGAGGTGAGCCGAAGCCAAAGAACAATGCCCCGACGGGCGAGGTTACAATACAGGACTCGAGCAGAGCGACAGCATCGATTTGCTGCTCAAACAGGAATGGTTTAGAACGCTTGCGGGGGTGTATTTATACCCAAAAGCGGTAACAGTCAAAACGCAACAAGCTGCAACACGCCACGAACGTCACAGACACACACAACGCTCTTTCCAGAGTTCGTTAGCCGTTCATAGCCTCGGCGCATGTTGAGTCCGGGAGAGGGGAAAGAGGAGGACTCCGCTGATTTCGCGGGGCCTCTGTGTCCTTGAAGAGCGTTGAGACGAGCCTCGCCGGCAGCCGCCGAAGTTTTGAAATGCACCAAAAGCGAAGCGTCTGGCTCGGCTTGTCGAAACTTGTCACCGACATAGTGGCGCCTGACGGCAGAAAGGCGCACGCAGTGGCTTCGCCGCACAGCCGTGGAGTGATGCGGGAAAGTACGGTGGCGCTGGCCGTTTCGTAACAGCTTCTCCGCCGGGGGTCCGAGATCGCGATGGATAAGGGTCTTCAACCGTTGTCCGGAGGGATGCTGTCGAAGTAAAGTGCTCTGCAGGCGCTCGACTCCAGGCCTGGGCTGTACGACACCGTGCTGGAGCTTCACCGGGCGGTTGAAGCTCCAGAACATCTCTGGCTTGGTCTCTTGGTCTTGGCCAAGAGACCATGTTCTTGGTCTTGGCCAAGAACGTCTCTGGCTTGGTCAGGCAAGCAACAGAACAACACAGGAAGACACAACCGCATCGCCGGCAAGTGCGAAGACAAATCCACACTGAAGATCTACCAGGCTTTTAGTTGCGAAAAAATACGCTAATAACTAACTACTCTAGTTATATTTTAGCCCAGCAGTACTTTAGACACGTGCACAAACTTTAAAGGCGACATTTCGCGTGATTGGAAAATGTCCCACACAAAAAGAAATGTAATCGTAAAGGGCAAAACCTGCGTCAGGAAAAACAATGAAATTGAGAAAGTCAGGCGTCTACAGGCCATTTCTTGCCTTAAGGACTCCGACTTAAGCCATCAGCATTGCCATTCTGTTTCCCCCTTTTTGTACCGCACTTCAAACGTATACTGCTTGCAGAGCCAGACTCCAGCGTAGTAGGCGACCGTTCTTTGAGGACATCGCGTGCAGCCACGTGAGAGGGCAGTGGTCGGTCTCTACTATAAACTTCGAGCCGGCGAGGTAGCAGGCCAGTTTTTGCACCGCCCAAGCGAGACACGCACACTCCTTTTCGGAGGCGCTGTACGCTTCTTCACGAATCGTCAGCTTACGACTTGCGTACAATACTGGGTGCTCCTCATTGTCGTCAGATGTCTGACACAAAACTACGCCCATCCCACGGTCACTAGCATCACACTGGACCACGAAGGGCTTTGAGTAGTCTGGCGAGTTCAGTACAGGGTGGCTAGTTAGAGCATTTTTCAGGTCGGCGAACGCCTGCTCTTTTGTTT